>NW_026623311.1:223630-343558 GCF_030028575.1 Malurus melanocephalus
TGTGCAACTTATTATACAACGTTTATTTCCATTCTTATTTTCCCTGAAGCTCTTCTGGGGTGCAGCAGGCTGTCCAGTTCATTGTAAAAGCCCTGTTTTCTTGTCTGTGTAGTGCTTGTGTTAGATATGAGAATGGAAGAGAGCGGCTTTATTTTACTACTCTAGTGGAACTTGAATTGTGAAAACTTGCTGATTTTAATGTACCTTCTTCTTTGTGTAGAATAAGCCCTTTTGTACAGTTTCTTTGGTATAAAAGAGAGAGATGTCTTTTTCTGTTGTATTTCTGAGTTTAACAATCAAAGTGAGTTATGTGTGTCCTGCTTGTGACAAGAATGGACAATAGTTATCACCATGTCAAAACCATCAAAAGTGCTTGCTGGAAGTAAAAGAGACAGCTTGATTTTTCTGCTGGCTTGAGGAACCATTTCTGAACTAGTTAAAGTAGATGCATCATAAAAAGCTGAATTGAAAGACAAGGGATTTTAGCTTCGAGCCAATGTTGGGGAAGCCTGACCATAGCCATCTGCCTGAGATGGCCTGGCAGTTTTGAGCRAGAGGATGACATTAGTGAGGAGGGCAGCTTGGGTTTGGAAACCCACTTCTGCAAGTGATCAATCAATTTCAGTCAATGGTCACCCACCCAAACCATCAGGAATTGAACAAGATCTTCAGGTGGGAGGAAGGCAGGATATGCAAGAAGATATGCCATGGAGAGGGAGGTGGGACCTAGGTTTCATGGGTATTCCTGTCCCTGGGCAGGTTTGCCAGGCTTCTTCAGTCACTTCCAGCTCCCAACCTTGCATTTGGTCTCTTTAGAAATATGGTTTTTCTTGTCTGTCACATGCTTTAATACATGAAGTGCCTGACACAGTGGGGAACCATCTTGTGTGTAGGTACTTGAATCCTCCAAAACYGGAAGGAGGGGAAGGGGTTGCATGCGCCTGATCTCCTTTTTTAATAAGGCAATGGCTTGGGGAAGAAGTCAATGCTGCAAGCCTCTTTCCATTTGCTTGCTACCTGCTGTGTGTTTGCAGATTATCCCTCTTCTGATTTCCTGGCACATTTTCTTGTCCCTAAATCTGTTTCTACTTGAGCAATATAGTTTTARAAAATAACATTGAAGTACCAAAAAGTGGGAAGATCATTGACTGAATTGCATAAGGAGCAATTACTTGAGTATTTATTCTGGCATCAGTCAGGCAGCTTGGGGACAGTGACCAACAGCTAGAGAGGAAGCAAGAGCCTCCTTGCCCAACTCAAGGGCAGTCAGTGCAGCAGGTCTGACCACAGCCTTTGCTTTCTGACACAAATACCTGAAGTTCTTAGATGGTTTCAGTAGAGCTTGTTTTGCATAAACCATTTCTCTTTTCCCATTACTCATATGTCCCTTTGTTAATAACATAATGTAAATAGTTCTGTGCTGATTTTGGCATTTATTTAAATAGGTGTAACACTAAAGCAGTYGTAATTGATTTCAGTGTTCCCAGCCTTCTCTCCGGCTGCAGTTTCCAAAGGAGTTTGCTTGTTTTTGCTTTTGAAGGTTCATTATTACTGTAATTCACTCATCAGTCTGTGGCTTTTCATGTTAATTCACTTTTGCAACCTGGAAGGAGACAAGATGAAATGTTTTAAGCTGCATCCTAAGGTTRTTCTTTGAGTGGCCTGGGTTTTAAATGGATAGGATGGGCATTGGCAAGAAGAGGTTTGTGATATTTATAGACTTCAGGAATCTATGTAAAAGTAAAAAAAATGCTTATCCTGATTCTGTATAAATACCACATCCAAAGCACACCTGTCTTCTGCCATGTGGGCCAGCTAATTGGTATTTGATCTATTTTTACTGTTCTTAGCTGAAAGGCAAGTTTTTTGTTAAGTTTCACAGAAAGCTCTAGAGCTCTTTTAGGGGTTTGTTGTTGCAAAAAATAGCCATTGTTTGGTTTTTAAAGCATTCTCAAGGAATAATTCAATGATTGAGAATGCTCTTTAAAAAAACACAGAAGCATGTACATTTTTCATAGCTACATGTCTCTAAAATGGCTTTGTGGGTTTCTTCACATACCCAGGAAACTTTTAAAAATAAAAAGGAGCAAATCTATCTCTGAGCTTGGCAACAGCTGAAGTTTATATTTCACAAGTATCTGAAAATGGGTTCCTCCCCATTTGCAGACACAGATGCCAAAGTTTTAAACTGACAGTGCAAAGTTTATATTGCAAGCTTTGTAACGGCGCAAAGCAGCATTTTTCTTCTCTGTGCCAGTCCTATACTTATGCATGGCTGGGATGAGGCCTTGTAGGACAGTTATTATTATTATTGTTTATGAATTCCTAGCCTTGCGGTCGTGCAGAACAGCAAGTCAGCATTGTTGAACTGRGAACTGTAGACATGAAAACAGCAAAATGTTGCCCCTGCTGCTAAACTTTTGGCAGCATTTTGTATTGCATTCTTGTCTGTATTAAAATACAGAATGTAGTGAATGGGCCAAACCCTGAAATTCTTATTTGGTTATTATGAAAAGAGAGAAAAGGCTGTGATTCATTAGGAGATGAATAAGAGACGGCAAAGAAGGCCTGTGCAAGGTGGCTCAGAAACGTCGGGACTTTGCTGGGAGCAGCAGGAGTTACAGATGTTTGATTGCATCATCACAGTATGATGATGGTGGTTTGGGTTGTTGTAATCCCACAGAAATTATACTTTGGCTTCAAGGCTTTGGCCTGTCTGAACATGACTGATTGTTATCTGCTCTTCAAGATTAGCTGAAATCGCGTAGCTGAATGCTCTGAACTTCGTGGCAGAAGAGGATGAATTTGGTGCCAGGTCTGTGAAAATGTTGCACAAAAAAAGGCTGCTGTGTTTACTCCCTTGTGGTCCTCGGCATAAATGGAACAAGGAGAGCAGTGCAGAGCTCAGCCTGTCTAATTGGGATATGTTCAGCTACTTTACTCAGGGCACAAGCCACTACAACCATGGTAGTCCACATTTCAGGAAAGGCCAGGGAGAGCTGTAAATAATATTGGGATGCGAGTTTTTGTTCCCTTCTCCCCACTTTTTACGTCAGACACTGAATGAGTTGCACGTGCGGGTTTGTGAGAGGGGTGATTTGGCTGCTCTGCCTCAYGCTCCCCAGCCCTCCCTGATCTTGTGTCCCAGAGAATCTCAAAGATAATTTTAGTAAAAGGTTGTTCTGGGTGCCCTTTGGCTCATCTGTTTACAAAGTCACAAAGTCTCTTCTCATTATTTTTCAGGGATCAGAGGGGACAAAAGTTTAAATATTAGCTCAGTTATTTAAACCCTGTGGCAATGCCAGTCTGCTCAGCACATAGTGTTGAATCTGGTGATAAGATATTCAGTTGACTGATGACCCTCGCAGCATTGTAAGAAATATGCTGATTAATTCTCTGCAAGGGATAGGAGGGGCAAAGCGTCTTCTATGTTTTATGACAATTGCTAATCAAAAAATCTGCCAAAAACCTGGATTTAGAGATCTAGGCKGTTGCCCTCCAGCAAACCCCGATTTCCCAGAGTCTTCTAGAATATTCCTAGATAAACAGAACTGCAGATGAATAATGTAATTTTTAAAAGAGTTCTCCAGTAAAAGCCTGTGCCTGGAAGTATTTTCTGGTATATAATTACATTTTTGTCCACTAGATGGCTTTTCTTCCCCTTCCTGTGACTTGATAGTGCAGTTGAATGTAACCTATTTAAAATATTACTTACAGCTGAATTCAGATATTTGTAGCGCTTCAGTCAAAATTTTCTATTTACATAGAGCATACAAGGCATATACATCCTGTGATGTAAATTTTCCTACGTGAAACAAATCTTCTGTAACTTGGCACAGAGAAAAAATGCAAGTTAAGATGCTTTACCAAATGGTTTGCCAACAAAAWATGTTTGCTTAATATATGAAATTATGAAAGACCACGGGGCACATTCTGTGGTTATTAAGTCCCTAGCAGTGACACTGAAAAAATAATGCAAAATCTTCCATACCCTGTTTTGCTTTGATTGGGGGTTTTTAGGAATCAGMAACAGAGGAGTTCCTCCCCTTACCCACCCAGTCTGTAGTATAATATTAATTAAGGATGTTTGGAAGGATATTTAGGTTTTGCAATCATTATAACTAAGTAGGACAGATGGACAGAACTCTGCATTATGTGCCTTAAACCAAAAGAAATGGCTTGCCAAAAAAAAGGAGTGCTATTTACATTGAGAAAAGCCTCAGTTTTAGTGATTGTGTGAGTCCCACTGATCACTGATGAGATATTGGCAGGAATATTCCTTTCCTGTTGGTTTTACCACATGGATGAGATAGTGGTCAAGAGAAAAGTACCCTGAATTAGTAAAATAAGTGGTATTCAGGTTACGAGAACAAAAATATAACACATCCCAACAAGCATTTTATTATTATTTTATAATATTTACTCTTGTAAAAAGCATAACATGGTAAAAATAAAAGTAATCACCAGGCTGATGTTCACCATTTCACTGAAGAAACTAAAAGAGAATTGGTACAATTTAATATTAAAAAATTGTTCTCAAGAAATGTATTTATACCAACAAGTCTGATGTGAGTAAACACACTAGATGAAGATGAGTGAACCAGGACTTGTATTTTGGGGGATTTCTGCAAGGAAGTTACTGAAGGACCCTGCTTGGAGATGCGATTCTTCCTTTATAACTAGTAAGTATTTGTTCARTGGGAAACTCTAATTTCTAGTTGAACCAGAGCAGCTCTTTTTTTTTCCCCTCATAGTCACGGGAGGAAAAAAGGAGTAGTGTTCTCATTTCAGCATCCCTCACCCTCGTCTTTGCTTCTCTGTAAGAYGAATCAAGCAAGTTATTTCTGTTACTCATCTTTTCCTTCAGCATCTTTCTCTCTTGTGAATCGTTCCAGTGCCCATTTCTGTCCCAAGTTCAAGCTTTTGCAAGCTCCATCTTAGGGAGCTGTTGTGTTTTCCCTGCACAACATGGAGCCCCGCTGGAGAATAGACTGGGATCTTGATAATCTCCATCAGTGGRTGCTGGCTGGAAGCAGCCACTGATGGAGGAGCAGAACAACCACTGAAGTCCTTCTCTGCAGTTCAGGRAGCCAAATGTGGTTACAGTTTGCACACAGTTTAAGCTTGGAAAGGCAGTTTTCACTGCTATGAAGTTTTTTACTTCTCTTTTTCTTAACAAAAATTTAGATTCTGTGAGAATTCATGACTGAAACTAGTATATACACTTGCCAGGGAAATCTTGCAACTGCAAAGCATATGAGTGGGTTTTTAAAGCCCCATTTGATTAATACCAGAAAGATCAGTGTGCTGTTTTGTTTGATCCCAACACAAAAAAACCCTCATGTGCTTTAAACTGAAGAGTTACATTTAGCTGGATGGTGCTAAGCTGAGGTGATGCAATTTACTGTGTTACAAGCCCTGGTATGCTCATGGCCCTGGGTCATAGAGATCTTCAGGCTGAGCCAGCTATTGTGCTACCTGTGGTGAATGAATGGGATGGAGGAGCAGCTCTTTCGGCTTCAAGAGAGTTGACATTGTGAGTGCAGGAAGTGTGAAACACTARTCCAGTGGTGGTCAGCTAAGCACTTTGGTCCAAAAAGGTCCAGGTATCAGACAAACTCAGATCTTTAAGCCTTTAAGTTAACTTCTGCTTTAGTTACAGCAGGATAAATCCATTGGCTTCCCTAGAATTCATACACCAGGCTTATTCCACTGCTCCTAACAACAGAGTTGAGGCAACAGAAGGGAGGAGAAAGAGGTAAATGGAACAAAAATGCACTCTGCAATTTTACTATACACACTTTCAACCATTTGGCCTAGTGGAGAATATTCTTTCTGACCATGGCCAGTGAAGCCACAGTGAACCCTCAGCAGCACTTCTACAGGCACATCAGTGCTGACATGGAAACCCTTCTCTAGTATGTGAGTATGTGTGTGCTGCTGAACATGCAATAGTAACTCCCATTTTTTTATCTACACCCCAGTCCTAGCTATCTGCTGATTATAGCCAGAAGAGACCATGTGAAATCTTCCAAGCCTAACTAGAGTATTCCAGAAACCATATAAAAAATAATTAAACAGAAGAAAACTTCAGCTCAGTTTAAAAATTGTCTGGGAGGTGATGTGTGGGGTTCCTGTCCCTGATGCAGTGGGTATCTGGAACACTGTGAGGCCACAGCTTTTGCCAAGTACAAAGGTAATTGGGAAGAGCCAGGTCATGCTACCCTTCAAACTTACTGCAGCACCAGATCCAAAAGGCAATAAATAATAGCTTAGCACTCAGTCTTACCTGTGCTGATCTTGGAGAACTTGGGATAAGGAAGCAAAGTTTAACTGAGGACACCTTTAATCTGTCTTCAGTCTTAGCACTGGCCAAAGATCTTCTTTGATCAGCAGCAGTTTATTAGACTCCTGCAGCACTTGTTCTGAAAAATCCCAAACTCGGTCTCAGCAAGTGCTCAGCTGGAGGCAGGCAGGTCATGTACAAACCAGCTATGTTAGCTCACAGTTCTTCTGTGCTGCTTTGCACCTCTGCAAAGACCATGCAGAGGTCCTTTCAACTTCCTCACTGGGCCTTTGATCTCTGCCAGCTTTGTGCATTCCTCTCTCTATGTCAAAGAAGAATGATTTTTACCACTAAGGAAATCCTTAAGAGATGTTACTAACTCAAACACCTCCACTCTGTGAAGGAAATGTAGATTCAATTCCTTTTGTGCATCTGAAATGCCGCTGCCAAACCTGTGCTATGAAAGGTCAGGGAAAACATAGAAAGCTGACAAAAATAATTGGTGATACCAGAACAAGAAGATGTGCATGTTACAGATAATAAATTTGGCTCTGCATTGAACATAAAAGCATTTGCCAAAGTTTTTGTCTATCTTGTCAATTCAGACAGAGGTTCACAATGTGAAAGTAGCCATCCAGGTTTGATCTTGGGTTCGCCCAAACATGGAATGACTCTGCTGACCTGTCCAAGCACAGGAGCTTGGCCAGGCCTCAGGACTGATTTTTCTCTGAGTAAACCCAGTGACCACCCCCGCCTTGACACAAAAATTTCAGACACACAGGACTTGCTGTGGCTGTCCTACAGATCTGCTTCATCAACACAGTATCACCTTGCTGTTGTCTCTCTCCTTTTAACCCTWCAGAAAGATTACAACGTTTGTTCTCTGGGTTTGATGTGATCTGGTTTTGCTTACATGCTGATGATCAACCCTGAAAAAACTGAGTGACATGTACTTGTTATGAATTAGTATATGCTGTTAGTTAAGCTTTTGAATGTGTATTTAATTTTTAGGTGGATGCGTAATTACTCTGTGACCTGTTTAGCACTTGAGACTCCTTTCAAAGACTGGAAAAAAAAAGAGGTTACGTTCAAGCTAAAATTAAAAGCACAAAGGAGTTTGGTTTGGTTTTTTTTTTTTTCTCTATCACCTTAAAAATATTTCTGAACAAATTTGTTTTCAAAGTAGTTTGCTCTCAATCCTAAAATGACAACTGCCAGCAGCTGGCTGGCAAAAAGCAAAAGTTAGCCTCAAAAGTAATAAAACTCACATGACCTGAAATTGTACAATACTGAGACCATGTGTAACCACAGCTAGAGTTATTTGTCATTCTGGAAAGAATAGTGGAGTGTCTGAGGGTTTTCTTTGTTACAATTTTTCTTAAGAGGGATGTTCTTTTTTTTTCCAGAGGCAGCAGCAGAGGGGATTTTTGTTGGTTACTTTTTTTCCAAAGCTCAGTGATAACGAACAAGCAATACGATTTTGGCAGGAGAGTATCACACCCTGTGCTAGARAAAAATTTGTTACCTTGATGATGTACTGAGTGATAACCCATCTTGGTTTTATGGATTTTTCTGTATATTTGCATAGAAAGTCATTACAGCACCCTTTTAGCTGATAACAGTAGCACATCATGGCATGTTTCTGCATGTCTTACAACTCCCTGGACAAGCTATTGATCAGGTAGGTCACTTCCAGTAGAGCAGACAGTCATTCTGCACACTCTTTCTTGGATGGGGGATAAGCCTTTTTGCCAGTCTTCAAGGTGCCATCTCCCCTCTCTCTTTGCATAGTGTAGTAACTTCAGAAATCTCTTGCTCCCTTCTATTTAAGATTTCAAATCTGACGCATCACAGGGAAAGAAAGAGAAGAAGGGAAAAGCACAGCTTTTTTTTAATGGAGGAAAGTCAGTCCTCTTACTTGCCAGATTAAAAAAAAAAGCGATGCTTGCCCAGCTCTGCTCTTTCTGTGTTGATTTCAGTGCTAAAATTAATGCATGCCTGTAATATTGGAGTGGATTTCTCCTGAGAGCATATTTTCATTCAGATTCATGTAACTATTGACCAGGAACAAGGTTAAATTGAGCTTGTCTAAAAATTACCCCGGTTTAAAAAAAAAAATAAAAATTACATAACACAGTGGCACTCTTCAGGCAGTCCTTTAGCTTTCTAGCATCAAGTCATCTCTGATGGTGTGCAGGCTGCGTTTAAAGGCAATGCGTTCCCAGCACTTCCTATGTCTGGGAAGTTCTGTGCTGTTGCTTTACAGTGATAATTCTCCGATGGTCTTTATTTTGCCATAGGGTGAAGATGAGTAAGCACACTCATTTCTGAATTTCTTTTCCTGGACACCATTTTTGGAAAGTACACCTTTAAATGTGCCCGTTCTTAATTCCATGCTCCTAAAACAGCTCAAGCAAAGGATACAGGAAAATGCAGGAAACTGGAAGTGCTTTAGGAATCCTCTCTGTCAACACAGCTAYCTTCAAGGCTGTGATTTGACTGTCAGAGCAGGGGCAGGTGTGGGAARCAAGTTAGGGAGCAGTAATCCAAAGCTCGTAGTAAATTTAAATCCCCTGGTTTAGAATTAGCTGTGATTCCTGCAGTCAGGAAAACAGCTCAGTGAAGGTTAGCTCTCTTCTCCTACTGTATTTTCATTCAGGTTAATGTTTAAGCAGTGCCGGTGGCTGTGCCCAGGGGCACAGCGGCTGCTGTAGGGCTATAAATGGCGAAGGGCTGGGTGTGGGTGCCCGCCCGTGCTGGAGCCCGGCGAGYCCCTTGGCTGCCGCTGCCCCCGCCCCGGCGAGCGCTTGGCTCCCGCTTGCACCCGCTCGCTCATTGGTCGCAACTATCGCCCTCCTCGCAACCACTGCTGCTGACAGGGTATCTCTCCTCGGCTGAGATTACTGCGTATGACCTACTTTGAAAATGGTGTGAACCAAGGTTCACAAATTGTCTTGGAAGGGTGCCACGAGGTTGGTGTGCAAACATGCGCGGTCTGGGAGGCTTCTGGTGGAGCRGAACTGGCTGTCTCCGTGTCCTTCCAGATGCAGTGCACGTTCCTTTGCCAGTCCCGGCTTCACAATCCATCTTTGTGCTCTTGAGTGCAGCATATTGATTTCCCAGGCAGGCCTGCTAGGTTAGAGAGCCTCTGGCCAATAAGTCCTCCATGCCTTTTTGCTCTCAAAACAGCTGAAGTAGTAATAAAGATGAATAAAGGGTTTCAGGCTGAGCTGTCAGCTGAAGCCTAGCAGTAGTAGTAGTAGTTGTAGTAAAAGCAAGTCACAAAGGAGAGCTAAGCAGTGACATTTTATTTATACAGTTCATCTGTTTAATCTGCTGGTTTATAGTATAAGGTTAACTTGCAATTACCAAAGCTGCTTTCCCTGCCAGATGAACAGTTTAACCTGTATGTCATTCCAAAATAGTGATAGAGGTGAAAATTCCACAGAAAGGAATAGCATGGAGAATTGCAGTCTGAAAGCTGTATGGGTTTGGGGTTTTTTTGGTTTTGTTTTTTTTTTTTTTACCTTTTTTTTTTTCCTTATAAAAGCTCTGTGCTGCAGAGGAAAGTTTCCACAGACTCAGAAAGATCATATACAGTTTCAAACCTACTTGGAAGATAAGGCTTTTCTTTTTTTTTTTATCCCCTCCCCAAGGCTAATATATTACATACCTACTCAGCACAGAGCTGCCTGTTATCTGATAAGATAATTAGCATCAGACATGAGAAGAAGTATATGTACTTTTAAAAGGAGCRTTACTGAATGTTCACAGAGAGAGTTAAAGACTACACTTATCAGAGCTTTTCCATACAGAAGACTTGTGCTAGTATTTGACTTTGGGTCAAGGAGTCCTTTAATAAATTAGCAATGCAAATGTGTTTTACTTTATACATGTGGAATTTAAGTGTTTGGGACAGCCGCAATAGAGTACTTTGGGGCTTTTTACAGATTTAACATGGGCCAAGAGTTCTAACTCAGACTCTGAGTATTTTTTTTGTTGTTTGTTTTATCCTCTGTAAAGACATCTGTTCTACATGGCTCTCCACCTTGGCTGCAGTTCAATTTTCACTGACTTCCATGAACTCTGTTATGAAACCCAAGTGCGATCCACTCTTTGCACTAGGATCAGGCTATGACTCCTGAACACAGACCTGCAGCTTACAGATGTCCTCAGCCACTTCTGCCAAAGCACATGGCTATGGTGAGCAGCCACCACCTTGAGGAAAGTACACTTCATCCTCCAGCTTGCCCCTCCCCTGCTGATTGAGTCATGAGCCCTTGAAGGCATGTTTTAGTACTTTAAAAATAGGGAAAGCTGAGACAAAGTTCTAAAAGCAAGACAACCACTGATGCTTACCCTACCTGTGGTGGTCTTTGCCAGTTGCTAAATAGCTGAAATGATTCACTCACTGATGGTGATCGAAAGGGAAGAGGCAGGACCTGCAATGAGAACCT
Organism: Malurus melanocephalus; assembly: GCF_030028575.1. NCBI lineage: Eukaryota > Metazoa > Chordata > Aves > Passeriformes > Maluridae > Malurus > Malurus melanocephalus. The sequence goes on from NW_026623311.1 coordinate 234,374, forward strand.
GACATCTGACATTTGTCAGTCCTGTTTTTGAAGCAGCTGGCCCAAAGGCAGGAGCTCCCGTCCAAGCATGCCTGATGGATCTGCTGCAGCAAACACTTCTGGCCTGACAGTTGTAATAATAAATCCCATAAATGAGCTGACATTTTGGCTTGGTAGGGCCTTTCGTAAGCCTCAGCTGGTTTGCCCATGAGWTTTTACTTCTAGCGTAGAAAGCACTGGGTTGTTTTTAGTGATGGTTATTTTCTTTTAATTGCACATGTGGGGCTTTCTGGGGGATGTGGCAGTGTCCCTCACCTAGAAAGCAGGGATGGGACTCTGAAAAATGTGTGGTGTCCTTGTCATTGTCATCATCTGGTGTGACTRTGCAAGGTGTGATGGCAACAAGGGGAAGTTGGAGCCAAAGCAGCAGTTCAGTTCTGGTCCCTGTGATGGGGCTGCTGGTGAAGGAGAAGAGTTTTCAGCCTACCCCAAAGGGGCACAGGCTGTAGCAGATAGGAGCATCAACTGCATGGGAAATACTTCTCCTCAAAATGCTTTTCCAATTAATTTCAAAGGAAAAAATGGTCACTGATGCATGGTGGAGGAAAATCCTTCCCACCTGATAAGTCTCATTAGTCTGATGAAAATATCTGATGCATCAAATGTTGTGCTTTGCTGTCTAAGCAATCAGCTATTCTGATGAAGTAGCAGATTGTAAAAAAACATGTGGTTGCAGTGGTACAAAGAAGGCCAATTCAACATTTCTTTGGTGTTGCTTATRGTTTCAGGAAATTTTTTGGAGTAAAGAACATATCAGGGAGACAGAAATGCAACTACTGCCAGGTATGCTCAGCCTTCATCTTCTGCTTTTCTCTCTCCTCCCAGTTCCAGAAATGAGGGAAGACTTGAACAGAAGACCTGAAAGACGCTCTGTGAGTACCAGTGTCAGAAACATTGCCTGACACAGACATGGATGCAAAGAACTGCAACACGCCTTGCCACTGCCAGATGCCTGCTCGTCTGACATGGCAGAAGGAGCTTAATGTTGCTTTATATACCTTGGCTGACACCACTCACCTTGTCRCATCTTTTCTATAAGGTGTTTTATTTCACAGCTTCTGCCGAAACTTCCCAGGCACTCAAGCTAAATTAGGAGAAGAAAGGTAACATGGTCTTTCAAGGTTTGAGCAAATGGGCGTGCTTATTTGGGGCTTCAGTTAATAGAGGCTTTGAGCTCCCCCTTTGACTTAAATCTTCCAGCTCATGTGTGGTTGGGAAAGATTCATTCATGGACTGATCTTTCAGAGAGTGAGATCCTACAGCTACCACCCAGACTTTAGCTGTTTTCTGCTAATCAAGTTGACAGAAATTGGTCTCTTAACATGAGCTGTGAGGCAGCCAGTAACTTGACTCCCATTACAGAAGGTTCAGGATAGCACAGGGTACTAAGACTGCCCTTGTAACTTTTTCCAGTGAAAAATGGTAATGCATGATTTTTTGTTCGATCRCTCTTGATATTTGACACTGTAGATCATCAAATGCTGCTAACATGTATGGAGGAACTTTGCATATCAGTGGAAGCTCCTTGAAAGCATTCTGTTGCTTCTCCTAAGTTGGAASCAGAGGAGTCACAAGGTGCAATTGTTTTCCTGTTTCCAAACTCCTCATCTCTGGAAGCTGACAAGGCCTCTTCCATACCCATGTGAAACCACTGGAAAGCTRAGGAGATCACATGGTGAACTACAGTGCCTGCTTTTCTGTAGATTTTTTGGAAGTTTTCATATTCGTTATTACAAGCATAAGTAATGCCGTCCCCTGATTATCTTAGTGGCTACCTGAAGCTGATGTTGCACTGGAGAGCAAGTGGCCAGAAGTGAACCAGACAAGTCAAAGATAGCATTTGTGTTAAACAGCTGTATCACTGGTGTTTAAAAATCACATGTAAACTAAATTCACTGTGCTAGCTTAAAACCATCTTGCAAATACAAAATCAGTTCCTGAAGAGATTTAAGCTTAAACCAAACCATACATGGTTTAGAACTGAAATATGAGAGTGCCCATGTCTTCTACACTGGTTTAAGCAAAAGAGATTTTAAATTATGCCTTTAGAAAAAACAGGATACTTTTACCTAGCAATTTAGACTTAGATGATGACTGTAGAAGCAAAAKAGTGCTTTGAAATTCTTCCTTTCATAACTATTCCAGGTGCTGAGGGCTTTTGTTTGATGTTTGTTGCACCTCTGTGAACTTTTGGGCTTTAGTACTTGCCGACATAATATGCACAGAAATAGGAAAGCTCCATTTCATAAGACTGTTGTCTTYGCTCTGATGGGTGCAGTGCAGCTGCGATGGCCCATATGAAATGGTAACTGCATTTGCAATCACATGCTTGGAAAACTGGAACAAATGGGGCCAGGCTGTCAGTTTACTATGCACACATTGCCATGGGTCTGTTGTTCACAAACATCTCCCCACTTTTTTCCTCCCTGCTATGCGTGGAGGTTCTGTTTCATTGCATGGAGTCCAGTTTTGATCCTGGAAAGCCTCCARGGAAATGGCCTTCATGGTTTCTGAGATTGGGCCACCCTTTATGGTTATGATAACACACAAGTGCATTTCACAGARGCAGTGAAACCGTCAAGCAAAAGAAGGAAGTTTCTGGACACAGGACTTTCCCAGAAGTTGTATCTAGACTGAGGAATTTYTGCAGTGAGTAAGATGTCAGTAGACATCGTCACTTTCTGAAAATGTTGAACTTCCTTTGTAAGTTATAGAAACACACAAGTGCATGCGTAACCCCTACAGATTTAATCAAGCTCTTTCTCCTATGGGGTGCTAAGGAAGGAAAAGTGGGAGAAATTATTGTTGCTATTTTTACATGCTTTGGAGCTGCTGAGTGATTATAATAATGGGAGTAATAAATTACTTCACCAATGCATTTGAGGAGGAGACAGTGAACTGACTCCTCAGAGGAATACAGGATATGTAATTTGAATAGGAGACMCTGCAAAGGGGAGGGCTCAGGCACTGAGAAAGGAAAACTATGGGTAAAACTGGATTTCTGTTCTTTCCCCCACTTAAATTAGTTTGTGTTGCAAGCAAAGCAGGCACCGCATTTGCAATCTGCAAGTTTAGTGAAAGCCTTTGCACCTGCTACCTGAAGGATGGTCCAGCAAAAGAAATTCAAAAGTTTATTCAGTGGATTTTTTTTTTCTTTTGCTGTTCCCAAAAAAGAAGCTCATTCATATGCACTTGACAGTGAGAGGTAAATTTTCTGTGCAGCACAAGGTGACTTAACCACATAATTCTTAGGAAGAGTAGTGGGAATGCTGCAGCAAAATCCTCATGCYGAGGCATGTGAAAATATCTGTAGATGAATCCACTGCCCTGTGGCAATGGGAATCCTGGCCAATGAATTTTGTTCCAAGGGCTGAAACAAATAAAATCCACGGCACAAATCTCCTGTTTGCAGCAGTGTGATTCTCTGTCTTTGAGATTCTGTGCAGACTTCTTCCTGGTGCATTGCATTAATATTAAATTAACAACAYGCTACTCACATGGAACTTACATTCTAAAAAAAGCTCACATTATGTTGTAAGCCTTTTATTACAACATAATAGCAGTCGTGAGGTTAAAGTTTGTTCATACAGTTTTCTATAGAACATCTGTACATTTTTTATGGAGGATAAAAGCTATGTTCCATGTGTAGCTTAGTCATATGAATATAGATAATGAGTAGTTTATTCAATTTCCTTTTAGATTTTACCATTCACTTATATTCATATAAAGCATGCAAAACATACCAAATTTTTGTAAGTGGTACTTGCTTTTCAGAAACTCTAATTTCTCTGTCAGTATTCTGCAGAGGATGTGACCTGATATGAAAAGGACCTATTCCTCTAGGATTTAGCTTGTAGCTAGAGGCATAGAGATTCTCTGAAGTGGATTGTAATCCACGCTGGAGAGAATAAAGAGAAATCACTAGGTCCATATGGAGCAGGACCTTGAAAAGCTTTATGTGGACCACATTCACTGAAGCAGTTACCCAGCGTCCAAACCATGGAAGCCCACACAGGCTTCATAACCAAAATATTTCAGGGCTTTTGTGGCCTTCCATGATGCAGAAGCTGGACAGAATTTTTATTGAATCTGGCCTTAAATAAGCAAAAGAATTTTGTAATCAGTGCATGGTTTAACAGGAAGCCAGAAAAATTCTTTTAATATTGGAATGATATGGTGGGAAAGCTTAGCCCTAGATACAGTCCTGGCTGCTGAGCTCAAAAAAAAAAAAATTTGCCTGCAAGCAAAACCAGCTGAGAGTACAGCAAACTCCTAATTAACCTGAACTGGAAAAGGTATGTATTGCAATCTCGGGTTTTTACTCATGCATATATAAGCCATACCTTACTTTCCAAATGCTGACCCTTCAACCCAGAAAAATATTTTCAAGACCATGAACTAACCTGATCCTTGAACCTGATCCCCCTTCTCCTTTTCCCATATTGTAGAAGCACTTTGAATTATTGGTAGAGAGCTCTGGATACAGTGCCAGAGCTCCTTAATGCCACTCCAGGTGTCAAATAGCAGGGACTATTAGAAAGCAATATGTAGCAATCCTCATCCCTGATGCTATTTCAGCATTAAGTCTTGAACCTGAAGCAGTTGCTTGCTGTATTGCCAAAACTCTTGAAGTTTTGGTAGAATGCATGTGGAGCAGCAGATAACTGACCACTGTGTGATGGTGCAGATTTGAAAGGATTACTACCTTATGCTGTGCTGTGAACTTGAAATTAAGCCAGTGCTCCCCAGTGAGACTTATGCCATGGTGGAGCCAGCAGGAGGAACAGGTATACTCACTGCAATTGTTTTTTCTCACCTTGAAGTTCTATTTTTATGTTATAGATGCAAAGATTTGTGTGGCATTCAAAAATGTCCAAAGGGACATTACCCAACAACTGAGAGCATTGTGGAGACTCAGATAAATGGACAGGGCTCGTTTTGGATCTAGATGAGTGGATCTGAGCTCATTCCTTTAGCTTCAGCGTATCCCTGTATGTGATGATTTCACCTGGAGCAGTGTGTAAGCATTTCCAGAAAGCGTTGTGTAGCAAAATCAAAGCTATGCAGTAATAACTACCCTGCAGCTAAATGGATGCKTTTTTTCGAAGCTGAACCTTTAGAGGGATGATGTAGTTTTTAGTCATTCGTTGCCATGTGACTTATTAAAACAATTAACAGGCAAAAAAATTGGTTCTTTTGAGTGGTTTGGCAGAGGGTATGCAGTGTGAAGTTCAAGCACAGCGAGTCTYTACCTCTGTTGGTAGCAAAGTGTGTGAAGTGGCCAGGGCTGTGGTTCTCTTCTTAGCTCCCCCTCTCACTCACTGTTTGACCTTGGAAAAGTCTCCCAKCCACTTGGGGTTTTCAAGGCATTATAAACTTGAAACTCGTATCAGCTTCTCTAAAAGATTTGCAGGCTCTCCACGCAAACCTGGAGAGGGGGTTTGATGGGTTTATAATTTGAGCCTTGGGCCTGATGGGTTTATAATTTGAGCCCTGTGTGTACACTAGGTTTGAGGTTTTGACATGTAACCAGATGAAACATAATGGTTTCAGCTGCGTTTTGCTTTGAATTTTTGGATTCAGCTGCACTCCTCACTTAAAAAGAAGGCCCAAAGATGGCAGAGCTAAGTGAAGAAACTGTCCACTGATGACTTCTAGGAGAAAACCAGATAATTTCACTTATTCTGATTTAAAATTAAAGCTCCAGGTGTTTAGTTAACTGTGGTTTTATATCCAATGCAATTGCCTGTACCCTGTTTCRGGAGGAGATTATGAGACACAGGTGCAAAATATTTAAAACCTGCGTGATGAAAGAGCTCTGCAGACAAACCTTGTGAGTGACAAAAGAGATCTTCCCTTTTTGAATTACCTTGCCTTGCCTCTGTTTGTTCCCTCCCAGCCATCCAAACAGTACTGTGCAAATGTAACTTGGGATTTTAACAGTGATCCACCACCCCAGGACTTGCAGGATGGGTCTTTTAGATTTCCTGCAGGGTGGCAAATAGATGCTTTGCTAGTCTGGTCACAGCTTCTGTCGAAATGCACCTCATGTCAAGGTTRCTGTGTTTGGGCCTTACTTTGCTATGTGTCTCTGGCTTGTAGCTGTGCTCTGGACCTGCAGATGTTTTTGAGGTCTGTGAAGCCAGTGAAGCMTGAAATCAGCTCTAGTTTGTCAGTGATTTAAACTCATTTCCGTGCTCTAGTGCTGTGGACACTCCAGCTTATGGCCCATGCCTTGGCACACAGTTAATGTGGATAGCTAAATAACACAGGCTTAGTAGAAGAGCTTTCTGCAAACAATTGTTATTTTCTTAGGCAGTGTAATTCAAGGACATGAAGGCTGGGTGAGCTCTGGGTCACGATTTTCKTGGGCTGTATGTGCACCACAAGCATGGAAGCAATTGCCATAGACTGTGTCCCAGCTTGGAGGAAACTCGGGTATTTCCCCCTAGGCTCCTATGCTGGAGGGACCCTCAGGGTCTGGGCTGGCTTGGGCCAGTGTCATGGCCCTGATTCCTACAGCCATTCTTCAGGGCAAAGGAGCATGCGACCTTCAGGGCCAGCAGCTCATGGGGATGTAGCCAGCTGCTCCCCAGCACCCGGGGCAACTTCAGAGGGCASAGTCTGGCACTGCATTTTGTAACTTTATTTTAAAGAACTGCGATTTTTATATGGAGCATTTGTGTGCCAAAAATGCAGCTCTTTTTATTTAGTGAAATATCCTTTAGAAAACTGTAAAATCATGACAGGTTTTCGTATTTATTTTACATTCAGTTCAGGATTATACACGATCAGCTTTAAGGCCTTGTAGGAGCCAAGAGAATATAAAGGATGTCAGAAAATTGGAGGCTTTATACCAGGCTGTTCTAATTTAACTGGCAGACCATTTAAAGTTACTGAGATCTGGGGAGAAGCAGAGCTTTTCAGAAATGTCAGTCTTCTGAGTGCTGCAATTTCTGACTGGCACCCACTCTCCAAAGTACTGACCTCAGCACCGACAGGAGGACAGCATCAGCATTTTCAAGCTGTATTTTATTATTATTGTTCAGAAGTTTTGCCATTTCTGAGTAGTTAAGTTTCCCCTGGAGATGTAGTAGCATCTGGGCTTTCTTGCAGCTGAGTTTAAAGCTGCCTGGTTCCCTGAAATGAAGTGACAGCTTTTAGTCTTCCACAGGAATGTGTGAATGTATTCGGGTTCATTTATAACACACAGAGAAAAGAAATTATATTAGGGGGGAAAAGGAAAAAAAAAAAGAGAAGAAAGAGAAAAAATCTTTGAGGGCTTCATCTGCTCAGGGAGGTAGTATAATGCATCCACATACTTCAGTCCATGTGAGCGGAGTGTTAATGGGATACACACACACACACAGACACACACACACACAAGCTGAGATCCTTTTCAATCAGTCAAATTATTCTTTTGGTCAAATGTATTTTTCTCAGTTCTAATAATAAACGCTGAAATCTTGGGTTAGTGCAACATACAAAAATAGACTTTAATATACATAATAGAGGTTATGTCGAACTGTTTCCAGTACACAATGGCCACATTGTTTCTCTTCTTTTTTTTTGTTTCCACAAAAGTATAAAAGAGCATCATGCTACAGACAGCACATTTTAGTCTGAAGTGGAACTGGCAGAGGATTTCAATGGAAAGTTGATTTATTTCAAGGGATTATGGGAGTCCAGGGATAAAGCTGGCACCCGGCCACAAGGAGAGCCCTTGACCTAGAAGCAGGAACAGTTTTCAAAGCTGAACATGTACATAACTGAGCAGAACACTTTAATTTAGTGCAGAGCATAACCTGAATTCCTTCTCTGAGGGAAGATGAAAGAAAGAAATTTTACTTCTTTGTAGGACATTGGAAGCTGTATCCAAAGCTCTTTGCCTGTTTTACATCTTATTCTGCAGCATTGCAGGAAGCAATTGTTTGTGACAAAAGGCCACTTTCTTCCCTGCCTAACTGGGAAAGCAAATTGAGCTGCCACTCATAAAACCGACTGGAAACAGAGTTAATTTGCTTTTCCTGATAGATGAAACAAGTTAACAGGCCACTATAGGTTACTCTCAAAATCAACATAGGAAACATAATTTCATTGTCTTCCCCCTCCTCCCCCNCCCCCCCCCCGCCCCCATCCTGTGGGCCTTGAGAGGTTATTATGAAGACTTTAAATCTCCATAATGACATCAGCTGGTTAAAAAAATTTGGATCACAGGAATAATGTAACCCAGAGCCTGCTTTCAACAGCACTGTTCACACTCCAGAGAAGGCAATTCTATACAAAATACTCTTCCATAACTATGCTCTATTAATTTTAGTGGTAGTTTTCAGTAAGCTTCACACTGGGATCCACATCATCTGACCTATTCCTTAGTCAGAAGGTACAAAGCATAACAGCTCAAGATGTGTCTTTAAAATGCTGTTTTGGAGCATTTCGTGAAGAGCGTGTATTATATCAAACATGCCATAGTAATTACTGTTACTAAAACTTCCTAAGTGATAATAGGCTTCTAGCTTAGCTGCCCTTAGAATCCATAAACTTCAGCCACGTAATTAAGTGCTTTATTCTGCAGCTTCCAGTCCAGCCAAATGACCGTAGGCATCTGTAGGTATCTGACCTGAATCAAGGACTCTGGGTTTGAGCCCTGTGTTTCCAGACAGTGAGTCTGACTGATACTGCAAAACCACAAAATGCCAGATAGTTTCAACATATTACACAGCTCCCTGTATGGGCATCCAGCAACAGTGTGTGCCTTCCTGCAAAATTTCATATGCTGAAACAACTTCTTGCAGTGTGGAGACAACACTGTGCCTAAAAACAAAGATTTAGTGACACTGGCATTGCTCAGCCTCTTGTCAGCTTCTGGTCTGGGAAAAACTGTCAGCTGTTCTAAAATTAGAAGATAACGTAATGTTGCTAGAATGGGGCATAGTAGGCTTCTTCATTATCAGCTTCCTTGTTGAACTTCAATCCTTATTTTATGACCCTTCTGCTTGTTTGGGTATAGTTTGCATCATGGGTACAACCTGCCCATCATGGCATATTTGCACAGTGATTTAGTTGTGTGCATTAAAATGAGACTGTCAGCTGTAACAAGTGGGGACTGAGAGGCTTTCCCACCACCCAAACTGTGGCTGGGTTGGATCCCACATTAGGAGGCCCTTTTGCTCTGTTACCYAAAGCAATCTTCACTGAGACCACTAAGTCCCCTTGCATGCTGACTAGACTGCTGGTTTCCTCCTAACTTGCGTACAAATATCCTGGATCTCTAGGGAGATGGGAAAGAGCCATGGAGCCAGCCCTGTGCAACAGCGGGAGCCTCCTTCCTCAGTGTGTGCCTACACCCTTTTGTCAGGCTCTGGAGAGCAGGCCCTGACCCTTTGCATTTCCTGAGCTAAGTCTTTCAATGCTGCAAAGTTCTTTAAGCACCGAAAATATGCCTCTGGATGTACCTCTGAGCTGGCATCTGCAAAACTGATGGGGTTGGTGCCTGCTTTACTCCTTCACCTGTGAGGGAGAAATAAGGCAGATTTGGCTCTCAGAGGAGAGAGAGTCCTGCTTCTTTAACACCTGCTGTCAAGACCTAGATAAGTTACCCAAGTGAATGTAGCTCCAGGTATCATAGGAGATGCAGGCAGTGCAAATGCATGAGATTAAACCAGGCTTCATTTGTCATTCTATGGAGTTTTAGATTCCTGTCCAGGAGCCCCATGAAATGCCCCATGAAAAGGGTTTTAAATCCTGCCTACAGACAGCTGCCAGGGTGTTTTCTTGGCCATACCTGTTTCTTCTAAAGCCATAAGAATTGGGCCTTGCAAGTCTGATACTGAACTGAGTGACAAAAAAAAGTCTCCTGGTGCATGCTGAAGAATATGATGAACTGCTGGCTCATCTTGCCCCTCATTAAGTCATGGGCAGTTGTGTGCATTTGGGAAGGCCAGCCTTGTGCTCACCATCCCTGCCATCATGTTAAGGAATTCCTGAGAGGCTGCCACTATGGGGCAGGAACCACTGTGTTATGTAATAGGGTGCCCATCCCTTTACCCATGCTTCTCCAAGTTCTCTTTCTGAAGAGGTTTTAGATTTGAGATGTCAGAAGTATTCCAGATGTAGCTAYAGACCTTGTAATCTAGGATATTTTCCCTGAGCACATCCTTCTGAAGAACTTGCACTGGGATTTCATGAAGAGATCGAAAGAAAGAAGGAATACTTTATTTTTTAAGCTTTTTTTAAACAAGTGTCTTTGTGCATTGAATGCTTTTTGCAGCCAGATCACCTGGACATTGTGTAAAGAAAGCTATGCTTGAACTAATTTTTCAGCTTATGTTGTAACTCCCCTCCTTTGCATTAGTATCAGTAAGTTTATAATCAAATATATGGCAGCTGCACCACTGGGCTATCAAGGTCACTTTCAATTCACAGTCCTGTCTGTGGTTTGGTGGGGAAAAATAAATGATGAAATCCCTTGGGAAAGGGCTGTCTTGATATGGCCAGGCACATACTGGTAGTAAGTATTTATATAGCATCTTTTCTACTGACAGAAATTAGTAATAAGGAAGAACAGAAACATTTTATGTAGATTTTCTATAGCAAGAAAACAGGTAACTGATTTTACTGTGTGTTGTTTATAATTACTCTCTTTCGTATCTACCAATTATGGCAAAGAACAGGAGAACTCTAATGGCAGTAATGTTAACTGAATAAAATTTTAGTTATGTTAGCTTTAGTGAATAATTTGTCTTCCTCAACCTGATTTACTAATATCTTAGTTGACAAGGCTCCCATTCTGTGTTTTAATTTTGTAGTTAGAGAGGGATTGTTTATAATTTACAGTTTAAGTCTGAGTGCTATTATTTTGCACTGTCAAAGAGCATCTGTTACAGTAGATAGCTCTTCATATGTTAGTGCCACAAAAAATAAAGCATACCAGCCATGTTAGCAGCCAGTTTGTGTGCAGCCAGTAATGTTCAGCTGTATGAAGGGGAATTTCTTTTGAAAGGGCAGAAAATAGAATTGTATAAGTGAATGCTGTGCAGTCATCTGCAGTGGGATTAGCTTGTGTAAGACTCACTCACACTAGCTGTGTAATCCAGGTTCAACACTGGATTCCTGTATGGGGTAAAATCCAGGTGAAAATTTGTTTGTAGGCATTTGATCGTTTCCTGATCATCCCTACAGGCTTCCCAGGGTTTTAACTACARGTATTCTAGAAGGTAGCCTACATACTTCCTGATTCTATAAGTAGAATGTATCTAGAAGATCTGATATAGCTATAAGCATCCATACATAGGCGAATTCTAGCATAGTTTTCATGGTTGGCTTTGTCAGTCCAGACAGGAAGAAGTAATTTCACAGCACATTGGAATTAATGAGGTTTGCCTCGTAACAAAACCCCAAACCTCTTCAATGAACCCTAGCAAGAGACTTGTGTTTAGGGTTGGTTATGAAGCTTTACTTCTTTCAAACTCGATTGTATATCCTCATTTCTGTCTGTTTGCCTGCAGAGAACAGCAAAGGCCATAGTTCATGAGRCTCTCTTCACTGTGCTATGGTGAAGGCAAGCAATGATTCTCAACAGTGCAGACAGCTGGCACTAGGCAGCTCTCATCTCAGTTGCCCAAATGGTACTGTACAAGGCTTTTACCACTGCTGCTAAGATCCTAACCCTTGCTCAGTCATGCTCTGAACTCACAGATCATGCCATCACCACAAGCGTTATCACTCACTCTACAGAAATATTAGTTGTGATTTCAAAGAGCAAATCAAATACTGACTGTAAGTGCCTAACTATGTGTTCACTGTGGGCTTCCTGTGCACCTAAAATTGTAGCCTAGCCAGCTTTAACAGAACTCTTTATTTCAGAGTAAAGCTGATCTTCTAAAGCCCAGAATATGAGTTGCCCAACTTGATCTCAGCTGTGGTCATGGATCCTCATAATTTTACAAAATCAGGCCTCATGTTACCTGTCAGAGATCACAAAGCCAGTCAGTGACATGTGTTGTATGTTTTCCAGTTATCCACAGACTCACAAAAGTATGAGGCTTGAAAGAACATGAAAAAAYGTCTTCAAATGCAATAAAGTTTAAATAACAAAGAACTGCACATTGCTAGTTCCATCAAGCACTTACTTTACCACTCGTGTAGAACAGTATTTTGTGTTTCCTTTGATCTATTTTAGTCATTGCAAACTTTGTTAAAATCCAAATTCCACAATCTTTCCCCCCACCTACCCAAGTGTCCCTTTACCTTGGACTCATATTTTGTAAAGCCTATTTCCTTTGTGTTAYTAAAATGCCAAGATTTTAATGGAATGCTTTATTAGGTTTCCAAATGCTTCTGGCCAAGCAAAGTTCAGTTCAGTAGTTTTAATCTCACGAACATCAAATCTGTTTTCCCTGCATGTGAGAAGAGCCATGCAGCTCTTAAGAAGATTAAAGCTATAAATTCTAACATTACAGGGGGCAATACTCTCACAGTCCAGATCAGGATGGGTTATTTTATGCAAGTTTGTCCTCCTGTGAATTTCTAATACAATTCCTTGGGTTCTGGCTGGGCATCTCCCTCCTCTTATCCCGCTGTGTATTAGGGTATGCAATTTGTAGAAGGTGAGTGTATTGCTTTTTCTTTTATTCTGCCTCTGTACTTTTTTTAATGTTAAGAGGCAAATTATATCATTTTCATTATCAGTGCAGCTTAGAAAACCATCTGTTGCTCAAAGACATCAGGATCAGCAGTCGGCCAACCTCAAAGTAAGCAGCTGTAAATCTAGAGTGACTATATTTTCTAAATGCAGAGAGGCTTTTACATTAATCTCCTGGACTTGCTGAGTAGCTGGTACAGTGCCCAAACACAAGTAAACTCAATTAGTAAAAATAGACATGATGTGGCAGTTCAATATATGGCATTTAAGCATACGGCTCATTTGTGCAGAAGTGCTCGTTTCAAGTCCCAGAAACTCTGTTCTGTTTTGCACATATGATTCAGTTATTTTCCTGGTTTTACAAATACCTTGTAAAAAGCAATAGCAGTGTTTTGTTTACACAAAGGTGCAATACTGCTGTCATTTACACTGGTGTAAATCTGGAGAAACTCAGCTGACTTGTTCGGACTTTGGATGATCAGCAGCTGTTAAAAATTACATTTTACAACTGTCACTGGAAAGCTACTATACAAAACATCTTTAATGTTCATATGTGTTATATGTGCAGCATTACATACTATTATGAGTAGATAAGAAATGTTTTGAAGAAACATGCTTTTTGGAGTTCTGCTCTGTGTAACAGGGTGGGTCTGGGCACATTAATTTTTCAGCTTAAGACTGTGGGCAAGTTTCCTTCTTTACCTCCTCTAGCAATATAGCAGGCTACACCTCTTTTTTATGGCAAGCTGATCAAAATCAATTTATTCAAGTGCAAGTTCTCTAAGATCCCTGTGCTCCACTGTGTAACAGAAGGGCTTAGGTCTGGGTGTGGTGTTCTTGACCTTCTAGTCTTTTGTCTTTCCAGCCTGTTTTGCTTCCTCTGTCTGCCCAGTTTTAGCCAGGAGAGTGATCTAAAGAGACCCTGTTTGTTTTCCGTGCACATTATGATAGGCTGCCATTGTGTAACGACATACAGTATGCAGGATAAAACACCCTGCTTATTATAGTGTAGTTAAAAGGCCTGTCACTATTTCCATTTCAAACTCCTATTTTCAAGAGTTTACTACTGAGCCGTAACAAATTGCAGGCAGGAAACTTGGCAGTCACATTCCCAGCCTAAGAGCAAATGCTTTTACCAAGTTTAAATAAATAAATTAATTAATATTAATGGCATGTGCTTCCAGCATGCAAAATAAAGGAGGTTTTGTWATTGTTTTGTTTGTTTTATCCATGAAATAAAAGATAACAATTACAGARAATTTTACATACCAACCACCCTTATGCAAGAGTTATACACCAGACCAGGAACAGTGTTACCAAGTGATGGAGATGATTATCTGGTGGTCATTCCTATTTCTCTTAAAAGGAATATCAATAAAGAAGAGCTATTAATCAGTGCATAAAACTTCCTAAAATTTGGGAAGAGCAGAAGAGCGTTGTATGTCATGAATACTTACCATGCTGACAAGCCACAGCTTGATAACCATGGTGGGTGAGAGTGAAATTCTTTGGGGTTAGCTTTAAAGGAACAAACATCAAAGAAAACAAAATAGTAACACTGCAGAGTTTAACAGATTGAAGTAGAACAACTAACAGTGGAACATTTTAATGATAAATGTATTTTCAGTATGTTTGAACAATCCAGATTTTAATTATACATCCAGATATTCAGAGTTTGAAGTCTTGAAATAATTAAAAACCAATTTTTGGTCTATTGTCCAGATAGCAGGGATTCCAAGCTGGCAAATCCTTCACACTCATCTTCCTGTTCATTGAAGATTTGAACACTAGAGGGAATCTAGGAACTGGTGGCCATAAATGACACTAATTTGATGTGCTGCTAAGGAAAATTGCTACTACAAGAGTAACATATTCAGAAGAAGCAATATAGTGGAACTTAGGTCACCCATTTAACATTTTGCCTAGTAAGAAGCACTAAAAATGTGAACATTTCAAAAGCAAATCCTCAGAAAGCAAAATAAATAGGGACCAGCAGGTTCTTCAAGAGCAAAAGAGGCTTGGTGGTTGTTGGAATTTTTTATTTCTTTTTGTTTTCAGGAAATTGTAACTTTTGTGGATTGAACTAAGAAAGCATGTTATGTCACCTTTGGAAAAATCTACCTTTTTGCCCCACTGACTATTTGCCATTTCCAAAAAAATCAGCTGGCCGCAAAACCACAGTCTTTTCTCAGGAGGTAACTATTCTGAGAGATTTGTCACCTAATGGACTATTTCATTGCATCATTTAGTGCAGACAGCATAGCCTCTGCTATAAACTGCCTGGGAAGGAAACTTGGCCTCATATAACTGATTTCAGTACCTAGTTTGAACAGGAAAGGGGCGCTGATTCTCATTTAGGGGATCTAAGTGATTATTAGAATATAAAACAAAAGCTATTTTAGAAAATCACAAAAGGAAAAACTTTCATGAGAAGGCTTTCATTTCCAGCTACAAGGAAATTTTGTGATCTCATTGGAAAGACCTTAAATGTGTGCAAGGTTCAGATAAATGTGACTTGGTTCAGATAAGTGTATTTGGAGGCCAGACAATGACTCTTGTACAAGTTGAACCTTTTAGGGACAGTTGTAGAGCCCGTGAGTTCCTCTTCTGCAATTTTCAGGATGACTGCTACAAGGGAACTTGAAGAAACTGTTCAACTTGGCAGTGACTCATGCTGAGCTAAAAGCTTCTGGGAATGTTCCTGGGAACCTCTGATACTCTGAAGAGACTCTAGCAAGAGACAGCACTGGTGCTGGGATGCTGCCCAGATGATAAACTATGCAGGAATTTCTGTACAGCTGATAAACTCTGATCAGGACTCTGTGAAGTGTAAGAATACCTGTTCGCTCTCAGAAATACCTTGGGGRCAGCAGCCACTGGTATTCAGTACTCGCAAGGTCTGTCCCCTCTGCTCCTTCCTCCCAAAGTGGGTACCTGCTTTGACTCAGAATTGTTTGAGGAATTGCTTGCCCTTTCCCTCCCTCTCTGCTCCCCTCCATTATGCATTTTTAACCAGCAAAGGGAAACAGGCACAGGAGGGCTCGAGAATTAGAGGACATATATAAGTGATACATGATGAAGACTCTGCAAAGAACATAGTCTATCATATAAACATGAAAAAAAGATGCTGAAAGTTGTAACACAGGAAGGGTGACAAAGGTAACAAATGTGACTTCAATTGGCAAGGTTTTGGGATGTATGAAGAAAAAGTATGCTTTGAGCTGGGTCTGGAGGTGGAAAACTGGAGAGGAGGGGGTGTTGATGGTTCTGTATACAACTATCATGTTTACTACAAAAGGAGCAACATTCAGGGAATAGCAGGAAAAACAGTTGTAGGGAGCAGAGGTGATCTTGGCCGAGACTCTCTCCAGGCTAACCTGCTTTGCATTTACCAGCAGACAGAGGATGTTCATTTGTGCAGTTATTGCAGAGTAGCTGGTGTCTTGTAAATCCACACCCTTGAATACCTCACTGTAACACGTTCATGAGGCCATACCCTCAAGCACAAAGCTAACTTTAAATGTATGATTCAGAACCATTAAAACAACGGGACAACTTGTACACCTTAGATTAGACACCAAGTTTACACACCTAGCTGAACATGGGCCAAGTAAGGAAGAGAAATGACTTAATATATATGTGCTAAAAAATGAGATATATCATGGAAAGGAGAGAGACTGATTAAATGGCAGGAAAACCATCTGGCATTCCCACTTTCGTAGCATGTCCTATTTTTCAGACCTGTTATGCATGTAAGTATGTGAAAGAATCTCCTGAGATTGGTGTGAGATGTCCCATCAGTTCTAATTTTTTACACTGGAATGGACTGGTTGACAGACATAGTTTATGAAATGGGAAGGGTTTTAGTCAGTCTGTGTTGCAAACAAATATGAAAAAAATGTCAATAGAACCATGAGTTTATTTTGGTTTACATTAATACTGTTTTCTCTTGTCCTTGATATGTGGAATTGTTGCTTTTCTAAGTCCTTGGCTAAGCTTTGGGAAAAGCGAGCACTCTATATTACTTTTATAGTAATAATACTTGTACTTTACTGTGTCACAATTGTTCTGTGGAATAAAAGGACAATTTTTACTATTGCTTTTCTACAGGCAGAAAAACAGAGGGAGTGAAGATGTCTCAGAACTAAGACTAACACAGAGGGACTCAAAATCAGGTAAGAATTGCAGCAGAAGCAATGGAGACTTTAACAGCCTGGTTTTGGTAACAAGCTTTCTAGATTGGAAAAAGGGGAATRTGATAGGTGGCTACAAAGATGAGTGTAGCATTGAGAGTATGGGTAGGGACTGGCCACTCTCTGTCTCAGGGCAAGAGCCAGGAACTCTGTATGAAGCAGGCTGGATGAGGGAATTCTTGCATCAGGGATTCGACCTGTACAATGTGACATAGTACATATCTACAATTTACAGATGCTGATGGAGAAGACTGTACAAGTCTTGGGAGATAAATCCATGGAGGGTCACTAAATGGGCAGAAATCACATCCTGCTCAGAAAGTCCCTTAAGCTGAAAACAGTGGGAGGCTGGAGTATTTGGAGCAAATAGTATATAATGCCCATGTTTACTTAAGCATCTGCTTACGACCACTGTTGTCCTATGGCCACTGTGTGGCCATTCTTACATCTGCTTGCACAAAGAAGATAAGAGGACTCCCAAGCCAAGAGGAAATGGCCTCAAGTTGTGC
The DNA here is from genome assembly GCF_030028575.1 of Malurus melanocephalus. Lineage (NCBI taxonomy): Eukaryota > Metazoa > Chordata > Aves > Passeriformes > Maluridae > Malurus > Malurus melanocephalus. The sequence continues at coordinate 251,758 of NW_026623311.1, forward strand.
CAGGGGAAGTTAGAATTGGATATTAGGAAAGATATTTTTATGGAAAGGGTTGAAAAGCATTGGAACAGACTGCCAAAGGAAGTGGTGCAGTCACTATCCCTGGAAAGTGTTCAGAAAAGGTATGGTTATGGCACTTGAGGACATGGTTTAATGGTGAACATGGTGGTGGTGCTGGGCTGACSAYTTGGACTTGATCATCTTAAAGATATTTTCCAACCTTTTTGATTCTATGAGAAGTAAACTGTGAACACTTAGTAGTGAGAAACATTTCAGAACTAGGATCTCTTGAGTAGGAAAGCTGGTCTGAGATGGTCCTGCCCCCAGGTGTCCCCTCCAGTCTCTTGGCTCTACTGGACCCTGTGACAAAACAGTCCATGCATAAGCTATCTATCCATGTGATAGAACCTACACTTCACAGGAGTTTGAATTTTATGATCTTTGAAGAGACCCTGAGGCAAAACCCCATACACTTTAGGAGAATGCTAGAGATGGCTTTCAGCAGGCAGGTGTTTCTGGTCTACCTGGTTGGCCAGGTAAGCTCCTTTTGTTAAAACCTTTTTCACACTGTTGTTTTTTCCTTGTAATTGCTGTGTCTCAGGGCTTTTAGAGCTTTGAATAGGTATCTGTCATTACCTTAAATAGAAACTGATAGTATCATATGAGGATGATATGAGAGCAAATCAAGGACAGATCAAGCAGAGTAAGACAGATATAAATGGGAGCTCATCTGTGGAAAAACTGGGCAGGATGAAAGAGAGAGACATGATATGACATCTCAGTCAATATGAGAACCATTATYGCAATTAGTGGAAAGGCCTCTGCTGAAGGGTAAAGAGAGAACATGAGGATCTGGCAGATCTCGGAGGGAAAGATGCTGCCTCTGTGCAGTAAGAAGTCAAAGTGATGTCAGTCTAGTTGTAAAATAGTCTGCACAAGCTGAAATAACTCTGATTTAAAGTAATATCCTATCTCGGGCCTCCTGTCACTTTTCCCAGGACATTTTTTTTTTTTTTAATTGTGGAGTTTTAGAGTTCTGTGGGCATATATCTGTCACCTTGCAAAAGAAACATGAAAAATACTCTCTTAGCTTGTAATTGGATAAATTGAAGGTAAATGTTTGCCATGCTCACCTAGGTTGTTGGTCAAAGCCTTGCAGGCTGAGGACTTCCTACCCTCCAGTCAATACACTATCATGCCTGTTGTCCATCTCTGCCTGGTCATTTTGCAACTATGGGTCAAATATAAAGTGATATAGCAATGACTTCTTACAAAAATTATTCCGTTTAAATTTTTGTTTGATGTTTATGAATCATTCAAAGTCTTCATTTCTGTGCATCAGAGGACTTCAGTTCTTCTATATGATACCTTTTGAAGACATACATATCTTTCCTGTGTAAATGATGCCTATATTTCAGAGCCATTATGGTCTTTCTGGTTAATACTGTAATAATTTTCTTTTTGAAGAAAATATAGATACAGAATAACTTTGGTCTTGAACATTAAGCACCTTGCACTCCTCTCTGACTTGAAACCACAGCATGAGCCCAAACCTACCTGTATTGAATGAATTTGGTAAACCAGACTTCGGATTTGCTTGACAGCTTTGGGTTCAAGGCCCTTGTGTATCATACTCTGTGAAGAGGTAGAGACAGTGAGAGTAGAAAATAGCTGTCATTCATAAGCTGTGCATTTTATCAACAAAACAAAGATTTTTAGCATGGGAAGAAAAAGAGTAGACTTGGCAGCAGGATTGAGCACAGTGGCTCTGGAGGTCTGGTAGGTCAATGATCCATGAGGTAGGAAGGATTTGCTTAATAGACCAGAACAGCTCAGTTGGGGCCATTAAAAGATTTAGGAGTCAAAAATCCATGTTTTCAATTCGTATGTCTGTTCAAACAGGTAACCAGTCCATTGTAGCCCATTCCCCTCCTCCTATAAAAATTCACTGCACTTATCAAAATGCCTGTAGCATTGATCAGAGAGACTAACAGGTTTTGGAAACCACACTGCCTTATATGCKGGTAAGATGTTTTAGGAAAGGTCAAGAGTTATTTCCCAACCCTAAGTGTTTACAGAGTACGTGCCAATCTAATCTGTCTAGACCATTATGCCCTTAACAGACAGAAAAAAAMCTGGTAAGTGAACTCCCAGATAAGTCTCTGTACCAGGTATGATTTAAAGGGACAGGACAACATGTGTCTCTCACAAGGGCTTGTGGCCTCTGGCTGCTCCCTGCTAGCACCTGAGAGCCCTCTCCTGAGGTTATTTGAATGTTAATCCTTGTGAACAGCACTGCCTTGAATCCCTGGAAACAAAGCATTTCTCTAGAGTAGAGCTTCCCCTCTGTGCCCCGCAGGTGTACTTTAACCCCAAGATTAAATGATCACTTCTAGGAATAAGACAGAGTTTAGTTTCCATTTGTGCTTGGCCCYTCTGCTCACACCAGCCATAGAGGTAGCTGCAGTGTCAGGAGAGATACATGAAGGCCAGATTGAGACCTTTGACAGCTTAGGAGCACTAGCCATAAAGCACCTAACAGGTCATAATAGTTACTATTTGATAGGTACCTAGACCWGTTAAGCATCCCTAAAGAAGGGCTGAGCACTTTTATTTTCCACTGGTCACTGTTGCAACATCTCATGGGGCTAATTGTGGCTGTGGTCCATCATGGTGTGGTCTCTGATAGGTTAGCTGGTCTTCCTTCCAGAGCAGTGACGTGTAACTGACTGACCCCCTATTCAAAAGACTAAATCCGACTCGATTTTAAGACTTAGAGAAGTCCTCAGTTTTCTTCACCAATGAATTGCTTTGCCCATTTTAAAAAAGYATCAACAAAAAGACAGCATCTTATTTCAGATCTCCATCTAAGGACCTATTGTTACTTTAAAGCCATTGAAGCTATTGTTATTTAAAGAGAACAGGATTGCTTCTTTTAAAAAATCAAGACAACGATAAGGTAAACATTTTTAAACCTACATATCCCATTACCTGAACTGTAAGGCGTGACAAATAATGATTTCTTCATCACCCTACAATCTCTACCTAGCCACATGGTGGTAAAATAAAGTATTTAATTGCAGCCTTTCCTTTGAATTCATTTGCAAAAGACCAACATTTTAAAGTTAAGATTTTTCTCTTTGAGTCACAGTGTAGTACATACTTGCTTAGTTTTCATGAATGCTTCACTCTCCTTTCACTAAACGATAATTTGCATGAGATACTTGTGGCTTTAAAGAGGCAGCACTGGCTCTCTGTGTCTACCTATCTAATTTCCTTCCATCTGAAGACAATCACAGAGTTCTKAAGAACATCATCAACATCTCTGTTTTGACGGGATACACTCATTTCTAAGTGAACAAGCAAAAAATAAAGACATTACTCATATTTTGTAATATGTGCACAAGTGGTGCTTAAACAATACAGTCCAAACACCTTATTGTTCAGATCATGTACATTTTTAACTTTCCCGAGGAAAACATACCTTAATTAGCCAGCTGTAATCTAAATTATAGTTTCTCATTTCTGAAAGCTGTTAAAATACCTTAAATCAGCTGCATATGTCTGAAATAATAACAAAAATAACTGCAATAGCAAAAATTATCAGAATGTGAGAGGGCTATAAATAGATAGGAGGTGAATTGGACAGTCGGCAGATTCTGAGTTGGATTAAAAACATCTTACTTATGCCAAAAACATGGCAACCAGTATTTTCTGTTATAAAAATATTTGAGATTAATTTAGTTTTATGAAAGCTGTCAGAAGCTGAAGTGAATAGCAGGAGTTCTCTGTTTATTTACAAGCCAATGCTAATACCTGAAGTATAAAGTGAGGTACCCTACAAACAATGACAGCAAACCTTTGATTGTATTAAAAAATCTCTTTTGCTGGGGGATTAGAATGACCTGTATGTTCCTGTTCTGTCGGAATAACCTCTGCCTTGATAACACTTGTCATTCGAGCAAATGGTGTGACAGGTCTGTGAGGTGGATTACTACTGTCCACTAGAGGCTGTAATGAGACCAACAATGTCATTTTATGACAGATTGATTGAAGACTTGAACTGTAACAATATTTGATCAATAATTGTGAGATTACTTTTCACACTCAACACATTGTCAACCACTGCATTTCCCTGAATGTTAATATTTAACAAAAAAAGATCCAACTTACTACATCTCTTATTCTACAAATTTTTCATAAGTACTAGTAATTGTACAAAACATGCTATRTAGATGGCACATTACAACGAGTGAATTGAAACAGAGTTTCTTCCAGATAGTGTGCATCTTGCATGTCAAATTGTTTATTATCTTTTGGTCAGTACTATATTTTCCTGGGAGTCATACCAGTTTCAGCACATCACCAGCAGTAAATACAAACGCTTGGGTCTGTGCGGGTTCTTGTGTTCCACGCACTGCCTTTATCAACACCTTCATATTTTATGAAATTCTTTGTGGAGGGAATACACTGAGGCTCAGAGTAGGCCCTTGGCAGGGGAGCTGTAGAGGCACAAGGATGTCTGGTGACATGGGTTGTATATTCCCGTTGTTAGGCTACATTCGGAGAGGCACAGTCCCCTCATCCCTTGTGGTTTAATGCAACCAATGCGTATCAAGTCACAATAGAGGTGAGAGCGGGTTATGAACCTGATGTGGCTGGTGGTGGTTGTTGCACTTCCCAGAGCCATTGGTTAAGTGCCTGCTGGCTCAGAAAAGTACTATTGCTCTGACTTACAATGGACTTATATTTTGGGGCCTGTTTTCTACTCTGAAGCAGAAACACAAAGATGTAAAAGCCTAGAGCATGGAGTGTGGCAAAAAATGAGGGTCCTGAGGCAAACACCACAGCCACAGAGTGGAGGAACACACAAACCTCTTACATCAGCCTACTGTAGAAGGAAAGGTTGCCCAAAGCTTGCTTCAGCATGAATGTGGCTTCTCTTTCTCTGTGTGTGCCACACCTCTTGGCAAGGTGAATGTTTGAGGAGGAAAGATTCCTTTCTCCTGAGGTAACACTCTGTACTACTGGAATAAAAAAGGTGGCAGACAGAATACCTTGTACTCTGAATTGAACCTTGATGATGGGTTTTCAGTTTCTCCAGGGCTTTCACTTGATTTTCAGTAATCTCCAGTCTTTGTCTCTTTCCCTTGGTTCCTTTTATTAAATCAATGAACCTTACATTATCTGGGTGAATATAATTTTGCTGTCTGCTTTGCTGCTGAAGATTCACTCTCTTTTAGTACTGAGCGGCACATTTGTCCAGATATCTTGGCCTGTTTCTCTCTCCAGATCACTGCTAGAACAGAAAATCATGTTGATTTTCACAGTGAATCCAAACTAAAGACACAGGAGGTGCTGTGGTAAAAGATCCTTGTGTTTCGTAACACCAGTCTATATTACAGTATTAACTCTAAATCCAGAATGCTGTGGCTTACAATGCTATTACTATGTTTTTTAGCAGTTATATTGAGCTGGTACTGTCCTTTATAGAAGGGACTGCTTTGCTGAGCTGCATAATGGCAGACTGAATCCTAGGGTACTAATCATCTAGACTCTGCTGCTAGATTTAATTTTTAGCTAAACCCTAATGCTAATATATAAGGGATACGTAGGAGGTATACCTGCTAGAAACCTGGTACCTTGGAGCKTATTTTCATGGCAAATTGGTACAAGCTGCAATAAACACCCTGATCTGGATGACCATGTTATATGAAGTGCACATCTGAGGCCTTTCTGAGGCCTGTGACCCCACTGTGTCCGGCTCCTTGGAGGTGGTGTGTAACAGCCTTTTGTATTTAGGCAACTTTTTTTTTTGCAATGTCCTTGGGGTGCTCCTCTTCCTGATGCCAAAGCAGAGAATGAATGGCTTCTTATGGACTACTCTCGGGTTGCATGCAAGCAGGCATAGTATCCCACTGTCCTTTGGCTGCATTCATCCCATTCATTGCTTTCATAATTTGTTTTATTTCTCTAAGTTGTACCTAGCTTGGTAAGTTGATGTTGAGTCCTTTTTTTTTTTTTTTTTTTGATAAACTTGAAGACCAGACTGAGACAGTCCAGCAAGAGGATATTTTCACTGGTCTCTGTTTTGCATAGCACTTGCAGGCACCTGCGCTGTGGGAAGTAAGAGAGTAACACACTGATGCTGGAGTGCCAGGGAAGCGTAAGTTGCCATAGCTGGTGGCGAGGAGGTGGGGGGAAGTTTGGGAGAGGCTCACAGTGGTCTGCATACAGCTGGGAGAGATGCAAAGGGATTTTTGATTAAACCAGTGCTGAGGAATCCAGAGGGAGTTAGTACCCAAACATGCGTGGTTCAGCCCTGCCTGTCTTGTAGTTCAGTGACGGTATGAGTCAGAGCCTCTTTGGTCTGAATGAAGTGGAAGGTACTTTCTACAAAGCAACTCAAGCATATGCCAAGGATCCGGATAAATAAAACTAATTCAGAAAAAGGGAGTGGGATGCAGGCTCTTGCTCTAAATCACTTCACAGTTCTCCACAGTGAAATGCAATATGGCATCTTAAATAAAATCACCCTCTCCTGACTCTCGCAGAGGCTGCTTCAGAGCATTCCATTCCCTGGTTTCCAGCAGTTTTATTTCCTCTCTTAGACAGAGCCTTCACTGAGCAACCGATTTTCGTGCATCCTTTAAACCAGCATTCCCTGCCATTTCTGAAGGACAGCACGCGTCGCTAGCTGTTTCTTCCCCCTTAAACAATATAGGTTTGGGGTTGGGTGTTTTTTTTTTCTTTTTCCCCTCCCCATCTCATTGCTTTCCGCCTGCAAAGTGATTTGAGAGCCCCGCGACGCAGCCTACTACAGGAGCGGGGACTTCTCTGGAACACTGGCGTGCGCAGGGATTTATCCCACCGTAAAGAGCCAGCCTGGCCTTTGAAGTATTWCAAGGGGAAGGAGGAGGTAAGTGTCGACGCGAGTCCTCAGCCCCCTCCCCGCCCCGGGGCAACGTGCGGCGGCCCGCAAAGGGTTAAAGGCCGCCTTGGCCCGGCGGTGCCGTGCGTATGCAATAATCTGTGTGGCTCTCTTGGCCGCCTGCCAGAGTGTTGCCTTGCCTCCTCCTCCTCCTCCTCCCTTCTCCCCCCCCTCCCCCTCTAAACATTACAAATGTTGGCTCTGATATTTGAACATTTCAATCCTAGTACAAAGGCAACTTGTTTCTTTATTTCAGAAGTAAACTCATAATGGTGGCCCCCTCCCCCCCCCGCCTTTTGCATGAAGTAGGATCCTTGAGCTGTTGCAGAGGCAGCCAACTGCTCCATATTTGGCTTCTATTACCCATTTACATGCTGGAGAGCGGAGAGGGAGCGAGCGCTGTACTGCAGACATCATTTCTACTACAGTGGTGGAGACATCCCGGACCTGTGTCACTGCAGGGGGAAGGAAAAAAGCCAAACAAACAAAAAGCAGACCCAAGCCCCGTGATCAGCTAGGAAGACATTTGTGTGCGAGTCTCTCTCTGACCCCCCACCCCCGCCAACCCCACCGCCTCTGGCTTCTTCCCTTGTTTAGACTGCAAACCGCCGGCGATTTCCAGCTGGAAAAACACGGGGCTGGGGGGAGAGGGGAACGCGCTGTCCACCCCGCCACGGGGCTGCAGCCCACCTCGCTGCGGCCGCCCCTAGCCAGCCACGGCCCGGCCCGGCCCGCAGGCGCTGCCGCCGCAGGCCCGGCCCTTAGGAGAGAGGAAGGCAGGGAGGGAGAGGGAGGTAAAGAGGGAGAGGGGGGCGGCCGCGAAATGGCCGAGGGCGCCGCAAGGGAACGGAGTGGGGATGCGGGGACACAGGAGCGAGCAGGGGGCCGAAGCGGCCCCGCGGCGGGAGACGCTCGTACAGCCCTGCTCCCCCCGCCCTGCTCCTTCCTCACCCCTCCCTCTCCGCTTCCCCCCGGCCCGGGTGGGGTGTGGGTAGCCGCGGGGACGGGTGGACATTTTGCGAGTCGCTGCTGCCCCCGGTGTGCCTGTGTGTGCGGGGAAGTGTCGGGGGGCGGGGGTGGGGTGTGCGGTGCCGGTGCGTGTGTGGCGTGTGTGCGGTGTGTATGCGTGGGGGTCGCGGTGCGTGTGTGCAGTGCAGGTGCTATGTGTGTGTGCGGGGGGTGCGGTGCGGTGCCGGTGCGGTGCCGTGTGTGTGCGTGCGCGGCGCGGTGCGGTGCGGTGCGGGGGGGGCCGGACGTACCCGGCGGGGCGCAGCGCGGGGCCGGTCGCCGGCAGAGCCAGTCGCCGCCGCCGCACGGCGTATGTAGTACGGGGCTGGGCGGCTGCTGGAGGGTGAATGAAGCGAGGAGGAGGCGGCGGCGGCGGCCGCGGGGGAGGCGGCGCTGGCGCTGGGATGTGCCGGGCAGCAGCCCCACTCCACTCAGGGCCCAGGCCGGCTACAGACGCCACCCGGTACTGCCGGGAGGGACGGGGCGAGAGGGATGGGGGAAGGGGGGCGCTGGGGCGCCTCCGCCCCGCTGCTCGTCCGCGGCCGTGGGGTCCGGCCGGCGGCGTCCCGAGGGGAAGCGGGGCCGGGGTTCCTCGCCGCCGCTTACAGATCCTCCGCCGCCTTCGGGTTTGCTTGGGTCGGGTGGGGGTGGTTAGGTTGCGGGCGTTTGGGGTTAGTTGGTGGTGGTTTGGGTTTTGGTGGTTTTTTTGTTTTNTATTATTATTTTTTTTTTACCCTAAGGCATCGTAATTTACCGGCAGAAAAACAAATAAATGACCCCGTGTACGGTTGTGGGTGCTGAATCCGTCAGTGTGATTCCTGAGAATATTAAAGTCTAAAGCGTGCTGGGAAAGCGTTAGCTCTTACTGTAATAGCGATAATAATAAAATGACAGAATTGGGAGCGATTTACATGTTATTGAAGAGGAGGAATTACTGAAGAGTAATAATAGAAAAGAAAACAAGTGGTAAGCCCGTTATATAATGCACTGTGTAGACAACGAGAGCGACAGGCTATTTTTATTTTGTTTACTGTATGCTGTGTAATAGGGACTCCTCCGAGCAGCATCTCTCCCCCATGAGCCCGAACTCCAGATAGAATTGGGGAAAAAAAATTAAGCATTCATTTTAAGACCAGACGAAGAAATTTAGATTTGTAAAACCTTCCCCTTTACAAATGATTTCTGTGTACAGATCCTGAAGGGTGTAGAGGTAGATGACCTTTGCCGGAGACCTTTTCCCTTTCATATGGTAAAGAAATTAATATTTTGTAACACAACTTACACTTTAACCTTTAATGCTCATGGTTATGTATTTTACGTAGTAATGATTACTTTACGTGTCAGATACGGTGGAGCATAGTGAGTTACTCTGCTGACGTAGTGGTAAGTCAAGGACTTTTAATTTCAGTTTCGAATGAAACCGTCTCCTTAAGGAAAATCCCGGTTTCATGTTAATCTGTTTCTGTTCGCGTGGTACAGACGGTGCAGTTATATCATATGGATCAAGGGTTATGAATGGGGGAGAGGGAAATTGAGAATGGCCAGGGAAAATATTGCGCCGTAGTTATTTTTGTGATGCTGCAAGACAATAGTAGTAATCGTACGTTATTACACCTAATTTGTTCGTAAAACTGTCCCGGTATTTTACGGGCAGCAGCTATTTTGAAAGGGTGGCTGTAATCTCACTTTTTATGTAAGGCAGAGGTCGATAGGTTTTTCTCAGTGCTCGGCTGTCTGTCTCTCTCATCATGTAGCGACATGTCAGTGGTGCAGCCTTTCAGCGCGCTTACTCCAGCCCTGATCAGTCATGTAATTAGATCAGGCTGCCATGGTAACAGACGGGATTCACCGTATCCACCGGCCAGCCAGGTGCGTGTGTGGCTGGCGGGCGACCCAGCGGGCTACCGCCAGCCCTGCGGGTGCCGTGTTGGTGGCGTACGGCCGGCACGGCCACCGCCTTGGGCTTTCCGAAAATTGAAAGATGCCGGTGGTGGGTTCCTAATGGCTGAACTTCTCGGGAAGGGTGTTCTTTGCCTACTGGAGTGTCAGCCAGATGGGACTGTACATGGCATGCTTAGCAGGTCAGCCAGATCGTCAGTTCCACTTGCATGTATTGTTAGCAAATTAATGAAGGTGTAGGACTTTGTAAAAATGCTTTTGGCTTATACATGAAAGTTTCTTCGGAGTTTTTGTTTTTTTGGTTTGTCCCCCCCCCATCTGTCTAGTCTCACTGTTTGGTGGTTGTAGCGGTGTTTGTTAACAGTTCGTATTCCAGCATTCTCATTATAGGCCACAGGCTTTTTATTCTCTGTTCATGTACTGTACTTTACACCCTCTGTCTGGTAAAATGAAAATCGGTGATACTTGATATCAGTATTGTCGCTTTAGGTTTGTTAAGCCTCCTCATAGTTCATAGCAAGGTCTAGGCCATTTTATATTTTAGGTGAAAGCTGACTGCAGTTTCTCATGATAAATTCCTGAGTATATTAAAAAACAATTTTTGCCTCGGCAAACACTTCGTTCCTAGTGTGGGTATTTTTTTTTTTTTTTTTGCTTTTGTGCTCATTACAATACTATAGCCACAGAGCAGGAGACTTTCTGACACAGTTTATGCCTTCAAAGAATAAGCATTATAATTAGCTTTGAATGCATGTTGCTTTTAAAAATGTTTTTTGCCAAGCAGTGTATACTTGTCTTCATTCTCAGCGTTTGGACATCACTCTTTTAAGCGATGTAGGTATAATTTTTTAATTTGGCACTGTGTTCTAATRTAATAAATCCAGAGCAACTCCAGGGGATGGGATTGTGAGGCACTTACATGGGCGTATATCTTGAATAACTCCATTAATTGGACTTAATCCAAGCATGTAGTAGAGTAACCGAGCTCAGAAAGTGATCTGCTGCGTATCACTGTTATTTTCTCTGTGTTACTTTTCACGGCAAAAAGCACTGTGGCTTAAATAGGATTTTTGCCTGATTAAGAAGCTGCATTAAGTGTCTGCAGAAGTGGGTAACACCGCTATTCCATTCACTAATCTTGGGTGCACTTACACTAATATTAAACTTGGCCCGGAGGATTTTGTGTCTCAATGATGAGAAATCGTCAGCACCCACAGCTTCTCTGCATTTGTAGTACCAGGCTGGAACATAAAGCAATCCAGAAATATCTCAGTAAAATAGATATTTTAATCACTCTTATGGTTAAGTACTGGAGCTGGAGGAGGAGGCAATGAGAAATGCCTGTTGATGGTTCAGCTCTTGTGGTGACAGGCAGCTGGTGGTCTTGGGTTTGGTGTGATGAATTTGCAGGTCTCAGCCTGCCTGCTGAGCTTGGATGTTAACTTCTTGGAGGGGTGAGGGGACGGGGTATTTGCAGGCAATTTCTTGCACTGAAGTGCAGCTTTTCAGTGCTTCAGCTAACTTGTCCTTCTGGTTGGGAGAGAATATCCTCTGCTCAGTGCAGCCGCCTTCGTTTTGGGCCTCCATTCTGAGGAGGTGGCTTGAAACAGAAGAACTTGTTAGGAGGACTGGCTGGACAGAGTGGAATAGTCACGAGCAGGATGAGTCCTGTAGTGTGAGTCTTTGTGTGCCGCATGCTGCTTATACATATTTTATGGTAATAAAAATTACCTGTGTGACTACAAGTGTTAGAAAGCAATTATTTTCAAAAAGGCCATATATGCATAGTTAAAAAAACTTTTCTGAAAATAAACAGTGTGACTTAGCTTTTCTAGTCTGATTAAATCTATTTAGAAATAGACTTACTTTGTCTATTTAGAAATAGACTTACTTTGTCTTAGACATTAACAAAAATTTTTTATGCAATAGAACCAGTGGCCTAGTTTCCCATTAATTAAGAAAATAGACGCTGGAATGCAGTCACCTGAAAAGCAACTAAGGATTTAAACATTAGAATTTAAAAATCATTGTTTTAGTAATGTAGCTAGTAAAACAAAATCAAGGCCTAATTTTCCCCTTGCTGAAGTTTAGCAGCACATCTTAGCAGATGACAGTCAGGATGMTCACTGTCACTGTTCATATGCACACTGCTTTTGTTGTGGTGTACTAATTGAGGGGGAAATGCAATAAAGAAGTATGGCAGGCAGTAAAGGAAATGCGTGTCAGGATTGCATAGATGGTCTGAAGCACTGGCTGGCTGCAAACCTACTCCTGCATGTGAGGCAGCTGATGCTGGTGATGCTTGAGAGAAGTCAGTCTGTGTGACGGTCTCAGCTATAGCCATACAGGTTGTGAGTGAGCTGGCTGTTCTGGAGAGCTGTATGGGGATGGTGTGTACAATTCAGAGAGTGCAGATAACAGATTTAGTTGTGGGTCTCTTCTGAGGCTGCTGTAACATGCTCTGCATTAACAGATAAAGATATGATTAGAACAAGAAACAGGAGTATGGCAGGCTTGGCACAGGTAAATATTTCATTGCAAAGAACTGACTCTCTGTATGCCAGTGACTTTGATAGCCTAAGCTTTGCAAAGTGAAAAAACTGACCTCGTCCTTTCATTTTACTTTTATGCAAGACTCTTAAGTGTCATAAATAAATAAATAGGTATTTGGATGAAGGCGCTGTATTTTGAAGTCTTATTCGATGGTTCACATTCTTTGTATAAGAAAGTTGAAGAATTTTACTTGGTTGTAGCTGAGGTGATGCATGACTAATACTCTAAAATGTAAGAACCTTTGTAGATTCCTGATCTTTGCAAAAAGACAAAAACTGAATCAATGACCATRACTCCTTTTTGATCTTAGTGCATGTGTTGAGAATGTAATGCTTCATGGCTTTTTTTTCCTCTCAAAGCTGTAGTCCAAGGTGGTTATTCAACACATGCAAATCTGTATGTGTGCATTGGTCCCAGTCTGTACTTTAGTACATGTCCCAGTGAGGATTTTGCTGAATGAAAATTGATTAAAGAACGTATCTAGAGTTAAGTATGCATGTAAATTCTTCCCTACCTAGGAACAAGTAAGCATGCTCATAMACTGGAAAGCAGAAATTAATCTCAGTGAGGGAGAAATGGGCCCACTAAATCCTTTTATTGTATCAAGAGTGATAAGAATATTAAAACAAAAAACCCAAATGTATTTTGTTTAATAGGTGATGTCAGCAGAAGTTCATTGCTGATTCTTCATGATTTTACTGAGCAAAATGACAAAAAAATTAAAAATATACACTTTGGTAAAGTTTTTGTTTGTATTGCTTGGGAGTTTACAGTAATAGGCATCGACTCTAGCATGCCACCTTTAATGCCAAAATAGTGTACAAGGTAAAGTCACATTCCAATAGGTGATTATTTTTCAACTAGTAGTAGTAGTATTGCAGCAGTATATTTTCAGAGTGCTACTGCTTCACAAATAAAGTATGTTCTGTTGGCAGTGAAGACAGTCATCTCCACTTGCTCATGATTCTTCACCTCATTAAGATCACATTTAGGAAAAGAGCACTCTGAATAAATGGGCTCTGCTCCCTACTGTATGAGCTCTGTCTGCAGGATTAAATCTATAGTTTATTTGTGCTTGAGTAATAGTAAAAGCAGTCTTCAGTGGGATGTCTTAGCATGTTTGATCATTAAATGGTTTGACTCTTAACTGTGTTTTTGTTTCTCTTTGTTTTGGTTCCCATCTCCTCAACTCCTGGATCAACAGTCACATTGCAGGCCAAGCCAGATGAGCAAGCAATACAAGCTGTGAATTTATTCTCAACCCCATAGGACAGTGACCACCGTCATTCTTGTCTTCACCATACAGTTATGCACTCCCAGTAAGGTGAGAACAATGCTTTTTATTTCCTTTAACATGTGTACACTGTCTGCTCTGGGCTTTAAGCAACGTGGAMACCTTCCCAGTGTCTGTGTGATTACCTGCCTGTGATAGGTTTGTACTTCCCTTGCCTGGCAGTAGAGGTCCTTGAGAAACTCTTCTCAGAAAAATTCCTTTAACTCTGGTGACTCAGTTCAGTGACTTGTAGAATAAGTGGGTTCCAGATGAGTGGTTTTACGCTCACCTGAGGTCAGAGTATATTCAGTTACTGRAAGGTGTTCCTATGAATGGAAAACTTAGCAGATTTGATTTTTGTTATAAAATGCCATGTGTAAAATTGTATAAATCCCTCCTGTACTTTTATGAACATTTTCAGGATTTTTGTTGCTTGCCGCCTGCTTGGCTTTTCCACTGTCGTGAGTTTCTTTTGTGCATTAGACTTTGTCTGCCATTAGAGTAGTTCCCAGCATAAGCTGTCACTACTGTTGTGTCTGTGTGTCTTTTGTTCTGTTTTGAGGAATGCTTTCAGTTCTTCTGATTTTCTTCCCTGAAATGCTGTACAGACAGGGTGGAAAAGTGCATGTGTATCAGCCTGCTGCTGTCCTTTTCCCCTCTCTTTCCTTCCTATATGGTTCTGGAAAATAACTTGAAAAAACCAAGTCCCAAGACTCAACAATCATACTGCCAATAAAAAGAACATAAATTTTTATTTTATTTCTTTAATCTGATTGTCATTAAGTCAGCCTGTTTTTTTTTGACCTGTTCTATGATTTTTAAGTGCATAGGATTGGCAATACTGCTAATGCTTTAAGAAAAAAAAAAGATAAAGGGTCATAATAAAATTGCCTGTGTCTTTAAATAAAATTAAATGTAGTGATTGCTTGCAGAAAATCAAAGGGTTTTCTCAGAAAGCTTAATTACAGTTCTTATTTATGCTGGGCTGATCAGAAAGTCTCCACTGCAGAATAACTTTTTAATGTATACAGCATATCGTAGAAAAGTATGCAGCTCATAATTTGCATTTTATTGTGGCTGTGGGGAAGGGTGCTGTGTTTTAGAGGGAAATTGCCTAGGCAARTAGTTACATGCAAGGACATGCCTGTTACAGTTTCCAAATGAGCTTGAATGGTGGGGGTGGATGGTAACCACTGTAATTTCAGAGCAGTAACAGTTATCTTGAGAGTGAAGGTACAAAGTGCCCCTGCGCTGACACAGTTCATCTCTCCGTTTTGAAGAAAACTGACTTGGTAGCATCTATTGACTTCAGAGATGGAATAGAAGGAAGTTTTTTACTATAACATTATCATTTTCACAAAACATTTAATTTTTATCAGGATTAGTTTGTGTTTTGTGAAAATGTGTTTATTTGACGAAGTGATTACTACTGGAAGAGTTTGTATGTCTTAATTAAAAGAAGTAATTGTTTATAGTGCATCGGTCAAATCCTATGAATAATCAGATTGTGTTACCCTCAATGTATTGCTAAGTCACCCTGGACATTTTAGCATCTGACATTTTCTACAATTACATGAGAGAGAATATATTTGATGTTAAGCAAACATTTTGGATTTAAAATGTAACCTAGTTAAGTCTGGTGCAGAGACATGACAGGAACATAGTACTAAAATGCTGTTTTATCTATACCATCTCAGCTTCAAATATAGTATTGTATTTGTGGACCTTAGATTAGGTTAGATTTGGCTTAACTTCTTTTTGTTGTACATTTTAGTTACTGAGTTTGGAGTACCTCTGTCGACCTCATTAGTTAGTTCTCATTTTCTGTATGTAATGATCAAAACCAGGCCCATTGTATGACTAAATAAGTGAAAGAAGAGTTATTGGTGTAGAGAAATGCCTGCTTACAGATGCTCTCTGTCACTGGAGGAAGCTGACAGGAGCTCACAGTAGTAACACGTGAAGGAGMTGTGGCCTGGCGCTGTGCAGCGAGCAGCCACAGATGGAGCATCTTGTACTCACACCCATCATCTTTCTGGCTTTTGCATTTGTTTCAGGGTGAAGGGGGCAACAGCCCTGCTCTATTTTAGGCAGACCTGAGTTATGACCATGGAATCTGTCAGAGGGGCTGGACAYTGGACATGTTTGAAGACATCCAAAATGGATCTCAGAAACCACACTTGAGGCCTAATGTTCCTACATGTGCATTCATGGCTTCACTCGTGTGAGGAATTGTGTGGCTTCAGAGGGTAATGTCACTGTTGTGTGTGAGTTCTCCAGGTGTGCTTACCCTTCCAATTCAAGCAGCGTTTTCTGCAGAGCTGCTAAGCATCTTATCTGAATAAGGACATAGGTATTAGTAAAAATAAAACTAAAACAAATAACTAGATACAGCCCCTCCCCACCTCTCCCCTCCCCTTTTTACTTTTCTTTAATTTTAGTCTATTCTCCAAAACATAGAATTTTCTCRAGAGGATTTTGCATGAGATACTGGACATTTTAACAATTAAAGAATTCTTTTTAATTTTTCTACTGTCAAGTTCACYTGGTATTTCTTAATCATATTATAGTACTGGGGTGCATTTAGAGCTGCAGCCCATTTGTAAGAAAATTTTTAGGCTGAATTTTCAGTATGTCTGTGCACTACCTAATATAGCGTATTTTTTACCTAAGACATTATTTCTGTTTTATTCAGACTTCTGGCTATTGGTCTCTCTAAACAGGCAACAGTCTGCACTTTTAAAATACTTAATAGTAAGCATAAAAAGTGCTAATATGTCTCTGTTASTGTGTGCAATGATAGCTTTTTGGTTGTCATATCAGTGTCTTTTTATTGTAGCTGGTTTTATTTCTTCCCCCTCATGCTCTTTATGAAGGTCTACAATAGGTGTGGGGCTAAAAGAAGGTAGGCAAAGGAGATTTCTAATGCTTTAAGAGATTCCTAATGCTTTAAGAATACAAGTGAAATGGAGTTGTGAAGTAGRTATAATTGGATAGTGATTAGAAATAATATTTATTTTTTAATTGTTCTATGTGTGGGCAACTAAAAGGTAAAATAAATGATGTGAGTGCTGATAGATGTCTTAAGAGTGAGGCTTTGCGGTCCCCTCACCTCAGCTGTAACCTTTCATGGTTTTGCTCTGTTGTTCCTTCAGCAAAGGCCTGGTGTCTGACTGATAGAAAGTTTCATGACACAGTCTGAAGCGTAAATGGAGTTGATTGTAGTCGTATGCCTACATAAAAACACAAGGCTGATGTTCATAATGTGGTATAAGGCACTATCTGAGGTTTGATTCACCTTCCAACTTGGTGTTTTCAAAAGGTAYATCTGCAAATGGAATGAGACTTGCCATCCCATGCACTGCAGGTTGTTAGCATTCCTTTAAAATCGTGGGCTTTTGTAAATTGGTGCGAGCGTGAGTATTGGAGACCTTCCGTGTGCTGGYGGCCAAGAAGTGGTGAAATGCCTGCATGTGATATGTTGTTGTGTGTAAGCCTGAGCATCTGTGTGTGCTCTCCTGCTGCCCTCTCCCTTGGCTGCATGTGTTGGGCAGGGATGTGTTGGTGGGGTTTGCCTTGCCTTGAACCCAGGGCTGTGCTTTTGGATGAAAGTTAGCTGTCATTAACAGGGGTGGAATTTTGGTTGAAAGTTTGCCCAGGTGGCAGCCTCTGGATTKAAATGTGTTGGCTGACGGGTTTTTCATGGTGAGATACTGTGATAGAGGCAACCTCCAAATTTGATATTTGCTTCTTTATTTTCTCATCAGTTACTTATTTTGGAACTAGCTGTAAACCTGACTTTAGGATTTATTGTGTCACTCCTTGCTCTATAAAGAGTACAAATGTCAAAATGTTTCTCCTTTGTATTGGAGTGTGGTTGTGACTGTTACCACGTTTTTGTTCGTCAGGTGCCCACGTGTGAAAGCCTTTGTAGTTTTGTACAGTTAACATTTCTGTGAGGCCAGCTACTTGAAAGAAAGTCAGGCTTTAATGGAGAAGGATAATTACGGAAAGCAGTCTTAATCCTTCTTTACTGTGCTCAGAAATTTTGTACTACTGAATATTTTCTCATTGGTGCGGCTCCTTTTCAGTGGCAGCTGACTAGAAAGTGATATCTTCAAAGCTTTATAATAGTAAATGCATTTCTCCTCTTCAGTAGCTCCTGAAGACATTTGCTGATTGGTACTGTGCTGTGTTCTTAGTTTTTTTCAAGGTAGTCAGACAGCAAGTAGATCCAGAATGGTTTAAAGATTCAATGTGTTCAAGGGAAAAAAAGTCCTAGTAGGTTTTTATGGTGGAAGAAGTTGTAACTTTATTCTCTGTATCACTAGCAGTTAAAAACCCTTAGCACTAATTATATGTACTAAATTTTTATTTACTGATTAGGAGGCTCTACTTTGACGTATGACTAGCAGGGAGGCCCCTCCCTTTAACAGTTGTATGTCATCTGCTTCAGAGAACTAATTACTTGGCAATTCCCATTTGATAATTCCCTCTTTATTTTCTGATGAGTTACTTAACAGTGATGAGCTTGTTGAGCAGAATACCATGCTCAATCTGTGCTTCAGAAACTRAAGCGTGGGCCTGGGGATATCATTGTTTTTGAAACACTGTTTAGCCTTGCCCTAAGAGCATTGAAACCATACTAAGATACGTGAACAGTTCACAGTTAATGATAAGCTGAATGTGAGTGATGCACGGCATTTGCCAAAAAATAAAAGAAGGGTTTAGATTACTGTTGCAGTACAAACTGACTGTTAAATACATAATTTCTCAAAAAAAAAGAAAAAAAACCCAAACACCAAACCTTAAGTAATTTAGATGCTAAGAAGCAGAAGCTTGTGTCAGAGATACACCATCTTTGTATCATTGCTCCTCTTCACTGAAATGATCGATTTATTGGATWTTTTTTTTTTAAACCCACTGTTCCTTGTAATACCAATTTGACAATTCAGCTGATTCCTGGTGGTTATTGTGTTCTTTTAATACGATATACTCAAGTAAGTTTTTACCGTGTTTTCTCTGCTGTTACCTGTCCTTTTCATTCTTCCTCACTCCCTTTTCACATTCTTTTACTCTAGTGGCCATAGCAACCCTTGTTCCTGGCTGGGGAATGCATTACAAGTCTCACTGCTAATTACAGTATCGCCGTGTTTCTGGAGGGTACCTAAGTTCAGCAGTGCTTAGCTACAGCACCRGGCAAGGGGATTTATGGGGTGAAATGACATCAGCCTACTCACGGCTGTCATGGTAAGGTCAAAGTGAGACTCTCTTGCAGACCAGGAGTCAGATGGGTCCTGTTCAGTCCCAGCGCTTCTGCATATTCAATGATGCTATTGAATTTGAATAAAATTTTTTACTGATTTTAGCAGGGAAAGGTTTGTGGATCATCTGCTGTCACTTTGATTAGATGGTGCATTATTCTACAGATACAGATACCTGAAGATTTCCATTTTAGCTAAGCCAGTGCTCTAAGCTGAGAATTAGGCTATTTTTTCCTTTATTGGAATAAAAGGTACAGTATTTMGTGTATTAGCTCACATTACATTGCGTCATCAGGCTTGGTGATTGTCTCRGTTTGAGACAATGTTTTCAGAGAGAAACATTACAGGATAAATGTTTCCTCTGAAGTGAAAAGTTTGATAATTTTTTCCCACCAATATGAAACAGGAGTTTAGGCGAATGTGAAGAGAAAARTAGTTTATTAACAAAACAAGGTGCCCACAGGACACAGATTAGAGAAACTGGGTAACTGTTAGATATTTAGAACTCAGGAATACATGCCGCCCCATCTCCCACTGCCGCTTGGCACGTGGCTTGGCTCCTGTCTCCGGAAAAAAAAAAGAAACAAAAGAAAAAGTCCAGTATGGCYGCTCAGGCAACAGTGGAAAAACCYGGTGGTAGTCCTCTCCTCACTGTGGATGAAATAGAGGGCTYGGTGTGCTTTTCTGTTGCCGGCTTGGCTCCTCCAGAGTCCGGGATGAGACGGAGTGGTGCGGTTTGTCCCTGCAGGCCCCTGGCTGGTCGGCGCTTGCTTCTCGGTTTTCGGACTGAAGCCCTGCTGAATTGCTCCAGAAAGAAAATCATGGGATTTGTAGAAGGGGTGGCAGTCCAGAGAGAGCTGTTTGCCCAAACTAACAAACTCAGCTAGCTAAGCAGCAACAATGTAACTGCCCTGCACAGTGAGGTGAGTTCGCGGAGCATCCAGCGGAGCTCCTAACCACAACGGGTTGTGCGGCAGCCCTGGCTTTTAACTGCGTGTGCTGCCTTCCCTGCCACCCCTGCCCATTCTTCTGGGTCAGATTTAAAGCCTCAAGGACATTTTGGGCATACAAGCAGATGGAATATGGGAACAGAGTGTTATCATAAAATCAACCCAAGACAGTGATTTATTAGGTAGTCACAATATCTCTTGCCCAGTACTGGAAGCTGTGTAACAGGATTGTTTTATCAATGAGAAAAACTCAGTTGTACATGGTTACATGTGTTTTTGTAAAATTAATCATAGGAATAGTAATTTTATGAAACATAATTCAGAACAGATTAATCTGCTTTGTGTTCGTGAAGTACATCAGCTATAAAATTTTTTGAAAGGAATATTAATCAAGTTGATCAAAGGGAGCTTGAAGTACAGAATTCAAATATGAACACAATTACAGCAAACATACAGACAGAAGATATCTTGGGTGATTATTTTTAAAAAAWTTAAATACAAAAATAAGTCTCATTTTCCTTTTTGAATTTTTTTACAAATATGTTTTAGAAGCAAAGATACAAGAATAAAAAACAAATACGATTTGAGATTTTATAAAATGCAGTGAMTAGGTAATTTAAACAATTTAATAACACAGGGAGTCAAAACCTCACAGAAGGTCATTGAACCATTTTTCAGTTTTATAAAACCTATTTTTCATTCTRTTTAATTTTTAATGACTCATGGTGTTTCGGGTAGTGCTATATAGGCATTGCTGAAAACAAGAATCCTTTGTAAGAATCAGAAAAGAAATCTGACTGTAAGTAGGATGCCCCACCTGTGATATGAAAAGTTTGCTTACACTGACAGGACTTGTCACTTGACAAATCCTTCTACAAACCATTACAGTTGTTGGGGAGGGACCTGYATCCCAAGCCTGTGGTGTCATATTCATTTTCCAGAGGCAGCCAAAGAGTTACTGGATATTGATTTAGACTGATCTTTATCTGCCTGCTCAGAGGTGTCTAAGATTGAACTTTAAAAGTGTTTGGCCCCAGACGCACCAATACACACTAATACTGTTTCTGTCAATAGTTATGCAAGTTAAACATTAAYATATGAATATTGTGAACATGATCTTCAGCTAACACAAGATTTTAATTATATGCTAATGTATTAAGATTTGGACATCTGGTTGGGAACAAAGAAAACCCAACTCACTAACACACAACAGAAGTTTCTCTGTTGATACCTGCTGTTCTCTCTCCCTGGCACCCAAATGAAATGGTACCTTCTATTTTATGACAAAGGAGCGTTTGATATGTCCTAGATACTGTGTTCCTTTCCTCTGGATTCTCCTTCCATTTTTCCCTCASCTACTCTGAGCCATGTTAGCATCACTCTTTTGTGAACAACGTTTGCTGATGGACTAGCCAGGGATGACCTGGTTGGTCTGGTCAAACGATTTGTGTTTGCATCTCCTTGTTTGCAGAACTGAGAAGCTCTCTGCTTATGACTTGTCTGACTCCTCATTGAATCAGGGTTGAGTTTCATGTTTCCTATTTGCTGCTCTTGCTAAGCCTGTTTGCATCTCTGCTGTGGTCTGACCTGATATTTTTGTTGTTAGTGACAGTCTTGGAAATCACTTGTGATTTCATTTGTGAACTTGACATTTGATTAATTAAATTGGGGGGAGATAAGTGACATGTCAGTATGTATAACACATCTGTATCCTGTTTTATGGGATAAGAGGATGATGGKGKAGCTTACAGATCAATAATCTGTTGCTTAAAATTGCACTATATGTGCCTTTGGATAGCTCTTAAATARTGTCTTAAACCATGTRATACTGCAATAYGGGAAGGAGTGAAGAAGGAGTAGAAGTSTTTTGTTCCATATTTGCACGAGATGAGAGAATAACTCATTCTTGGTGCGYGGTCTTTAGGTGTGAGAGTGACACAAACCAGCACGGGTGCATCCTGCCATTCGTTCAYCACCACCGATTTATTTTGATTGCCCCTCAGTGCAGATTCAGAGGGAAGGCAGTGTGTAGTGACTGAGCAAATTGAYGTAATTTCTGAGTAAAAGTATGGCATTTGTTACATGAGGCTGCAATCCAGATGTTGTTATCTGTTAGTGTACAGTGAGAAAGAGCCCTAAGAAGATTGAGGTGGGTAGAAGGTAAGCATCTGAAATACTTTAAACATCAGCAACCAAGTACACCCCTGTTACCTAAGCAGTCAAACTTGGTAAATGTCATGTTGGCGGCATGGAATGGGAGAAATTGCAAACTAAAACACCCTGCTGCTATGTGTGCAGCTCTGCTGTGAAATACATCCATCTTAGCTGTCAGCTGGCTGGCTGCAGTGTTTGGTGCTGTTTATACAGCTTAGCCAGAGTGTCTTTATGAAACCAGCAGTGCTGTGCAGCCTGGGCTGCAGCAACTAGTKGTTTTATGCTCCTCATCTTATTTAACATGAGCTGTGCATGCTCCACATTGCACCAGGGTGCTCAGCCAAAGGCTGTGGTGAATTAAGGGGTCAGGTTCCCACCACTGTTACTTACTTGGGTGGTTTCAGGGTAGCCACGTGAGTGTAAATGTGGTGTGATAGAGTCTGGGATCTTTGGGATGTGTTGGGGCCCTCTGGGCTCAGAGCTGTCACCGACAGGCCAGCACTGCTAATCAGACACTGTTTGGTGGGAGTAGAGCATTCACTTTGCTTCTCCTTCAAGTGGAGAGGGMGTGAAAGTTGTTCCTCAGTCAAATGTCATCAGTCTTCTTTCCTTCCATTACTTCAGGTGGATGTGTTGGTGAATTAGACTAAACCTACTTTGCATAGCCCAAGCAGTGTTTTGCCTTTKTATCCTTCTTTCCTGTTTTAACCATTTCCAGACTACTTTCTCTTGTTGCTGGCCAACTAATTTTCTTCCTCACTGCCTTCTCTACCAATATTCTTCTATGCTCAGCAGTTCTTGCTGCTGCATATCTGACCTACTTTTACACGGCTCCCTCACTTGGGTTTGTTACCTGCACAACGCTTAGATTTTGTGTAGGCCCTTTCTTTTGTTTTAATTCTGTGCCTGTTTCTCTGCGTCTAAAATGCATTTCTGCTTAGAGTGTTTCAATACCTCAGTAGTTTTCTGCAGAAATGCAAATTTGAATGTTGTTTCATCTACTTCTTCCTTCCTCGTAAGTCGTAGCTGGATTCTGAGCTTTGCAACCCCAGTGAGCTACCTGGACAAGCCTTTCATTCCATGCAGCCTTCCGCTTCACCTCATGGGAAAAAACCATTCTTTCTTCTCTGAAGCTTCTCTGTGGGTGCCTGTTCCCTTGGCTGAACATTGGATTTTCAGTCCATGTGTTCCTGCCAGTCTTCCCTGGCTTCCAGCTGCAGTGTCTCTTCAGCAGACACCTTGCTTTTTAGGCTTGTCAGCTGATCTCTTACAATCRGTTTGTAAAATGCTACATACTGGCATTGTTAAAAAACCAAAGCAATGAAAAACCACAAAACCGAAACTCATTCAGTTATTTTCTCTGTACCTGAGCATGAGCCAGGAGCCACACTCTTTGGGTCATTTGTTCATGAAATAATGGAGTCACTATGACTATCATCATATCATGTGATCTTCTCATCAAAGGATTCTTTTATTGTATTGATAACAATAATTCAAACCATTAATGTAAATTTACAAAAATGTTGTACCATTTTTATATGTCGCACTGAATGTGACAAAAGTAGCAGCTTGGGCACTTTTCTTTGGACTTCTTTATCTTGGCTTCTTTTCATACTGTGATGGCTCCAGCGATAAAGTTCTATAGTAATAGGTTGCAAAATGTAAATTAAATCAAAAAAGAATTTTTGAAAAGCACTTCATTCAGAAAAAGAAAACAAATGTAACAGAGTATGCATTTTGAGTGAGGTTCTTCAGAGAGGAAAATATACATGGACTGCTATGAAGAAGTACAGGAGTGAAGCGCCCACCGAATAGGTGAAGTTCACTTAAGGTGTGAGGGGGAAATCTGTGAGAAGGTTTTTTGTAATTGTTTKGGGGGTTTTTGTGTGTGTGTGTATCAGTGTGCTTTTGCCAAAAACTGACTGTTGGAATGATATTGTGGTTATAGWAGACTGAAAAAAACTCAAACATTTTAATAAGCATTTTGGTTGATAATTCTGGAGTTGGTATGTTTTCTCAAAAATGAGGCTTTTTACTAAACAGAAAACTATAAAAAATATCTGGAAATTGATAACCCATCTTGTTATAAGTAAGAACAAAAAGATACAGACTAAGGGATATTGGAGGAAAATGTGTATTTTCCAAATTGATTTACTCAGTGAATTTAACAATTGAATATCGTTAGTTTCACTTTTCCTGTATATAGGCAGTTTCTGGAGGTGAGAGAAGCATCTGAAACAATCCCCCAACCACATGGTTATAAGATTATAAAAAYTGGTGCAGGGACCTTGGAGGTATGAGTTACTACTTTTACAGTCCTCTTTTGAAAACAAGGCTAGACTCCATATTGATGGAGTGCTTTTAAAAGCYGTGCCCTTTTAATCAGCAAACAGGTCCTCTGTGCATCAAATAATTAAAAATAGAGCAAAGTTTCTGAACAAGGCGTCTGGCAGAAGCGTCTGTACTTCCATCTGTGCATGATTAGCAGAATGTTTCATGATATTTAAATAGCACAAGCTTTGCTCTCTTTTTTATTATTTGTTGTGCTGAAGACCTGTTTGCTTGTTAAGTGGTCTTTTTTGAATAGTTACTGGCAAGGAATCAGGAAAGTGTATGAAGACATCTTGTACACACTGCAAATGCCAAATTGTCCCTTTTTTTCAGACACTGCCCTTGCTATTTTTTTTAATTGGAGTTTTACCACATCCCTCACTTGGTGTTTAAATTTTCTTAACGACCAGTTTGTTTCAGAGGGAGTTGAGCACATATTTATGGTGGCTGCCTGGGGACTGCATCTCCCCTCTCAGGACAATTATTGTCACGGTGGGGTCCCTGGCGGGTGCATTGCAGTGTGAGTACACACCGGGGTGCACTTGCAGGGTACGTGTGTCGGCTCAGCTCTGCAGCTCCCACTGGCGCTGCTGGGAGCTCTGCCTCTAATCTGATGCTGGGCACACTGCTCTGGAGCCTTACCCTTCCATGGCGACGTAATCAGCCAGGCAACAGCTTTCCAAGCACTTTTGAGGCCTTAAACTGGGACTCCGCCTTGCTGGCAGTCATTCAGCATCGGATTGTGTGCTCTTCGTCTCTGGCTAGCAACACGGCACTTTGCAATTGTAGCCACTGATTTCCCTCCGTACTATTAAAGTTTTTGTATGTGTGTTTTACAAAGGCCTGTACAAGAAGGTATGGAATGAAAAGAAGCCACTGTCTGGATGCTGAGTGTATTGCTGTAGCTGGCTGAGGGCAGTTCTGTTATGTGCGAGTGCCCTGTYGTTGGGAGCCGGCAGGTTGGCAGGGAGCTGAGACACTCGGCTGGGCTCAGAGGTCCTTTGTGGAGAGCCAGTATTCAGTCTTAGGACAATCTGTGGTCTTGGATGGGCATAGAAAATAAGAGCTTTTGTGGTGTGTGTAAGTGGTGTTTACTCTGTAGCTGGGTTTTTGTTGCTGGGTTTTTTTTTTTCTTCTTGTGTTTGAGAAAAGCTGTGGTGTGTGATATGTGAATACTGACCTGGGTCATCTCTTAACTTCAGCTAAAAACTTCAAAAGAAATTGGGGTTACTACTGAGAGCAAAGCTGCTAACCTGTCAACATAAATGTATAAACTCTGAGTGTTTGCACCTTAGAAAAAAAAACCACTGAAACACATTGGCAGTGAAGAAAGAGCACGCTATGAGCCTCCTCACCTCACCTGGTTAGTGCTGTGTTATTGGTGTCCATTGTGCTGTTTCTGGTGAAGGTTCTGCAGAGCAAAGTACTCTGCAGTCACAGAGCAAGTTCTCCTGAGCACGKCTATGTGTTACATGGTGAAGTTGAAATTCAGGGGGGGCAGTGATAGGACCATTTTGCAAATGCCTATCACATCATTTGGCTTCCAAGTCCAGAGAAGGCTTGAAGATGTGTGAGTAGATATGGAAAAGATCTGGAAGGACAAGAGAAAGAACAGTCATGTTACACYAGTGAAAACTGACGGTAACATGTATGTCTGTTCCTTCAGCTAAACTAATGCCTGAAGCAGTTGCCTTCAGTTTTACCCACATTGCTCTTAAAAATTGGTTCCCCTAATAATTGATCTCTGCAGAAATAAGAATTATTTCTAGAACTGWTTTTTGGTCAGTGCAGTTTGGTTGGCCTAATATTAGCATTGTTCCATGAGCAGGAAGGAGAAAAAAAGACTTGGGTACATTTTAGAAAGATTCATGAAGTTGTGTTGGTTACACTTAGCCAAGTTTTGTGTTTTGCTCCTAGTCTAGTATTTGTTCTGAAAATATACAGTAATGTTTTTTTTGGAACAGCTTCAACTTATGTTGTGAATATGAATTAGTTMACATTAGTAGAATTTCATACTGTCCTACAGAATTTGGTTTTCTGTCTTCTGTCATGCTCAACATGCTTCAAGCACTTCAAAATAATAAGTTCAGTTATAATAGTGCTGAGGCTCTGTAGACAAACATAGCCGTTCTTCTGAGTACAAGGAGATCARATGCAAGGATTTTTTTTTATGGGACTGGGAAGAATACTGCTTATAAAGCTGGTATTACCGTGACATTTTTTCAAAAGCATTTGTGACAGGCTCCTTATGTTGCTAGAGTGATTTTGCTGTTTATTACTAAATTTATAATTCTCAATGCACTGTAAACAAAGTGAAGAAAAATTACAGGGCACAGTATTCAGAAGCTGTTGTTCAAACCTGATTGTTGTGTTTCTAGTTCTGATTATTTGACATCATAACATACTATGTGAAAAATCTGGTAGCCCTTGACTTCCTGAAACAAAACAAACCAAAGCTTCATTTTACAGCCCTGCAAAAGTATGTTGTAGCAAAGCAGACAAACTGGAAATCAGCCTAAGGTGGTAGGATCCTGTTGACTTGTATAAAAAAGGATGATTCTATTAGTTGCCTGCAGATCTCTGGAGGAGAGGGAGGGCCTTGCATCACTCAAAACCAATTCCTTCTGGCTGGCTGGAAAGTATGGATAGCATCCAGCATACAGACATCCCCAAGTACAAGGATTATAATGGAGATGTTGATGACCAGTCAGTATCGATATGTTAGGAAGTATTTATATAACTTAGAGTTGTTGACTGCTGTAGAAATGCTGCTTTAGGCTCTGTTCCCACTGGTGTTTCTCCTGTTGACTTTTGGAGTGCTGGGATCAGACCCCTTTGGCTCAAATTTGGAGTGAATTAAGACTGAAAGAAGCATGCATGTTCTGCAGTTTCCCTCCACTTTTGGAGGGGAGAATGGAGGAAAAAACTGACCTGTGCARTGATACCAAAATACTTTATGGCATCATCAAGCCGTACATTTAAAAGAAAGCTTTTCTTAAGCTATTTGAAATACTTCATTTTGTTCTGTAGCCTAAAGTGTTCCCTGTTAGTGGAAGGCTTGATGTGGTTTTTATGCTTTCCTCATGAAGCTGTTCTTTGACAAGGAGAAAAATGTATCTAATTAACATGCACCTTTCTGTATGTGGATTATTATGCATTCATTAGTTTAAGTTGGTGCTATTATATGAAAGTTTCTCCAGAGCTTTGGCAACTTGGTAGAAAGGAGTGACAGTTCAGTGCATTCTCAGCTGTGCAGTTCTGAAMTAT
Organism: Malurus melanocephalus; assembly: GCF_030028575.1. Lineage (NCBI taxonomy): Eukaryota > Metazoa > Chordata > Aves > Passeriformes > Maluridae > Malurus > Malurus melanocephalus. The sequence continues at coordinate 279,385 of NW_026623311.1, forward strand.
GTTGCTTTTAAAGACACCTACATGTTACAATAAAAATATCCCTTATAGCCAAAGATGCATGACCACAGTCTAGGTAATTACAAAAGAAAGAGATTCAACTAAGTACTGAAACTGGGGGGGAAAAAAGGCAAAATTTTTAAGAGCAGTAGAAATGATGAAAGACACAATTACTGTTCTATAAGTAATAACCCTCCCCCTTCCAACAAAAAAAAACTCCCAAAAAGCTCAGGGGTATACCATCTGTAAATGTTGCTATCAGTTAAGGAATATATGTGGAATGAAAGTCTGAAATACTAAATACTCTAAATTTGATCCATATTCAGGACTCAGTTGCACTCCAGAAAAAGAATAAATGTGTACTTTTGCTAGAAACAGTAAAAGATAATTTGGAGGAATGCAGGAGTACTGCTAGAAAAGCCAAATGATACATTTCTRTGTAAAATGCCATGTGACTGTGTAAGTGTTGTTTTTTCCCAGTAGGGCTGCTGAAATTGTAAGCAGGTAGCAAAAATTTAGTGTTTCATATTTCATAGATAACAATTGTTCTGAATACTTTAAATAGTACAGGAAATGTAGTGTCACAGGCTTGACATTTGAGTATTAATATTGATACTGAAAACAGTTCACCACAGAGAATGCCAGGGCTGCAGGAGGAAGGACAGCATTTTGATCAGATAAAGACAGAAAAGTTTCAAAGCCCTTCATACAGATTGAAAAAAAGGCCTTATGAAAACTGAGACAAAACTACCTCTCAGGACTGCACATTTTATATCCTGTTTTGGGAATATCTCTGCGGGTAAAGTTTGAAGCAAAGAGATGAGTTTGCCATTTCTGTCTTCCCCTTCCTCCCCCACCTGTGGTTTGATGAAGGCTGTTTCAGAAAACATTAAGAACACAGAGCTGTAAAGTGTTTTGGATTCACTTGTACAAATACATGAGTGGATGTGGGCTCAAGAAAAGACACATTGACTATGTATAGTCTTTGGTGACCAAGCTCAGACCTGCTTGAGATGCACCCCAAGTTATCCTCCGTAAGATTGAGATTTAGTGACAGGTTATTAAAGAGAGACSTTCTTTTTCTAAACATAAAGTAGTGCTGACAGTGCCTTTTTTGAACAACCAAGCTTGCTCTCCCCACATCTGTGTGCACGAGTGTGTGCACAATCCCTACTCTTGAGTTTGTTCTGGCTTGCTTGGTTTTTATAGTAATGTGTGGTGAGACGAGGAGAATACAGCTCTACAAGTACGCAGTACATCTCAGCATACTCGYGTGATGGAGCCCAACAACTGTGTCCTCTTCATGTTCACCGTGTACCAAACATCCCTCAAAGAGGATACAAAATAAAGATGTAGACTGTTGAAAAACTGCAAACAGAAGAGGCCAGCCCAAGCCAAGCCCACTGATGGAATAGTAATGTTTCTGTTCTGTTGCCCTCTATGCTGCAGTGCTGGTGWGGATGTGCCCCGCTGTTGATAAATGTCTTAGCGGCTTTTCACAATAGTTGTCATGCAGGCGATTTGGTAAAGCACTTAGCTGGTGGTAGATCTGATAGGTACATTGCTTTCCAAAATTCCTTTTCAGTGAAGTATGAAGAGTACATAGAGTACATTTTTGGCTTTGTACTGGTTGTATAAGTTGCACCAGTTTGATTTTAGCTATTTAGCTATATGCAAACTAGTCAAAGGAGTTTTATTATTTTTGGTACAGGAAGGAAAAGTTTGTCATCCCCCTTTCTGARAGTGTTTTGGTAGCTGTGACCACTTTTTCCCTTCAAAAATAAATCTTATGCTTTCAGACTCTCTTATTTTCAGGCATGATTAATTTTTATCTTTAGAATGCAAATGGAATTTTAGCATACTTTTGCACTCTGTAATGCTGCTTTCTGCATAAACTGCTTACCAGACAAATTAAAAAGACAGGTACCTATTTAAAAACTAACCAACCAAAGCCAAAGTGCAGTTTTCCTTGTGAAATATTTATATACTCGTAGGTGCTACAGCATGTTTAAGCCAAAGTGGCACCATTCTGCTTTTTCAAGTGTAAGCAGCTCCCTTTATCTGTGTGTTGCCACTGTAGGCAGGAGATGTTGGGCAGTTTGCTGGGATGATGGCAAAGCCTTCATATCTCAGTGGGGGTAACCTACATGGGAACAACCCCTCTGAGGTACCTTATGCAGGGGGATGTTGGGGAACCACTGGCATTTGTGTACAAAGGGTGAAACAACAGCACTTGAATCAAAAAATGCAAATCCCCTGCTACCATGTACAAACCAGACAGACTCTTGACCCCTGGGTGATGCCAATGGCGTTTTAGCCTGCCCCAGTGAGTTGTTAAATTTGTTAGGCACAATTTAATTTTCACAAAAGGGACCTGGACTAAGATAGTAATGCGTTGGAGATCTTACTCTCCAGGGCTCTGCTGTTTGTGAGGTGATTCACGGCGTGTACAGAGGGAATGGAAAATGTTGTCTTGGAAGCTTTCCAGTGTGTTGTTATTTTGAAGTAATTTAGCCCAGGCACAAATGCTCGTGATTGTATGGGAGCCTGTAAAGCTACAGAGTAGAAGGTGAACCTCCTGCACCTTACATTAGGCTGTAACTAGTAAATGACATTTTATTCTGTGCCCAGATATTCACTTGGCTATCCAGACCTCTATTCTAAATAAAACAAAAAAATATAAATTACTTGTGAGACTTTGGCCTGTTACAAGATAGGTTACTGCTGCTGCTGATTATATTGATCTATTTTRCTGCCTAAAAACAGTTCCCCATGCCAAAATTTAGAAAAGTGTCTTGATTTTGAACTGCCCAGAAAAACAGCCCAAAATGGGAGTAATCATACTGAAACACATTATTTTTTTTACATCCAATACTTCCTCTGTTTCTTCAACTGCTTCTCAGAGTATTCACTACTTCTATTGCCAGTGGTAGAATAATAGATTAAATTAATTAAGAAAAAATACTGTGTAGTTACTCAAGGAACATAGAAGTAAATTGTTAAGATAACGTTAATCTTCTGATTTACTGTCTGAACCTGCTTCCTTGTTGTTAGTGCATATTAATAGAATTAGGATCATACCTTGAAAGAATTAAGAACAGTAAAAAGAACCCTAAACCCKAACAGTAGTATGTTAGAGCTGACCAACATGAAAATGTACTGAACAATTGTGACATAAGCCTAAACCTTAGGTAATTGTCATTGTGAATGGAATAATCTTCCATGGAGCTGTGAGTGGCAAGATGTTATTGTGCATCGGGGCCCTATTAATCCATAGGTTATTGACAGAGCATATGGTAACTGCTCCAAAGCATGCTGTACATAACATGCCTTTTGTATTATTGTTTAAACTACATTCTAATGTGGAACTAGGGATATAGGTAGTCTTAAAAAAAAAMCAAACATTTTTGTACTGTGGTATTTGCTAGCAATACAGTATATGGCCAGGATTTACAGTAGATATTCAAATTCCATATGCTGCAGAATTTGTGAATTTGCATTTTAAAATACTTGTCATTTCTGGAAATACCCTGAGGTCTAATTGTCCACAATCTTCCTTTTCTAAATAATTATTAAATATTTCCTTTCAAAGCCAAATCTTTAGCCTTTTGGGGCATGAATTTCACAGTTAGTGATTTTGAAGCCTTATAGTCAAGGCTGTGATCCAGAATTTTTTTTTAATATTCTTGCTGTTCTGATGATTAATATGTATGAAAGCCTGTTACCTGAATGTTGTGCCACCTCGACTGCAATTCTTTACCCTGCCTTTTGGAATAATTAAGGAACAGCTGGGAAGAAATGCAGGCAGGACCAGAGAGCCTCATGCAGTTCAATCCGGACAYGTTTCACCTGGGATCACTTGGCTGATAAGTGGCTCGGACTCTGATAAGAGCTGTGTAGTTACACATGGACACTTGGGACAAAGGGACTCAAACCTGGGAGATGTCCTTCCTGGAGGGATATTTTGGAAGTTCTGGGGCTCTTTCCCCTCAAACTCTGAAAGCTAGGGCCTCACCTGCCTGTGTGCTGTTCAGAGATAGAGAACTGGCTGGTCGTGGATGACCAGATTTTAATTTTTCCCATCTGCCCCTGCAGCAGCTATTCCTCTTGGTTTTTTTTTTTTTTTTTCTGCTGCTGTGCTGCTGGAGAGTCAGGTTTATCCTAAGAGCATATGCTTGTGGGTGCTCCATGCCAGTGGTGCAGCTGGGGTGTAGGGTTGTGTCATGGTTTTACTCTGTCCGATTTTTGGTGGTGGGRGGATGGGACTGAGAAACCACAAAAATGGCTCCTGTGAGGAAGTTCTAGAARCTTTCTCCTTCTTCTCCAGCAAAAGGAGCCCTATCCCCCGTGTTTTAGAACCAATTCATTGTGGCCCTGAGGTTGATGGACAGGCTGCCCATCAGGCCTGGGCCAATTGCACAGGCTGGTTACACCTCTGTGATGATGTAGAAGAATTCAAAACAAGATAGGCGCGGCTGCCATGTAGTTTTTAGGTTGTTAGTATTTAGGTTGTTAGTRTCATGCACTGGGGAAAAACAGAGCAGGAGGATGAGGAGATGTAAGAAAAAAAAATGGAGACCCAAGATCATAGTTAGGAGAAAACAGGTTGCTGTGCCGTTGCTGTGGTGCTCGGACATGGAGAAAACAAGTTGTTCTTGAAAGGGCTATTTCTTCAAAGGGAGACCTGTGTAGAAAAGAGAGCGACCTTGCTCTGAGGGGAAAAAAAAACCCTGGCCTTTGAGGATTGGACTGAGCTGATCAGGAGCCAAAAAAGAGGAAGAGGCTTGGCCTCCGCACGATATTTGAAGCGAGTTGATGCTAAGAAGAAATTGTGCTCTGCGGGGAGGAAGAGGTGGCCCCGCCTTATGTCTGAAGCAAGTGGATGCTTAGAAGAAGYTGTGTTCTGCCAGGAGATTTGTGATAGTGGCCTTACGCCGCCAAAACAACCTAGTTTGGCCTTGGAGAACATTCTTCCCTTTCTCCCACGAGGTAAAGAAAATAATTCCATGCCATSAGCAGTTATACACTTACTGTTTCTTGGGAAAAGAACTTCCACAGCTCAGAGCTGTAAGAAAGCTTCTCCTATGATGCTGGACAACAACCATAATGAGTAGTTTGATCTATGTTAGACTTCCATTCCTGTCCCCTGTGTGTGTGGGAACACATGGCGGGTGGAGAGGGAYGACCTGAGAAAGAGACGGGTCCCGGAAAGGATAACAGGTGTCTTAAAATGTCCATTTTTATTTTTCTTCTCCTTGTAAATTTTTCCCTCTCTTTGTTCCCCTCCCCGCTGCGGTAGTATTCTTAGTAGTTTTAATAATATATCTATTTTGCAACTTMAGTTATTCAGCCTGTCTGACCATTTTCTGGAGCATATACATATCTTTCTCTCAATTATGTTATGTTATCTGAAAGCCATAAATTTTAGTGTTAATTGGGCTTTTGCTCTCCCTTCTGCCTCTCTGGTGGATGGGAGAGAAYGTCGTGGGTGCAGTGCTTTTGGCTTTTGGCACAGTTCAAACCATGACATTTTTGGTGCCGTGACTCGGATAAGGAAAAATGGGTTTAAACACACGACAGGTTGAAAGAGGAATGAAGGATGTGGGGTCTGCCTGCTCACCTTCTGCAAAGTTTCAGGAGACCTGGAAAATAAGGCAATTAATTGCTAAGCCTGTAGTTTTTTTTAAATACAACCCAAGTGTTGCATAATGGTTATTACCTACATTTTTCTATCCTTTCAGAAAGCTGCCCCTTAGGCATAGCTGGATCCCAGAGTGTTGCACCACATGTGTACAATAGGCAGGAATGTTCATAGAGGCTGTTGCAGCCCTCGCCGGAGGGGTTTGCAGTGTAAAGGTGGTTTTTAATTTGTACTCTGTGGTGGCAGTAGTGACCAGGGACTGCGGGCTGTGAACCTGTTGACTTGGAGCCTGCCTCTGAAGAGCAGGGACTCAGGGAAGCAAAGCTGGCTGTCAGCTGGTGCAGTTGTTCTCTGGTGGGCTTCACTTTTATCAGGAAAACCTTAGGGGCCTTGCAAGTGGAAAAAGGTTGAAAGCTTGCTTGGTCTTTCTGCAGATGAAGAGAGGTCATAAAAGTTACCTTTTTGGTGTGCCGATTGTCTTTTAGAATATTAATTGTACTTTTTCATTTCAATGTATTTTTTCCTGCTTTTTTTTTCTCATCCATTTTGAGTTGATTGGCACCTCTGTCTTCCTCTTTGGTTGTACGTGCAGTTGAAGATATACAACATTCTTTATAGATCTGATAAAGTAGTTAAATGATCTGACTTTGAAAACAGAGTAGGACAGCTTAGTGAATCTGTATAAAAACTAATGTTTCACAGAGAGGATCTTCAAACATTCTGTAAGCAGTGTTACAGTTATGGCCCTTTTCAGAGAACTTGAAAGCTTTCTGGAAAAGTCAACCTTCGGAGCAAAAYACTTTATGCTTGTTTTTGTTATGAAAGAGAATAAAGTATTACTGTTGGAATTTGTTGGAATCCATTCTCATATGGAGATGAGATATCTGTCTCATACCTTGTAGTAAATGGTAACGCTCCCCTTCCTATTTTTGAGATACTGAAGTGTGGAAGTGAAAAATGCGTCATTTCATTATTTAAGTATAGGCAAATAATCCTTTTTGTTCTTTCTTTTTGCATAATTTCTGACTGCTCTTTAAAAATTCCACTGCACCCTGGTAGATGGGTCTGAAAGAGGAGAAACCATTCCTGAAAGTTCAGCCTGGTTCATATCTGAGTGTGCTGCCTCTTTTGCTTCATTGTGAATCCACATCAACCCACTGGTGTGATAACGTGAAATGAGCTGCAGTGTCATCCGTACCTTTGCTTCATCTTGAGCAGTCATGCTGGCAAGAGTGTGGAAAATGTTCCTCAGTAGCAGGTTTGATGCTTAGGAAAGCTTGATTTGGGAGTAAATTCTTGCTTGGATGGAGACAGCCTTGCTTGCTCCTGTCCTGTGCTGCTGGTGCCATGGCATGGGGTAACAGAGGAAGMTCAGCATGCTCTGCCCAGCTGGGTACCCCTGGCATGGGCCTTGCCCACTTGTGGCTGTAGGGAGGGCCTGCTGGGGGTTTTGCTCATACAGTGCTCTTCATACTAGGGCTCATGGAGCCTTACTACAGTTCAACTGAAGAGCATAATTAGTATCATTACAGCTCCCAGTCAGCTGTAATGGGTACCAGCAAGCTGTTTCTGCTTTGCATAACTTACTAGAAAAGATATTTTACTTTCCTACAYGTATGCCTTATATAGAACAGGCAGTGTGGCATTATGTCAGGAGACTGCATGAACTGTATTTTCCAGTGTCACAACTGGCTGTGAAATCTGCATTAAAACATTGCTTTTCCCAAGCATCTGTTAGGCCAGCTAGAGAAAAGTACTGCTGGATGTGCAGGGTGCTTATACATGAGCTCAGGACAGATGCCTACTCTGGTCATCACTGGCGACAAGGGAGTTAGTGGTTGAGCTAGTGAAGCTGATCTGGGTAATCTTCCAGCCTGAAGGATGTGAGGCAGAAAGGCATGGGAGGAGCCTGTAAGTGATAGGAGGAAAGCAGTAGGCTAGGAGAAGAAGGGTCCAATAAAATCAAATAGAAAAACACATCCATAAAACTGCAGGACCTGAAGTTTGAAACAGTAGCTGTATGCTTACATGCTTGGCACAACTTTCATTTCGAATTTGTCTGCTTCCTTCAGGCTTCCTCTTGCCAGAGAGGTGGTTTGTATGCTCCCTGTCTGCCTCTGGAGAGTCCCTGGTCTGCTCATGCCAGTGGTGATAGAGAACCACAGGGAGATAAAAGTCTTCCCTGTAGCAGTCATTGCTCTTGGGTGGGTGTGCTTGGCTGTGTTTCCAGATCATAGACTTCAGGCAGTAAGGCATTAGAAATATTATAGTCTATTAAATATACTGCAGAGCATTTGGCTGGACTAACTGCTGCTTTTAATAGAGTTCAGATCTGACATTTCTAGGACTGAGAGGGTTTGGATGTAAACTTTGTTAAATTGGTTTTGAAAAAGGAAGTTGTTTCATGCTTTGAAGGGAAAAAATATGAAGACAAAACTGCAAGTCTCTTCCTTAAATCAATATTTTCTGCCTGAAATGGGAACAGCTCAGCAGAACAGTTTAAGTAAACATGGCTATAACTGCTTATCTGAGACGTTGGCATCCTCTCTTCTTACTGTGTTACTTTTTTGTGGTATCCTGGCGTCTCTCAGTCACTGATGTGTTTGTTCTCACAGGACCTCCTTTGTAGGCATATACTTTTGTGTCCATTTGATAGCTACCGCCAAGATTTGAGGCTTTATCTGAATGGCTTGCTCTAGGAGTGTACATTTTCTACACCTCTACAGATGAGACTTTGGAACTGCTGTCTGTAAAGTCCTTCCTGCCTCCAGCTCTGAATTTCTCAGTCTCTGTTGTGGCTTCTTTATTTATTAAGAAGGGAAAGAACAGAGGCAACTGTTTCTGAGTCATCCCAAGTCAGTGTTCGGCACGGAACAGGCTAAAATCTAGGCCAGTTAAGGATGGTATCAGTTGTAGCCTATGTGGGGAGTCAGTGAATGTAATATAAACATTGGGAGATTTGCTGAAAATCAGGTATGTATGTGAGGGTGCAAGGAATTAGGTACCACACTCAAAAGCTGGTGCCTGAGTGTGGGATTGTGGTTCTTCTSCTAGGTAGGAAAAATACACCATATTGTGAGAATGACTTAATGATATCTAACATTACAGCTTGGGTGAGTTTTTTCTSTGTGTGTTAAAATAATGTAGACTCACACTGGGTTTTTATCCAGTGAGCATTGACACATGCAAGTAACTTTTATGCACTTCAAGTGCTTCCACTGTACCATTGCCTGAAACTTTATCATTAAAATTAATTTTTAAGTTAATGTTTTGCTCTTAAGACCACCTTCTAAAGAAACAAATTTRTTTTAATTTGTACATGAACAACAAGAAACATGTTTTAGTTATAGAATGTAGGATTGTAATTTTTTTGATAGATCTAGTAAAGTAAAAAAATCAGTGATGTTTCTTAGAGTATTTCTGTATGTTCTGTAACATGTTCTTCTAAGTAATGGAAGAATCAGAAATGAGAAGTGAGAGAAGCTTTTTGTTTTGTCATGGGAATTAATGTATCTGTACGTTTTTGAGGCTGTAGTGTATATTATTCATTTTGGCTATGTTACGAGGACTAAAATAAATTAAAAGAAGAAAAAGAGAAAAATAAGACTGCCTCTTGCTCAGTTTTGTTGTGATTCAGGTAACAATGCATCAGGACATGGGAAGTGATTTCAGCCATATATTTAGTTACAGTTTATAATTTAAAAATTATATTTTGTGGTGAAATAGTGTTCAAAATCTGAAAGCTAGTACATGTGCAGGTAAGTGTAAGTATATTGTCCTGCCAGTGCCAATCTAGTACATAAAGAGCTTCACAACTGTTTGGATCTGCTCTTCTTTCATAATGGGCTGCAACTTGTTTACTAATGTTTGAAAGCATGTACACATCAAATAAATCTCTGGTATTTGGGGCATAGTGTACCAGCATTATGCAAAGGGAAGATTAACCACACTCAATATTAAGCTATGATCCACTTCACTCTTGATTCCTTGCCATACTAAATCAACCAAACCATCAAAGAACAGAATTAGTGGAAGGGTTCCTCAGACAATAGATTTATTTCCATGTTTATTTGTGTTATTGTTAAGAAAAGGGAAATCAGCACAGCAAATCTGCCTGTGGTTCAGGGCATTATAAATTAATYAAAAGACATGAAGTGGGCTTTTGGGTGTGGAAAACGAGCACCAGATGCAAATGCTACATAGCTGCATCATATGGTGTGTACGGTGTGGCTGCAACAGCTGAGAGACAACGTGCCTGCTTTGACTGCTGCTGCTCTTAACAGAGAGTATTTAGCAAGCGGCATATTGGCAAATCTGACACAGAGTGAACTTGCAACAATGATTCAAAAGAGTTTCCTAACATGAAGCATCTTTAATGCATATCATTTTAGCTCTTTCCTGTTTTTACTCTGCTCTCTTTCAGTGAAAAGGTCAAGAAAAGCAGTAGCTCAGTGGCTGAAATTTTCTGAGGTGTTTTACAGGAGGGAAAGTGGGGAAACCTCTTAAAGTGGTGTCTTGTTCAGTAAGTTAAGCCCCTTTTCCATCAGTTAATCTATTTATTTATTTATTTTAAAATCTTAYGTGTCAGAATAATTAAGGTGACTTATAAGGTACCCCAGGCAGGTGTGAAGCTCCTCATCCCCATCTTGGCTTTCCTCTTYCCCCAGAAGCAGTCTTTGAAACTGTTAGCCCATTTCGGTAGATATGGAAGTACACAGCTGACTCAAACAATACCATGACATTTGTCTCTGCCCTGGCTGGGGCTCGTTGCTGCATTCGTGTTYAGAGGTCTGCACTGTGAAGTGTGTGCCTTTTCTTCAGCACTTGCCCTGTGCATTTGTGCGTGCACCCACATACTTCAACAATGCCCTCTCTTTGTCTTTACACTCGGAAAACCACAAGCTGCATTAATGAGAGATTTTTCAGAGTCCAAACTGGGAGTTTTTTGGGTTTTCCCCTACAGCAGTAGGATAGGTATATTKGATATTGCTATCACTATAACGAATAAAAGAGAGAGGACTGTATCAATTTCTTTACAACAACAGATAGGAAGGCACATAGGAAGATTTTCTTTAATGTAACTAACTAGAGGTTAAGCTAGTGCTGCTGCCTTATGTTGATTCCAATAGAAGGTCAGAGCCGTAAAAAGTTAAGTGCTGAATATTCAAATTTAATTTGTAGCATCAATTTACGATGGCTTATAAGTTTAAATAGCCTTAAGGGTGCTAAGTACTTTCAGCTGAGGGCAGAAGGACTTTCAGCTGGTCAGCAGTTCTTGTGATTTGGTCTGATAATACTTACTATTATTTTCTTGCACACCTGATATTTCTGCATTTTTTGCAGGTATGAGTTTCTTTCCTCACATCCTTTTATGCCTCATTTGCTCACTCTTCTGTTCTAGAAAATTGGCAGGATGACAGCAAGCAACTCCCTCATCCTTTTGTGTTAGGACTAATCCTCAGGGTTCTTTCTGATGTGTCTCCAGAAATATGTATTCAGCTTAGGCTGAATGCTGATTTGATTTGTAATACAAAAATATGAACAGTGCAGATCACTTTCTGTCTCAAAAAAAAAAAAAAAAAAACCATGGTAGAGGTGTAAGTGAACCATTCCAGAGTCTTAAACTCAGTCATATAACATATGGTTCTAAAACATGCAAAAATATTTTGCTGAATCTGTATGTTTGTCTTTGTTTTGTGAACTTGGAGCTTTACAATTAAAAATTAAATGACCTATCACTTAACAGGTTATGTTATTTTAGTGCTCTGAATTGTGCTTTGGTATGATAGACAGATTGGTGTTTTGATTTCAGATTATATGGCTTGGTTTTACTTTTTTTTTTTTGCTTAACATATTATTTAATTAAAGTTTGTTGCAGTGACTGACAGTTGCTTTATTTGATACCTGTTTGTAGGCATTTATTCATTACTTTTTCAGTGTACTGATATTTGTCAGAAGAGAATGATATTATTTCTTTTGTCAATGAAAATGAGGCTATAAATTACTGTAATTTTGGGATACATTTCTGGTATGAGCAAACAGTATTCCCTTGGTGAGTTTTCTGCTGTGGAAAACTAGGTTATGCATAATACATTTTAGAAAAGACCTGTATTCCTCTGAAGAGGAATGGCATTGTGCAACTCCTGCAAACTGAGAAGAATCTAAATCTTTGTATATTCTTATTCAAAGTATGGTGGTATCTGCAGTATTATTCCTCCTGGTTGACAGAGGGGACTAGAAATGATTTGTTGTGGGTTCTGTTTGTGATTTTATTTATTTGTGTTTTTAACCCCTTTTGCAGGACACGTGGGTGAAGGGTTCAGCTCTGAGCACCTTGGTAGAGTCACCTGCCAAGCTCTTCCCAGTGCCACCCCACATCTGTCACTGGTGCAGCTGGGTTGGGTCCCAAGGTGACAATACCCACAGTCACCAAAGATCAAAATGAAAGTCATACAGATGCATGACTGTATTTTATTGACAAGTACAAAAGGATTTTGCAAAATTATTTGACTTGAGTAAGCTGTGGGAGTAGGGAGGATATGATGTATTCTTCCCTGCTAAAATCATAGTGTTAACAATTCTTGGCACCATCACTGAGTTCCACAGTAACCAGTGGTACACATTTAAAAAATGCACCAAATAGCATACACTGTTTAAGTCTGTGTTCCATTATGCAACAGAGCGCAATTGCTTCAGTGAAGCACATCTGCACTGAGAGAGTAAACTCTCCTGGGAAGCAAGTGCATCTTCCRCAGATGTAGGAGTGAGGCGTGGGCTGGTCATTGCTATTTTGGCAAGCAGAGGGAGCCAGTGTTGGAAAGCTGCCTCACCTTTCACTCTCCATGGAACTTACCCTTTCTCCCTGTTTCAGGCACCAGCCACTGCCACTTGCTTCTCCTAGTGGTGGCATGGGGCTGGGGATGTTTTCAATGGTTGATTAAAGCATTTATCARGTTTTTGGGAACTCTGGTCTTCGCTGTCTGTCTGGTTGGCTTGTGATACCTGAACAGAATGGGCTGTTAGGGAGAAGTAAGGAATGCAATTTGAAAAAAAAAAACCAAAAACATCTGGAAGAGCTAAGAAAACATTTTGGTTTTACTAAAAAAGCCAAACAAAACCATACCTATGTGATAGTACCTTCTTTAACTGCTAAGTCGGCAGCAGGCTGATGGAAGGTACAAAATTCCTGTAATTTTTATATTGTGTTTCAGTTTGCTTTTTCTAAGTCTCTCTTTGCTGGAAGCAAAGTGAGGCTCCTGCTGTCTCAGTTCAGCTGAAGTTCTACCTGTCATCCTGAACCTTGGTTATCAACCCCCCTATTCCTCTTATCAGCATGCATTACATTTTTATGGCAGTGTTTAGTGAAGACTTTCCAACAGTGCCTATGRCAGTGTAATTGGACCCCTCTGTCTGTCAGAAATGACTCCCTCTTTAATGGGTGKCTCTGGCTGCTTTCTAACACAGCTTTCTTTGAGGCAGGGTTGATGTCTGGTTAGCGCTGTCCTACTAGGTCTGTAATGTATGTGCACAGTATTTCACCAGGTAYTAGTCAAAGTAGTTATTCATGGTCTGCTGTAAAACTGCAAAACTGGAGTGAGGGAGATTCCCCAGGAGCTTGTCCTGGCTTTGGTAATCTCACTGTTTTCATTACTGAAATGTTTGATGGAGCAGAGAGAGCAGTTGTTAAATTTACATAGGATGAGAAGTATGACAGGGGGCTGCAGGCTCCTTGAAGACAGGATTAAAGTTYTGAGCTGCCCTGGCTAACTGGAGGAGTAATTTGGGAAAAATACCTGGAAAACAGCCAGGATACAATYGTAGAACTGTTAGAGAGAGGTAGAAATACCCAGTTGCATGAGACTGGGGAATGGGGCCGACTCAGTAGTGGTTCTACGGAAGACGGTCTGCGTTGGAGTTGGGCTGTGTTGGAGTTGCAGTTTGGCCTGRTTTGGTTGAACAGGATGGTAAAAAATCACAGCTGGTTCCCAGACCACCAGAGAAAACCAGCATGTGACGTGTCCTTCTTCCCTCTTCCTAGGGACCTGGGCTGCCAGTGTTCTGCTGAAAGGGCAGCTTTTCTTTTCTTCCYYTGCCCACTTTGGTTCTGACCCTGGRGAKGGTGACCATGTCTRTGGGGAAGTGTCTCAGCTCAAATACTCCCGGGCTTGGTCCATGTGCGTGGGACAGCTCATCTGAGAGGGAAAGGAGTCACAGACCTGAGACCGTGGGTATCATACAAGGAATCAGGGTTCCCTAAAAGGAATTGTTTTGGGGTGTGTAAAGAACAGGCACAAAATAACCCGTCTGCTCCATTCAGTGTTCAAAATGGCTTGACCTCTAGTTTGGGGCACAACACAGCCAAGAGCCAGCTGGATGGTGTCCAGGGAGAAGGCAGGAAAAATGATGAAAGATTTGGAAAACGTGATCTGGGAAAGGACATGAAAGAATGGGAATTGTTTAGTCTACACGGGACAAGGCTAGTAACAGACATGATAGTACTGTTCAAGTATGTGGAAGGTTCCTGCRGGGAGGAGGGGAATAAACTGTACTGCCTGATGGGCTCAATATGAAGGTGGCAAGGCTTAGGTAAACATTGAAGAAAACTTTGAAATTATGGGAATATTTTGGTGCTGCAATTATTTGCCTTTGAGAAAGCTGCGGAAGTATCATCACTGGAGGCTTTTATAAAACAGGCAAACCTCCTACARGAGTATTTTGGGCATTGCTTTGGGAAAGGAGGTGGAATATATGCTTCTGAAGGTTGTTTCCCAGGAAATAAAGAAGTTTGGTTYTTTTTTTTTTTTTTATTTTATTCTGTAAACTTAGGTAATCTAATAACACAGCAAATAACTCAAGACATAATGGCAATTCATTATTGCAGCATATCAGTGCTAAACAGACAGCTGATTTATGTACAAACCCAAAAAATGATGATACCCTTCTGCTCTCTGTTCTAGTTTAAAAAAAAAATCTGAGCAAGCTAATTTTACTGGAGTTTTTCAAAAGACTGTTCCTGTAAATATCTTACTCTATACAGAAATAGAGGAAGTTATGTTGGTTAGCGTTGCGTATTGGAGTATTGTGCAAACACTGTCAGTACCTGTTACTGATGGTATGTAACGTGGCCATATTAAAGCTGGTGGTACTCTGTGAGGCACAGGACTTCTACACTGGAGCATGATGTTGTATTTTCAGCCTTGATGTTTGTGCACTTGGGTGCTTCTTTTTCTGGAGTAGGGWGCAGGATGAGAAGAACTAAGCTTTAATTACCTCATTGCTCTCTATACATGAGTTACTCTGTTATTTTGTTACATTAAGTGCATGAAGCAGCAACTGAAGAACAAACCTYAAACTTGTCCTTTGCTGCAAAAAAACCCTTTGGCAGCTCCTGCAGCCACTGCAATTGCAGCTCCCAGGTKTTTGCTGTTCAGTGTATGGGAGTGGCACTGAGGAAAGGAAGAGATTCTTCCCCATAGGATAACCTGCTGCCTTGACAAATGGCTCGTGATGCCGCATGGATACTTYCCTCCTTTTTTTCCTAACTGGAGGATTGCTTCTATGACTTCGAAAGTTTCTGCAGGTCCCCTGAAGTCTTYTAACTCTGTTTCTACTATAGAACAAAACGGTACTTTTTGAAACACAGCTTCCCCTGTTCTTGTTGCTGTGCATGACAGGGAAGAGGAGGTCTCATGTGCTATAATCCATGAGAAGCTTGAGTGATGCAGTTGCTAGAGGACGTCTATGGGAAAYCTCCCTTAGTTGAGACTGCCAGGTAGTTTCTGTCTAGATAAGAGCAGCCAGGTTCCTTGTGTTTCTGGCTTGACTGCCCTGAGGGATATTTTGTCACCTTTATCCTGGGCCTAGGAGCACTGACAGAGGATGGTGCAGAGTCACCATGTGCCCAGCATAGATTTAGCAAGGTTTATTGTAATCCTGGCAGTATCCACACTAACCCCGAGCAGTCAGATATCACCGTGCGTTTGTGTCCCCAGCCCTGCAGTGCTGGCCCTGCAGTGCTGTGTGTATGCCAAGACTCCTGCTGCTCAGCCAGTCCTGGTGCTCCTGCATCTGGAAGAGCTGCCCTGAGCACTCAAAGAGCACTCAAAAAGCACTCAAAAATTGCTGCTCATAACCTCTTTGCAAAAGCTTCCTCTTCCTAGTCTACTGCTATGCAGGTCTGTGTCCTGATCAAGTGTGATAACAAGATGAGGACATGTATTCACACGTGCACATATGTGCATATATTTTAGTCTCTTGCCTTTCTAAAATATGGAATGTAGCATGCACTTGTCTCTGTCCCAATGTATCTGCTTCGCATCAGAAATCTACATTCTTCATGATCTTGAGTGTCCCATCTCAGGAGCAATAAATCAGCAGTGCTCTTCCTGTGGAAGTTCTTCAGGGGATTTAAATTGCTGATTTCAGTTGTGACTAACATCAGCGATCAGGAGAACTTTGCAGAAATCATCRGCTTCTAAATCTTGCTTTGTATTTACTCTTTTTAGTTGTAGTCTTTAAAAAAGAGAATGCTTTCAGTACTTGAAATAATTTCAAATATCTTTTTTAAACTTGGACTACATTATATTTCTACAGATGTTATACCAGTAATATGCTCCAGTATAGATTTCTATTGGCCACTAATTTTTCTTTTCTTTTCTTTTTTAAAATTTTAATCAGTGGTGTGCTTTCTGTTCACTGTTTACTAGATCAGATTTTTGTATGCGACTTCKATCAGGCTATATTCACATTAAAAGAAACGTTCAGCTAAAATGCCTGAAAAAGAGGATTCTGAAACATTTCTAGTTTAGTCATGTAACTAAATGCTTCCTTAAAACAGGATCTAAAAAATAGGAGGGGAGAGGAGAAAAAAAAAATCATCTTGTTTTGCGTTAAAATTAAGTAGTTTTTAAAAGGAACAGTTAATTGTAGTTATTAAGTCAAATTTTGTTTTTGGTCACAATATCTTAGGTAAGTATTTTGGGAATCATAGATCTTGAACTCCTGCACATCACTTCTGTTAAGAAATTATTTTAACTCCTTGTCTTGGTTTGAAAGACAGGTGTTTGCTAATAAAGGCAGGGACCCCCCTTGGAGTGGTGGATATGACCCCCCGTTCCCTCCGAATTATTATAGCTTTGAAAAATCACGGGCTTTCAGGCAAGAATATGGGTAAAAGGGAATAACAGTTTTTACTAATATGTATAGCAAGGTGAAACAAGTAACAACAACAATAGCAATAACCAGCCCAGTCACAAGCCCAGTGACAGCCTTACAGAGACACAGACCCCACTTTGGTGCAGTTACAGTCCCAGTCGGCAGGGGCGCTGTTGGCTCCCGGCCGGGCAGGGTGGGTGCGATGATTCCCCGGTGGCTGCAGGGGGCGCTGTGTCGTGGGTCCCGGCTAGGTTCAGGTCTCCCAGTGGCCAATGGCGGACACAAACCGGCAGAGGTGGATGGAGAAAAGTTCCTCTGCAAACTCACAATGGAAACGCCAATCTCGGTGCTCCTCTGGACAGCAAGAAACCCCAGAATGGCYGGATGAGCAAAAAGACAAGGCAGAATCCCGTGGCTGCGAGATTGGATGCAACAGAACTCAACMATTGCAGCTGGAATCTCAGGGGTCCCAGGCAAGGCACAGGGGCAGAAGATCACAGTRCAGCAAACAGGAACCAACAAGCGGAGATGCTGGGCTCTGCAGAAAAGAGCAGTCGAGCTCTCCCCCRACAGGCAGCAGGTCCACCTCCTTTTCTGCGCCAAGCAGGGCAGGAAGTGAAGTTACTACCCCCCCCACCCCCTCCCAGTGCTTAGCAAGATCGTTTTTGTGGGGCGTAGGTCTTATTGTCTTTGCCAATCGTTAAGCCATCAAAAGGATGACCTGGCAATCAGTGTATCCCAGCAACAAAATGGGAAAGAAAAAATCCCCAAGAAAGGAAACAAAAGGAGAAACCTTAACCCACAACACTCCTATTTCCTTACAACTTCCAGTTCCTTTCTTTTGTTTGAGCTAGCTATATAACTCAGCCTGCTAAATCCACTGACATGACATATRCCCTCTCGGGCCTGGCAGAAGACTCTGCTGCTGCAGGCTGTCTGGCAATTCTGGTAGGAAGTGTAGTCAGTAACTGATAGTTTTGAGATTTGATTTTCTTTGTGAGTTCAGCAGGAAATACAACTGTCTCTAAATATTGCTCAAATAACCACCCTGAATCCGACCATTTCAATAGATACAGCATTTGAATGTAATGTGCATTGTCATAACCTAGTTTAGAATATGTCTTAATTTCCATACATAAATGCATGAGAAAGAAGTCATGTATACAGAAGGTGGTGACCCATCTACACTGTGCCCTGAGGGGGAGAAGAGGATTGTGTAGCAGACTGAGARGAGGAGCAGAGCTTGAGGGTTTGCTGTTGTGTTCCCCATCACATTCTTGGATCTTGCAAAAGTGACTCTGTCTTTCAGATTCATCCAGTTGTAAATGAGGAACTGAGACTGAGGACTGTTRAGAGATTTTAGGAATAAGGTTAGTAATTTTGTTTTCTGGAGTGGTACACAATCTCTTCCAGAAAAAGGCAGTGATGGCTGTTGGTCCCATGGGGTCAACAAGCTCAAGGGGACATATGATCAAGTATGATAACACTGATCACTCATGGAGTCTGGCAGTTTTCTTCTCAGAGAGCTTTGCAAACACAAGCTGGTAGTAAAGATATAGGAAGAACTAATTTTCTTTCTCTAGGGTGTATAGGAAAGCCAGTTCTTGGAAACTGGAAATTAATTATGTGCTGTTGAGATAAATCTTTAGAGATAGGTATGGGTGGAAGATKGGGTAATAGCCCTCTTTCCATCTCCCTTAGCCATGACTTTGGCTGCACACTTTTCCCAGCATTGCTACTGTAAAGAGTTCATACATGGGAAGAAATTGCTGCTCCTGGCACGTACTGTGCTGATTAGCTCTTGGCGTCATCAGCTCTGTGCTCCCTCACTTGTATCTTTCCCTTCTCCTCTCCTAGCTTGATGCGCATCCTCAGCTGCCTCTGATGCACGGTGTTACCCTTGCCTGACTGTGTCTTGCTGCTCGGGTTAGAGGGATGAATTCATCTGATGGGTGCTTTTGAAAGACAGTGCTCAGAAGTGTGTGTATTGCCAGAGGCTGTGGCCGGGAGATGAGGAACCTTTTTGCAGAACTATCAGTCACYCTTTGTCATCCATTTGTCACTATTTAGCAGTTCCTGCACTGAGGGCCTGAGAGTCCTGTGGTGGGAGTTACCTAAGTACAGCATTGCGCCCAGACARGGGACATGGGAGTCCTCCCTGAGTCTGCATCTGAGTTCTGATTACTATCACTAACTGTGTTCAGGTTGGTCGACACTGTATGTCCACATGCAAATTGCAGAGTGATTTCAGGAATCATCTGCAGAATAAATGGAAGCACTTGCATCATGAATTCAAAGAAAATCARGAAGTGTGAAACGTAGCAGTAAAATGAGCATGAGGGTGTTTCTACATGGCCAAGACCCGTAAAGGGGTAATGGAAAGATTAGACTGGGGTGGGGGGGAAGATTATGCATCAGCTTCTATGAATCCTGTGCATTTATCTTTTGGGAGGGGTTTTTTCGTGGGGTTTTTTTTTGGGTTTTTTTTTTTGTTTTTTTTGTTTTTTTTGTTTTTTTTCTTAAACAGTTTGCCTGTGGATGCTATGATCAGGAATATGTTTGTTTGTCGAGTTACAACGGGAAGGCCAACACAGCAATCAGCAATTTGTGGTTGCAGACTGATTCACTGTCTGCAGCAGCCAGCGAATGGTGGGCAGGGCAGGGTGGATTCCAGGAGCACAGACCTTTAACTGCAGGCAGCTGAGGGGGCCTTCTGTGAGTAACGCAGCACGCAGGCCAGAAAATATCAGCTAATGAAGCATCTAAGATAAGAATTAAACTGACAGGAAATGAAAACTAAGTTCACTGTTTCTCATACAGGCTCACCACCCTCCCTCTTCACAAATGATCCTGATAACTGTAGGAAAGCAGTTCCTCTACCTTCTTCTCGGAATACACACACTTGGGTTAGAAAAGTGCATGACCAAAGTGCAGAGCCAAGCTCTTCTGTCAGTGGGGCTGCAATGAGCCTTGCCTCTCAATCCAGCTTTATTTTAGACAAGCCCTTGCTGTTGTTATCTCCATAAAGCTGAATTTGAAAGCAAGGACGTGTATAAAGAAGGAAAGTACAACACTTTCCTGTCTCTCTCTCTGCCTGTAATCTGTTACAACAGATCTGTTGCTGTGCCCAGTGTGTTAGGCTCAGCAACTGCTCTTCCTTAGCATACCTGCCAAATTCTGAAATCTATAAATAAGGATGTTTGGAGCAGGGGGAAGAGACACACCTTCTAACTCCATTGAAATGCTTGAACGTAATGTTCTTATTTTGGCAGGACAGATTGGGGAAAATGAACTAATTCTCTATGTAAATATATAGCTAAAATATAGGACTATCCCAAATAAAACAGCTGGTGTGTCTCTGTAGCTAAAACAGATTTCCTTAGATTTATACTAGTCATGCTATGAGCTGCACGAAAAGAAAATTAAACAAGTCATGTTTCATCCACTTCAGCTGCAGACCTTTGCCAAAGTTTGTTTCGTAGAAATTATATGAACCTGATAAAGCAGGATCTTGTGTCTGAAAGTAGAGCATTTTACTTTCCATCTTGCCCCTCACAGGCAGGGTATAATTTTACCTCATCCAAAAAGTGAGATGAAAGGTGATTTGAGCTTTGCCTTATGTCTGTCTCTATCCTCTTTTGAGCTTGTCACAGAGGACCTTTATCTTTCTTGATCAGGTTCAGAAGTGGAGGGATCCCAACAGTGAGGAACCACCACTGCAGGTTGTTTATATGGTCAGGGCAGCCTTGCATGTGAYTGTATGACTTCTGCTACCCAAGAAAATGGTGCTGAATGTTCTGCTTTTGCAGCAAAACAGGATTTGCAGCCCTGAACAAAAAGATGGAGCCTTAAACCTGACTTTTGCAAAGCCACCTGAGCTGCAGGTACTCTGGAGTGCAGCTCTGCAATCAGCCCCAGCTGCACTTGCAGCTTCTCGAGATGCGTACGAGCTTCCAGCTGCAGCTGCCTCTGGGCTCTGCAGGCGCATGAAGCTGCTGGGGGGGATACAGCAGCTGCCTGCCCTCAGCACCCACCGGGAAGGCTGAGTCTGAGTAGCAGGAGCGGAAGAGCTGGCTGTCGGCCAGGCTGAATGCCATGATCCCAGGGACAGCTTCCTTCCCCTCTTCTCTTCCTCCCCACCCCACCGCCTGAGTGGTTTGGAGGGTGGTGTCCCAGGCGCTTGTCGGGGTGTGTGAGCGCTGGGGCGGTGCTGTTGCTTTGCTTTCTGTGCTTTTTTTATGCATGTGGATCTGTCTGCAGCTGTTTGCCTGCTGCTTTTCTAACCATGCGTGGCGTTCTTTGATTCACGGGATCACAAGTGTACGAGCCAGCATGTGGCAGCTTGGCATGACCATTTCATTAGAGCAAAGAAGGCCTGTGTCCTGCAGGGTTGTTTTAGTAAAGACATGTCCCATCTGCTGCTTCTTATCACCCTTTTTATCTGTGCTGCTGACTCATGCAGTGTGGTCTGCTTAGCTCTCCATTGCAGTTACATCACACTTTCAGTTACCTTTACTATGACTCATGTTTGCCTTTTCACTTGGCAAGTGTTAAGCTAAAACCACCCGGTCTTGTCCCTCTCTCATGTGTTGTGTCCTTTTCTTACCCTTTACCTCCAAGTCTTGTTTCTCTATTATAATCTTCTCCTTCCCCTCAAGTAAAATATCTGTACTTAAGTTTCAAGCTGTGTAATTTTGTCTTTCATAGCGTCTCTGCACTGTGCACCTCAGGCTAGTGAGATTGCTAATCTGTGCTAAAATATGATAGTTCCTCTAARTTGCCATCACAGATATGTTTGGTGGAGAATATTTTTTTGTGTCCTCTGTTTAAAGAAAAAAGTTTTTCTTGATGTTTTGGTGTGAAATTTCCACTGGGACAACATGTCCATCTTTGTATTTTGATATGTAGTGTGTGCACACAGATCCAAAATTCCYTGACTTCAGATTTTGTGAGCACTTTCAAGCCTGTGTGTCAGGCTAATGAAACCATAGCTTCAAACAACTTGTGCTGAGGTTTTCGCGGCTTACTTTCGACCTGTACTTTCAGCGCCAGCTTGTAGACCAAGGTGTTCATCCTGTGTGGGCATCTGTAACTCATTTCACCAGGCTTGAAATCCCCACTTAAAGTGCCAGTGCATGAAGAGAATGACTGAGTTGTGCTACTGAAGGCTTAGTATTTCCGTGCTTTAGTTGAGGTGAATTTTACCAGTGATTTCTTTGTGGACAGATTTGTGTGCATTTGGCCCTTTTCAGTGCTGAGATCCCTGAATCCTTCTCAAAGGAGAGCCTGTTACATGTTCCTCTGAGGACCGATGATTGGCAGGGGTTGCTGTACAGTTTAACTGATGCTGAGTTCTGTGTCTTACTCTGTCCTGAGTCCTTGGTCATGCCAAACTTCTGCCAAAACTGGCAGTCTGGTTGAGGTATGTTTGCCTTGAATAAACTTTGAAGAGTTGTGCTTTTATAGTGCTGTTGTGATAACTACTTGAATATCATAAAAATTGGCCTAGAAGTGAAGGAGAAAAATTCTTGGAAGAAGTTTTAGAACAAGAAGGGAGGGTAATGCAAGATTTTTTATTAAAAAAAAAAAGTTGTCCTCCTATTCTTCTAGCAAACATCAGGCAGGTTTAGATTTCTGTGCCAGATTTTCTTTTCTAGGAACAAARTTAGGCTTCTTTATGACATCACGGTGCACGCAACAGATGAAAACAATGTCTRTCTCTTTTAGACTTGTGTGTAGGAAACACTTTTCAGTGTCAAACAGGTAACACTTGTTTTAGACCAGTCTGCTTAAAACTGTTGTAAAGGCTGAGTGATTTATCTGTGCCCTTGGACATTTGAAGCAGCAGCCCCTGATCAGGCAGACTCCCTGATCCCATTTCAGCTGTCTGAGATGGAGAGAAGTCCTTTCTGTCCCAATCTGCAGGGTTAGAGATTTGATAATTCCTTCCTGTGGAAGGCACCAGACCAAGTTTCAACATTTCCCTCATTGTGTGTGCACTCAACAATGCCCTGGATAGACCAGGGCCTTTGCTGCTAGCAGTTTGGCCTGGAAATACCAGGGTATATGTGGTAAGTGTAGGAGCTTTAGGTTTCCAGTTTGTGGGATGGCCAGCTTCTGTCTCTGGGCAGGTATGTCTCGTCCTCTCCAGTTCCCATCKTTCCTTCCTGTTTCTCTTGACAACTTTGTGATTCTGTAAATTTGCTGTTTCTGAGTGTCCATGGCAGTGTGCTGCCAAGCTTTCTTGGTCCCTGATGTAAATAAACGGGCCTAATAATCAAAAGCAAAAATACCCTGTTGTTTCTGAGAAGCATCTTGTTCTCTTGTAAACCTAAACTGATKTACTACATAACTCCAAACCACGAATGTAGGGGTGTCCTGCTCAGCTCGTGGCATCTGACTAGGAGGCAGGCACTGCTTACTTGAGTCCTTGACCCTTGGAGATTTTGCTTTTTCATGACCATGGATTGTATGTAATGCTGTTCCTGACTTGCTGCTAATGGTCACACAATGTGGAGCAAGGGGAAATCAGTGCTTATTGAGAGGGGTTCTTGTGCCTCACAGACATAAGGCTGCATCCATGGGAAGTGGTGGTGTGTAGAAATRTCTCTATTTTCTGTTTTCCCTCAAGGTGTGAGGGGGCAAGCGTGGATCTGCAGGCAGCCACTGCTGTGCTCTCCTGTTTGCTGCTGCAGGGCTGCTCTCCCTCAGCAGGAGCGARGCAATGCTTCCTGCCTTGGGACACAGGCTAGGGTTCACTGTGCGTCTCGTTTTACCCATGTGCAAAATAGATGCGTAATGATACCCTCCTTTGTTGTGGAATCCASTCTTAATTAATTAATTAATTGATGTTCCCTAAATGCCTTGAGATCCAAGAATCACTGCATATGCTCCAGAGCAGCAACAACACTTGGAAGTTGGAGAACCATTTTTGCTCCCCTGATGAAGTTTCCCAAATGGGGACTCCAGCCCCTCCTTCCCCAGCTCCTGTCCTGTTTTTTTTTTTTTTTTTTTGATGAAGTGATACTATGCTGTGCGTTAATTGTATGACTTGCTCCCTCTGACTTCTACCTAAATAAATGAACTGATGTGCTTAATACAGTCAGCACGTAGGGCGCTTGCCAAAGAATTTCACAAAGCAGCAGAGCTGGGTTGCCAAATGTCATGTCTTTTATATAAAGCATTCTTCAGGAAGCAAAGTTGCACAGGGGAAGGAAAAAAAAAAGAAGAAAATGTTATAAAAACCTCTCACTGCTGTAAGAAACATTTTCTTCCCCCACAGGGAGAATGGCTGGGCCATGTCATGGTGGGATCAAGGGATCCTATTTTTATTTCCTCTCACAGGCCCCTCTCTCATTTATTTTATGCACTCCCCCTCCCAAAGAATAGCTCTTTTCTGTAGTGGCTGGGGGAAGTGGATTTCAATTAGCATTCAAAAGCACGGTTGTGGGATGGTCAGCTTATATGTGGATTTTGCCAGTGGATTTCGGGTGGAGAAAAGGTTGTTTAAGCAGTGTCACTGTCAGAATATTTATTAGTATAATATGATTAATGATTGAAGAAASCCAATGGAAATTTTTAAAATATATTTATTTCAGGGAGCGTGGGGGAGGTAACAAAACTTCAACATCAAAACATAAGACTGTATGTTGTAAATGGATGCAGATCAGTTTTTACTGTGAAAACMTCTATGTATCATTGATGCGTTTAGTTGTGTCTGTTTAGGAGTGCATTGTGTCACCTCAGCGAGTGTGAGCTGCAGTGATTTGACCCTGGGTTTTCTGAACGGGTGGAGTWTGTCATGGGGTCTGCTGTGTTCAGAGAGGCTCAGGATCAAACCCCTCTTTTRCTGCAGCCCATGACTTCCTGTGGGCTTTTAGGCACCAAAGGTGCCCTAGGGTGAGGCAGCACCTGCTGTGTTTTCCCAGGGGCAAAGGATGTCTGAGGGTGGGTGGGTGTGAGTAAATGACAGGCTGGATTAGGCGTTTTGGAGGTCAGCATTGTGTCCATGGGGTGTAGGATGGGCATGGATGTCCTGGGTAGCTGGGCTGAGCAGGGAGCAGGGTTTTTCTCAGTTTCAGGGCCCTGTAGGGGTGCCTGACGGCAACTGGCTGCTACTGCTCAGCTCACCCGGCTGTTTTTTGGTAAAGATGTGGGAGGATGAGTTTTGGAAATCACTCTGTGTAGGCTCATAGCATTGCTTCTGCTTATTTGTGTACTCCCAGTTCCTGTCTCTGGGTGGTTCTTACAATTCCAGAGGCCAGTATTTTGTCCTCTAAATTAAAGGCTTGCTTTAGCAAYGTGTTGTCTGTAAGTGTCTGCAGGCCCTCCAGTGCTCTGAGTGTTGTGCACTAACTGATTGACTTTTTAAGCCTGGTCTGGATTTGCAATTTAAATGTAGTCCATTGAATTGGTATCAATAACAGAGAGCTGGAGCTTTACCGAAGTTTACAAAACAGGGTTGAAGTTGATTTTCCGAACTTCAGTCCTCTACAGTGTTTTATCTCACAGGAGTATTTAATCTGGTAGCATAATGTGTGAGCATTGAGGCAATAGTGCAACCTCACAATTCAATTCTCCCGTGCTGTAGCTGCAAACGACTGAATGCAAATTTCAACTATATATACTACTGTTGCCGTCCCTATCTGTCACAACTCTTCTGAACTTCCAGCAGGGTTACTACATGGCACCACAGAATAATTAACACAGTATGCATTAGCAGCATGTTCATTTGTCCCATATTTTGTCAGGAACAAATCAGCAGCAATAATTGGATAGGCCACAAGAGCTTCTGCTTTTGGATTCTTAAAGCCTGTCTTGCAACAATGCAGTAAGTCAATGGTAATGAGTCTCTTTCAGCTAATAGAGTTAAATAATTTTGAAATGTTGTGAAAAAATATTTAAATCYTCCTTCTCCTTCCTTTTTCCAGGAGGAAAATTGAAATTCTGTGTGATGAAAAATCCACATCTCTGGTTATGGTGTTAGCAGCAAAGTCCTCACCACACAAGTTAATTGTGACAAGTGCTAGTGTTTCTTCTGAGATGTGCTGTATCTGAATAGGGACTCTTTCAATTGGAATTCTTCCTTCTTGTAATTACACAGTTCTGAAGTCCTGCTTCTCTCCTTGGTTTGCAGGCACTGAAATGTACATTGCTGCTGAGTCCTCAGCCATGTGTCCTGTGTTGTGCGTTGATCTAATAATGAGGGAAAGAAGACAAATTAATTTAAATTTAGAGTGCAAGTGTTGTAACATAATTCCCAGATAGGACAAAAGCATCCTCAACAACTTTCTAGTATGTGCKTGCATGGCTGGTGCAGTAAGAATGTGAATTAATGTGGTGGGTATTATATAGCTATAATTTTAGATTTATTTCTGTGTTAATAAGTCATCTAGTTCTCAGAATATATGAAAATGAAAATGATACTTGCACAAAGGAAGATAACATAATAGGTAACCCTTCCATTTTTAGTTAAGCACAGATGGTATGGTGATGAGAATGGGAAGAGAYTGCATCGGTCAGAGTTACACTGACCTAAGTTTGCCTTGTTCCCTTCTCTCTCAAGTTCCCTCTAGGTTTTTTTTCCTTCTTTCTTTTTCATTGGGGAATGATTTCTCTGCTCAGTATTTTGTTTACATTGTCAATATAGCAGTGTTTGTTCAGGAGAAGTATTTGATTTTGCAGCTGACATTTATTTACAGGGTCACCTTCTAGTCTGTGTGTTGGATTGCCATTCCTTATGAGCAATATTTCACAAGCAATGTAGCCTACTGTGTAAGAGATTCCAAAGAAAACCATCTCTTTCTCCAAGTGCCTTGTAAAAGGCTGATGGAGACTTGCTTTGGCTATTACGTTAACACTTTCATGGGAGCTTACATTATTCTTTGAGACATAATAAGCSTCCAAGATCACAGCAGGTGGAAGGGTTCCTAGCAGTGTGCTACTGTTGCTGAAGCTTGTAGCCTCGTTTGTGTGGATGATGTTGCTTTCAACAACATAAACCTGTGAGGATGTTGCTGCACACGGCTGGGGGGTGTTGGAATAGATCTTTAAATGTCCCTTCCAACCCAAACCGTTCTGGATTCTGTCAATCCTCGAACAGTTTTTAACTGCTATTTTTCTCCAGTGCAAGGATCTTTATTGCATAATCTCAGCAGTTACTCTTTTACTACTAGGAGCAGAGGGTACTGTGTCTTTGGATGTTTTGACACTCACTGCTTTAGTTCTTGACTCATGACTTACGTAAGTCTTTTGAGTAGGTTTCAGGTTGCTATTTAGAGGTGATGATATGCTTCTTGTGGAGATAGCATGGAGGCAAGGAGCTTTAGACAATTGTCTTGCTTTCCTTGTCCTTTTCTCATGATTTTTGGTACATTTTTTTGTTTGTATGAAYAGTCAGAGAAGGCAAAAAGGGAGAAAATAGGTTATTGAAAAACATGTGTCCTTAAATGCCGATGTAGGCATGTAAATATTTATATGCAGATTTTTAATTTTGCTGGTTATCAGAGAGATTAAAAGAGAACAGAAAATTCAGTGGGCTTCTCTAGGTGAGTGGCCCCTTGAATATGAGACCACTTCTGTTAAGGTGCTYCAGTGTGTGTATAGAAAATATTCAGGTTTGAATGCTTTAATATTATAGAAATGGGAAGTGGAAAGAGGAAGGTAAGGAACAAATAATACAGTGACTTGTRGGGAAGCATCAAATATTCAAAACCTGCTACTCTAAGGTTAAACGTTTTCAACTTTTAAAAATCAACTTTTTACAAATTTGTTAGAATATTTTTCAGAATCTTCACATTTYCCTTCCTTTACTTCTTTTACAGCTCTCTAAGATACAAACCTAAGTGGGGCGGGGTTAGGAGAAGAGAGCAAGATACAGTGAGCATGACTTAGGAGTCTCACATGATCAAGAATGTGGTGGGAGGGAGAGGGGATAAGATAATCTGTGAATAATACCATGCAAAAAAGTTCAGAAYGTGGAACCACTCCAGGCCATGAATGATCCTGTAAAGTTTCATGCTTTGTTTGTGTAAGACGGTCAGAAAGTTATTTTCTTCTTGCCTCTGAAAGAAAACTGGCTCCAGACCTCCTTGAAATCTAGTGGGATTTGCTAAAAATCACGGGAATCAGTACCAAAACTCAGGGTGAATATAGCAGTTAACTCTATATAGATAATTATTTTAGCTCTCAGTCTTCATACTTCTTATTTGCATTAAAATGCTTGTTGTTAGACTTGTAAAATGTCTTTAGAGTCTTCACAAAATTTCATGAAATTATCTCTAGGAAAAATAATAGGACCATATTCTTCATGAATATTTTTTAGATCCTTTATAGTGTATAAACTGTGCGTGTATGTTTTTTTTAATCAGAGGGATAAAACACTTCTCATCATGAGTATTTTGCTTTACTCAGTAGCTTTCTTGTTAGAKAGAATGTGGATTTGAGACATACTGTAACTTTATCCTGATATTTTATGCCTATTGTGCACCTGTACAACACTTGTTTGATTTCTGAGTGAAATGCTGTGTATGGTTGTAGGAGGACTCATTCAGCGTTTTGAGAACTCTGTAACATACAAACCTGAACTTCAGCATGTAGTTTTTACTGTTTTCTGTGGTGGAGGCATTGTCCTGTGGTAGTAGAACAGCTTTCATTTTTTTTGATAGTGGTAGTGATCTTTGCTTGCCTTGTTACAAATATGCTGAGTGGGCTTTTRAGGGATGAGATTTACTGCTTACTTTAGCAAGTTCTGCAAACAATATCTGACTTAATAATTTTGTCTTCTGCTTGTAATTACATGTTCTTTTTTTGGCAATGCCTTCAGAACTCTCAGATAATAATTTTAGGAATAATGTGTATCCTGACCAGTCATAATGAGGCTGAAATTCCATCTTGGGCTTCTGGTGTCATCACAGAACCGGAATGGAATTACAGCTTTAATTTATATACTATGGGGGATACATTATTTATTACTGTGCATTAGAAAATGATTAATCTCTGATTGTGTTGCAAGGCTACCCTACTGCTCTGAGTCCTCAGGAAGTGCTGAGACATTGTAGAACTTCTTGTGCATTTTACATACAGTTTAATGAAGCTGCCAGAAAGACCATTACATTATTCAAAAGCTGCTAGAGGTGATGAAAATTTAGGAAGCCACTGTGGGTTTTTTTCTAACTAGTAGAATTCCTACAAGGTTGTTGTTTGCTAAAACTGAACATTTCCTTACCTTTAGTCGCTTTCAAGTGCTTTGTTTCATATAAAGCCTCATGTAAACCCAGGTAACTGGGCTGAGGAGYACTGTGTTTTGGGGACCCCTGTTCATCACAGCACTTTGATTGTAGTTGAGATCTACTGAAGATCATGGTAATGAATCATGTGCTTCACTGGTCTCTGCTGAATCTGTTCTTTAATTTCTACTTCCCTGTTTTTTCATAAAACCTATCTTTTTCTTTTTTTTCCACTTTCCCAAATTGTGTGTGCGTATGTGTGTGTGCACAGGCACGTGTCTATGAATGCAGTGAAGCTGCAGCAGAGCAACATGAGCTAATAGAAAATTGTCGTAACATTAACTGATTTGTCCATATTTCACTTCAATGACTTTTTAAAAATAGGTTTTAATGCTCTTACAACATTCTGTTTTCATAAGCATTTTCAGTACTAAGAAAGTCAGTAATCAAGTTCTGGTATGTAATTATTAGTACTGTGTAACTAGTTGCRATGTCCACAGCTATGGCTTTGAGTTTGAGTCACAGCATTCCTTCATAGMTAGTTTTCATTGGAGTTTAGCCTTTCTAAAGAAAGAAGCTGAGAATTTGTCTGGTTTTGTTTTCTAGCTTGTGGGCATGTGTTTGTACAGACCTAGTACCAGCCACTACAYAGCTGTTACCAAGAAACATAACTAATGTGCTCCTTTATAAAAAGAATTTGGTGTCTGGGGGAGGTGGTTGGAATTTTGCATTTGCAGTGGTGTGCCCTGGTTTTGGGGGGGGGGAGAGCAAAACAAACAAAAAACAACCCCTAAAGCCCCCCCTGAATACCTCCCCCCCCAAAAAAAAAGCCTTCACCAAACCCAACCCCTGAAGGTTTTTAGGAATTCTAATTAATAAGCCCTGTCAAATTGTCTCCAAAGTTCTCAGCGCGATCAGATCTGAAAAAAAAGCAATAGATATTTGTAAAAGATCAAACAGATACAAATACTTAAGAAAAGAAGTCAYTGATTTAAATTAAGTGAATGCTTTATACTAGTACAAAAGTATTATAAAAAATTAAATACTCCCACYTTCTAAGGTGGCATTTTTATCTTTTAAGATTTTGATGACATGCAATAAACCACTCAAGTTTCAGTCTTGTGGGTTATATTGTCACCAGAAGCTCTGACTAATGATACAGTAAAGCCTTACAAATGACAGTTGGGTATAGTATGACTAAATTACCTTTTATTTGGTTGTTTTATTGTTGTCATATGCTAAAAAAAAAAGTTCCCGTGCCTACTGTTTAATTGAACCTAATTGGGAAATGTTGCCTTCTATTTAATTTGGGTGACCATATTATAAATCACATATGTGGAGTCTAAAACCCAGTGACAAAGCTTATAATCCTTGAGGTGTAAGAATCTTGGAGCTGGTGTAGGGAAAGACGTGTGAAACATGCCAGCAACTCTACCCCACGCAAAATTAAAATGATTGTCATTTTTGCAGGGAACACCATGGGAATCAGAATTAAGAGACATCCACCCCGCTTCAGTTCGAAAGCTGAAGAGATGGCTGCAGCTTCTCTGCAGAGTTTCAGCCCTTCAGAGCTGTATAAATAGATCCCTGGTGCTGTGCAGATCTGTGCGGGACCAGTCGATCGTCCCATCTCCCTCACAGGGAGATGCAGAGRGCAGTCCTGCGCAGCTGCCTGTGCCATATCAGTCACACTGACCACTTGTGCTGGGACGTCTGAGGGTGGAAAGGCTTGCTCAGATGATGTTCTCTGCTCTGAAGGAGTAAGGAATGAGGTTTATGTAGATTTAGGCTGATCTTTTAAAACCTCATTTGGATTTTAAATGCGACGTGGCATTTGGGCTTGCTTTCTGAATGAGCTGCAGCCTTGGGCGAATCCAGTATCACGTGAATCAACATGTTGTATATCACATAAGCAGAGAGGAAACCAGCTGTTTAGCACTGGGGGAGTTTTAATTGTGCTGTGATAGATACACGAGACTGGAAATAAATACAGCAGCATGAGTTTTATGCACACACTGTGATTTCTTACTTTTTCTGCCTTCTAGTTTACTATAAATATTATCGCCAGTTTTGTGTAGGGAGGGGCTTTAAGTGTGATAGGAGGGGTAGAAAGGAGGACCAATGTAAAAGTTAAAGGGTAGATTTCTCAACGTTCTTAAAATGCCTGTCATCCTGGTGGTCATAGGGCAAATTCTGCTGTGCCATCAGAGTCCAAAAGAGTTGGCTCTTACTCCTTCAAGGCAAGGTGACACCCCGGATGTACAGTTCTGCAAAGGACTGGGTCCTGGATGTATGCAAAGGACTGAATTCTCACATGGAGAACTACAGAAGCACAAAAGAAAATTGGAGGAGAGAGAGAAGAATGACAGTAGGTTTTGACATAGGATTGAGGTTCTTTAATTTCTTGGCATAGATATCCAACCCTAGAAATTGAGTCTTAAGGTAGCGTTACACATCTAGGAAAGTGTGCCACTCACTGCTTCCTTTGCAAGCTCTTGCCTCTCACCTTGTCTGCAGAGGTAGGCTGGAAAGACATGGCTCTGATCACTTGGATGAGTTCGAGCCAGTCCAAGCTTTGCCCTTCAGAGCGTGGGCTCTTTCATTGCCCGAGTTTTCATTGAGGATCAATAAAGCTTGGGGAGTCTGTGCTGTGCTGGTGCTCAGGGCTGGGTTGTGCCTGCTCTGGTGCACTGCGGGAGCTTGCCAGGTTGTATAATTGCACATTTGCCGTCATACAGGGAATGACTGATGGCATAATTTGTATTTTCAAAATACATAAGCAGCTCAGCTTAATTAGGTGGTGTGGTAAATACTTCCAGGAGATAAAAACAAAGTATTAGGGCAGGGAACAGAGTTACAAACTTTTTGTTAATGAGCTCCATATTGTTTGATCATGTTTTTTCATATGCATGAGCTTCTACATGCCAAATTCTAGTAACCACTGGCAGCTGCTTCACAGTCCTGGAGAAATAATACTGTAAATATTGGAAAAAGTAAAWATGAGTGGATATGTCAGTTTACCTTTCAGACTTCTGTGACTAACAGGTGATTAGTACAAATAGAAGGCCCCTTTATCCTTCATCTTGGTTCTGGAAATAGAAAGAAAGAGAAAGCTGGGAGAGCAGAGGGAGCAAATTCAGCCTCTACAGATAGTTAACAGTGGTACTGCTGACTGGCTTGGATTAGAGTTCTGGCTGGGTGGGTGTTTAACTTGTAATTCAGAGTAGTTCTGCTCATTTCCTGGAGACCCTAAAGTTCRGCACATAAATGCTTTGGGACCTGAAAGAGCCTCCTTGGGTTATTCTAGAGGGCTTGCTGCAAAATCTTATGATGCAGGAAACCCCCAAAATCGTAAGTCTTTCCCCACTTCTAATGAATGGCTCATCATGTCGATAGGATGTGGAAGGATTCCATTTCTCTTTGTTTATGTATACCAATCTTCAGTGCCTCAGAAAGATGCAAGAAAGTATCATGTTTTTTGTATGCTGATCAGCTGCTATTACTTTTTCAAAGGCACAAATTTTAAATAGCAAATGCTAATTTAAGGGACTTTAAAACATAGTTAGAAAGTGCTCCTGAAAAAAGACTGAAGCTGGAGTGAATGATTTTTTTTTTAATGAACCTTTTTTCTCTAATACAAATGTGTCAGTGCTTAGTGACAGTCACACTCASTGGAACTTTGGAGGGCAGGGGGAACAGTTCACCCTTTCACAATGATGAACCGTTTGTTTTTAATAATAATTGGGAAGATCTCGGCAATAACTGTGAAAAGGCCTAGGAAGGTAGTGCATTCACAGGTGGATGAAATATTTCTGTAGAGTCTGGATGTCTTCCTGAAAATACTACACAGCAAATTTCTGAGCTTGRTGCTACTCGCATGAAATGGAAGAATTCCCACTGTGGGTAGGATTCTGATTTCAAATTATATGCCCTGTCATATGATTAGCATAAGCCTAAAGGAGCACAATTGTCCTTGCTGACTTTCAAAATCTCTTTAATTTTTCCTTTGAGCCTTAAGTTGATTAATCTTGATTAATCTAGTAGTAGATGKCATATAAATATATACCTATACGTTGAGGCATATGCATTTGAGGATAAAACATGATTCAAGGGGTTAGTACGAGGAGGTGTGTTTGTAGCTTTTTAAACTTATTTTAAAGCAATGATGTAATGATCATTAGCTTTTTTTTTTTTTTTTTAGTAATATACCTAATATACCAGCTACTGAAAGCAGGTTATTGTCTATTTTAGCCCATTTCAAAGAAAGCTGAGCAGTTGGTTTCCTTGCAAGTGTCGCTCATCCTGCAGAGACTGGCTGAAGGATTACTTTCATTATCTCCAGGACAGTAGTGACAGGAAAGTTATGTGGTGATATAGTTACTAGCTGTAGACACCAAAGAGAAAGCCTAGGTGTAAAGTCAGGGAATTGTTGGAAAAGACAGTATAATGTTAAAATGACATAAGCTGGTGCTAGAAAATGAAACCTGAGTGCTAGCTTTGTCATGGCAAATATATGCAGGTTGAAAGCAGTTTTGTCCTGGGTATAAATAAGTGCTGGAGAAATTAGACTGTACTGCAACCCGCATTGGTACATGTGTATTTGTGTAAAGCTGTATAATATCCAAAATAAATCAGACTGTAAACAATTTTTTCATTTACAAATGTTATTCACCAAAATTAATAAGACATATATAGCCATTTGCAACATTGTGAATGTTCCACAAAATTATCTTTGTTTCTAATGATAATCTGCCTTATATTGTGAATCATATTAAGGAAAAATACTTTGTTTTGATCTTCCAGGGGAAAAACCCTTTCATTATCTCACCTCTCCTCAAAAACCCCAGACACCTWCTTGTCCTATCATTTGAAGCAGATTTGAATCTGTTATCTGTACCTAAATCTACAGATACACTTTTCCTGTCTTGCATMGGAACAAAATGTTGTCCTATATTCTGTAATTGGAATTTAGTAAATCACAAATAAGTTACAGTAGTAAACTGAATGTATTAAAGGAATGGAACAGAGGACAGATTATAATTTAATTTCCCAGAAGATAGACCTAATATTATTCATAAACAGAATGCAATTCACAGTAAGTAAAAGTAAAGCCATGTTTCAAACCAGTGTAAGTAAAATAAACCTCCCTGGGCAAGACTATGCTTGGTTTTGTAACTGAATCTTGTGGAACTGGACTGAAGTTCTGAGTTTTAACATCAGATCCATTGGTTTATCTTTCTTGCCAGTTCAACATTATTTTTCTTGGCCAAGTTCCTTTTCCTTGTGGAGTACACTATCTTCCTATCTCTTGAGTCTCTGCAGTAGGGTTGGAGTCCACTGGCCAGCTCCAGCAACATTTAACAAGCATGTTGAGCTCTGAGCAGTTTTGTGAAGCAATGAGTTGGTATAGAACAACAGAAATGGGTGATGTTTGTGAAGGAAAGGCTCATGTTATCAGATGTGAGATGCAGTGGGGTGTGAGCCACTGCTCAGGGTTAGCTTTGCTCAGAGCATCATCTTGCTGTGCATGGGGTCATGTAGAGGCAAAGCCACAGGGACTTCATGGCAAAGCCTTCAYGGACTCCACTGCTTATGGGACTGCTTGATCTTCTAAGGAGGGAGAATATCCTGATTCCTCTTACTTTTCCCATGCTTTATTGGTAAATGTAGGATTTTACGTTTGCAGCTTTCCTCTACTCTAAACCAACAGCACCTTCACTCATTTTGCATGTTCCATATGAGTCAAATGGAGCCCAAGACAGATGGACAAAACTGTGTGACCAGGTCTGTGTGACAGATGTAACACAGTGCTGGTCAGTGCAGCTGAACTGGAAGGTTAGAGCCCAACCCCTCACTTTTTCTGTCCCGTGCAAAGAGTCACCAGTGAATGCAATTTAAACACACAGATCACTTATTAAAGGTCCCAGATTTTCTCARACAGCTCCTGAAAAGGCAGGACAAGGAGTCAGGCACAAAGCTRCACTGTAAAAAATTAACCATATTAGAAACCATGTCCCTGGCTGGTTCAACACAGAAACAATAATCTTTGGAGGAAACTAACACAGATTCACAGAACTTTGAAGGGAGTGTACAGATAGCATGGCAGCAGTTGTGACAGGCCCCAGCTTCCCCTACTGACTTGGCCTTTTTCATTCATGAAAATGGGCAGTGATGGTGAAGTTGAAACTGTGGATTTTACACGCACTTCCTCTGTGCTTGGGCTTCCTGCTCRCAGTGAGCTCAGAGTCATCTCCTGYGTGGAAGGCATGTGAAGAAAGAGAGAGGCTTTCRAGAAGGATTTGAGTACTAGGAGAGCATTTTGTTTTGCCTCAGACAGGTCCTTAGCATGATGGTCAATGTCACTCTTGCTCACAAATTTTGCTGCCAGACCTATTTAATACAGATGGATCAGCGAGGTTTAGTTGGTTTCTACACCTGGAACATAAGGAGGTTACTATCACAAGGTGTTTCTTTGCAACTTSCAGTGAAACTCTTAAGTGTTGTGTTCTTGCTACTGCTAGGGACAGACAGCTTATGAGGAAAAGAAACAGCAACTACAGTGGATTATGTAGTCAGGTGGCTTTTAGCCAATGGCCTGAACACCTCCACAGACTCAGCAGGTACTTTTCAGTAGGTGGCAAAAAGTAAAGCTAGACATCATGTCATAGAATTCTTGCTCTTCCATGAACTGAAAAAAGATGTGATGACTGTCTTATTAATTGTATTAGTTACGATAAGTTTTAAGATTTTGAGGGTCTATTTAATGATGTTTTCAAAGAGAACATGAGATCCACTGTGAGGACAGAATACCAGAGGATATTTAACATAAGCTTGGATGAAAACTAATTAGGAAAGCACTGCTGCCTAAAATTTTCTGCTGGCAATTTTTACAGTTAAAGCCTAAATTTTTATTATTATGCCTAGTATTTATTAGTTTTCATGTGTAATGGTGGAAAAGTTTTTTTTTGTATTTTTATCCAGYTTGTTTTACTTTTTCCCCTTTGTTAATTTGTTTTTACAATTTTGGTGTAGGACAAAGAGCAAGTATTTTAACAAGTAGAACTTATTATAAAACTAAAGAAATTAAGTTAGTTATTGTAGCTGAAACTACTTTGATCTATTCTTTACACTGTTCACTTCAAGATGCTCTTGCTGCTGTCAGTATTACACTGTTGCAACATTAGAGGAAAATATAATACCTTTTTTTGTGACATAAAGATGAATGACAGCAGAATATTTGGTTTTATGATTATGGCTGCATTAACAAGTAGTGTGGACCAAGTGGAGASAGTATCTGTGAAATGTGCGCTGGAATGCTGAGGTTTGCACCAGGCATATTTTGGGGTTGCTTTTACTTCTGAGCAGTTTGGTGCTGCTGGTTGCTYGCCCTGGGGAACATCATGCTTCTGGTTAATTCCTCCCAAGAGGGATTTTTTCATATGCTCCAGGACCACCTTACAGTGCAACCAAAAGCCCAGGCAGGATGGATTATCTGCAGACYTGCTTCAAAAGCTGTATGCCTGATCTAACAAAAGCAGAAGGCAGCTTTGCCCTATAGAGTTRTAGTGGGATAAAGGCATGGAAAGAAAGATTTGATGGTGTATAGCAGTGAAACACATTTAATAATTTTCTTCATGTTCTTTCTTCCCTTTTCTTTGTAATTATTACTGAAAGGGGAAGGTTGATGTGAGTAGGCTTCTGAGAAGGAAGGCTGTTTTGAGAAGTTAGAAAGAAGAAATCTTTTACTGAAAGGATCATATCTTCTTTAAGGAGCTTATACAATGCCAAGTGCACATTAGATGCTTAACCAGTAATGACCCGTGTCTGGTGGTTGGTACTTGACCTGCTGATACAAGCATGTGCTCAAGTGGGGACAGTGCTTGTGCCCTTCAACTACAGAGGCTGCTCAGACAGACACTGCACTGAACTGAGCCTGTCAGCCAACCCAAGACACTGGCTGGATATCCTTTACTTAAAGGTATATAGCCTCTTTCTKGTGTGTGTCCTGAGTGGAGAAGGGGTTGTATAATGCCATATTGTTGCTAGCATGACTTGGAAAAATACATGATATTATCTGAGACAGTAGGTGTGAGAGCCAGTGTGGCAGATGTGACAGTCCTGYTTTCTGGATCTGACAGCTGGCAGCCCAGAGAGCCTACAACCAAACATGGTGTTTGCTGAAATGCTCATGTTACGGTCTGTGCTGAAGAACAGGAAGTAAAAGCAGAGGTGACTGAAGTAGTACTGCAGCGTTTTGGTTTATTTATCAAAAGACARTTTTGGAAATAGACTTATGGAAAAGCATTGTATTTCTCAGTGCCCTGTCTCKTCTTGATTAAAAAAGTGGGTTTGATTACAAAAAAAAACAACCAATTTTTGTAGCCAACCAACTCACTGAATCCAGGCAGAGGAAACATTTTTTCCTCTGTCTGGAAAATTTTGGTTGCTGGCCAAGCTGCAGGCATAGTCCTGCTACTCTCAAAAGGTAAGACCAAACTACAGTAGTGCTGAGCTGGTTGTGGCATCGTAAAATTTCTGTTCTAAAAACAGCTTATGGTCGGGCCTCCAAAGTTTCCTGCAACAAAGGTCATCACAGCTTTCTTTTGAAGTGTCCTGAGTGTCTTGTACTCTCTGTCACTGGAGATACATAATTGCATAAGGGAAGTTGATTGTCCAGATCTATCTATACAGCAGCAAGCAACTAGATCCAAAAAGAAACCAACCTCATATAATTAGAAGGTAGGTGAGATGAGTAAGTAAAGCAGAAGGCAATAGGAAAAAATATGAGGCCCATCTGTTCTAAACAATGTGAAATTTCTGTTGTTTGTCAAGAGCACTTCATTTGA
The DNA here is from genome assembly GCF_030028575.1 of Malurus melanocephalus. Classification (NCBI taxonomy): domain Eukaryota; kingdom Metazoa; phylum Chordata; class Aves; order Passeriformes; family Maluridae; genus Malurus; species Malurus melanocephalus. The sequence continues at coordinate 317,250 of NW_026623311.1, forward strand.
AGAACTCTGAATGTAGCTGGACATTGTGTATCATGCAATATTTCATTTTCTTAACGTCTCTTTCTGARCTATATGTGCTCTTTAGCAGAGGCACGCTTGCCTGCTGCTTTTTGTGGGCAACATGCTGAACTTTTACAGGAAGATGTATGTTACTGCTCAGAGCGGGTTGGCCAGTGACTGAGTGGTTGGAGAGTATTCAGCTCTTCATCCACTGGCACTCCTTGTTTTCAGAGGTTGTGAGCCAAGGAGGGCTRTGCCTCTGAGCACGGGCAGTCGTACGGCAGGGCTGCTGCCAAGGGATGAAGCCACTGACTTGTGATGCAGTCTGTCTCTCTCAGACCTTCATGCTGGGATGAATAAAGGAGGCACTTTGGGTGCCAGGGAGAGCCTGAGGTCAGCACCTGGTAGCACTGGGGCTTTATGACTTGGAAAGACATGACCACGCCTCAGGGTRGGTGGGGGAGAGCATGGCTCCGTGTCACCTTGTAATGATAAACAGGTGGCATCAAGGCATGGGGGCAGTGAGCGTGGGCGGGTAGTTCTAGTCCAAAAATCATGCAATAAAGTCACTTCGGCTGTTAGGAAAAGAGGGGACTTCGTGGCCTTTGTGCTTATGAGCAGAAGGCAAGAAAAAGAGTAAATACCATGTATGAACACGTGCCTGAGCCTCCTTGGCAGAGGCAGGGGAGAGTAGTAGGTGCATTCCTGTGAGATTTGGGGCGAAGAGTTTCTGACCCCATGGCGAGAGGTGTGCAGTGTACGTGCCATCATTTCTCCATCCCTCATAGCTCATCCCAAAATGAGATCATATTTTAGCAATCCACTTGGTTCTCAGCTGGCCTTGGCTCTGTCCTGTCATGTGCAATAGTGCTACTTATGCCCAGGCCCACCCCAGAACTGCTTGCCCTGGGGGTGGCAAGGGAGGCGGGCAGTCCTGTCTGCCACCCGGGCTTGGCAGTAGGCAAGCCTGCCCAAATCCAAAAACAAGAGCCGAGTCTTTCTCTGTAGCTTGTCTTGGGGTTTCATTTCTCTCTTTGCTTGAGTGTGTGTTTCCATTGCTGTAGTTTGTTTATCAGTTTTGATCAGAGTCAAGTCATGCTAACACAGCAAATGTGCAAATTCCCTAGAATGGAAAATCATCTTACTCCATTCGGTTCCATACGGCCTGTTGAGAGGGACCCCACTGTGAAACCAAGGAAGACTGGGGGAAAAGAGGTGTTCTACTGCAGGTATTTTATCAGGCTACTACTTTCTGGGTATTTGAGGTTTTCTTAAGGTCTCAAGCTGCCAAAGCAAGGGGTAGTGCCTGTCTCAGCTTTCACTGAAAAACAAATATTTCTGCCTTTTGAGTGCAGAGCAGCATAGCATCGTTGTGTTCCCATGGCTCTGGAGCCAGAAGGCAGAGAAATAGACCCAGGGATTTTTGTCCAGTCTCGTCGCTTTTGAGGCAAGTACTGTGTTTTGGGGAGATGTGTGCTGATGGACCACCTTTTGATTCTTAAGGGTTAGTGGTACAACACAGTGCAGTTTTGATAGGCTACTGAATATAGTCCTGTCTGAATTCATCTTAGCAGCTGGCAGGATTAATTCTGTGTGTATGGGAGGAGGAAGGAGGATTTGTACTTCAGAGCTGCCTCTGCTGGGGGCTAGAGAAGCCAAGCACCGCCTCATTCATTGCACCAGGAAGAGTGAAGGAGCTGACAAAATATTCTTTTAATTTGTTTGAAGCTGCATTCATTTCTCCAGAAGGGGGAGAGTGGAGTAGTCGAATGTTAGGAGGAATGTGCCTAATTCAGGACTCTCCTTTTTCCCTGACTCCACAGACACTGCAGAGAAAAATCAAGACATTTAGAAAGGGGCTGTCAGGTCCACTCACATGTTTTGCAAAGTCCAGCATTATTTGTMTGTTGAATGAGTCTTTGTAAGTGTGACCCAGTAGTTCTGTATTAAGAGTTCACTTGGTTGGTTTTGATATTATTAAGAGTTGGTTTTGATACTATTTCAGTTACTGAGCAAATATCATAAATACATAGAGGTGCAAGCCATGAGCAGGAAAAGCACATGTGGATAGCAGGCCTAGTGCTTTTTTTGATGGTGAAATCTGAATTTGGCTCACAGATATTACGATGTAGCAAAAAAAAAAAAGGGCAGAATGCTTTTAAAGTATTTTTGTTACACTGAATTTTTAGTGTTTCATYCTCTATAAAGTGGTTATATAAATGGTTACTTTATTTTTTTTTTTAAACGAGACTATTTCCTCTATCACAGTTAAATCTATTTTCTTTTGACAAACTCTTGATTTGTTGCTCCTGTTTCTGTAAGGATCAGATGGGTAATGGAAGCTGTACAGCACCGTTATGTATGCTACTCGAAATAGTAAAATGTAGGCCTACAATAGGCCTTTTTTTTCAGTAGCTGTAAAGCTGTTGTGTTAATACAGTAAAGCCATTCAGTGTCCCCCACGCTTGCTGGGAGCACCCTGGAGAAGAGAGTTGTACTAGTGAAATGACTATCCAGCAAAATGGTTTCAGAGGGACAGGCTGATGACTCACTCCTTATTTTGGTTTTCAGGGTTTTTTTTCTGGGTATGTGAAGTTTCAGCCTGATTTAGGAGATCAATAACTTGCAGTAAGTTTCTCCATGTTACCAGATTAGCCACTAAATCAGCACAGGTGTTGTGTTCATTCCATGAGCCCTCTGAGATGGGGGAGTACTTATTTTTCCCATAGAGGCAGGGGAAAATTTGGGTCAAGTGACAATGTGCATTAGGAGCCAAACTCTCATGCTGTAGTTGTACTATAAAAGCTCAAGTGTCATTCAGAGCTATTTCAGCCCTTCAGGAAGTGTCACATAGCATTTGCCCATAGGTCATGCAGAAAAGCCTGGAGGATAGCTGGGAATCTGTCTATCAAATAGCTTCATTTGACTCTTTAAACACACCATTAAAAATGTAAGTATGTAAAGTGAGAACAGGAGGATTTTCTGCTGRTTTTCATTCGGCTGCCTTGTATTTGAGTCAGGGCAAAAATGAGAGCCAGAACCTAGCTGATTCGGCAGGGCAACACTCTGTAAGATAATCCCTTCAACACTTTTTCTTAAATTAAGAATGGTTTCTAGGTGGCATGAGTCATGGACAGACTGTCCTCATTTCACTTTGAACTTGCAGCCTTCTCTGGATTTGTGTCACAGATTTAGAGGCTTTGCCCTGCAAGTTGTAGGTTTGACTGTTGAGTGAGAGCAGGCTCCTTGAAGAAAAAGGTGACAGCACGTCAGCATGAATAAGCACGGTGGAGTAGGGGAGCAGGGTAATTTAAGCATAGTATTTTGTACCATAAGCAGCTTTGGGGAGTGGTGACATAGACACAGCCTTCGTACAAGTGTCAAGGTCCCCCTTATTTGTGTGTCAGTCTGCTTGGAGTTTTGGGTTGTTTTCCTCCAGGGTGTGTGGGGGAATAAACTGTGGTGTAGAAAGCTGTTCTTTTAGATTCTTTGACCACTTTTGGAAAAGTTGTCTTTTCTGAGTTATTTATGGCCACAGAAGGCTGTGGATATTGTCTTCATTTCTTAAATAAAAGCAAGGGGAAAATTATTTAGACCTGTCTATTCTAGCCGAGAAAAAAAAATCAAAAGTGGTCTGGCTTACATGCACACCAGGTGAAATCCTCTCATACTGGACAAGTTTGTCAGCTTTGGTGGGGATAGCCGCAGGTGTAACCCTGGGAGCAGTTTGTTTATCAGGCTTTTTACARAGCATAAATGAATGTGATTGTTGATCCTAAAAATCGTTTGTAGAGAAATAACCGTGATGCTTGTAATCCAGAGAGGCTGTGCAAATGCAAGTCCACGCTCTCAGACGGAACGTGAACTCTGCACTGGCTGGCAGTGTTTTCCTGCTGACAGAGCCTGGTTTGGAGTCTTACGTACTCCGCCGGCTCCTGGCCAAGTCTTGCTGCAGGTATGAGAGAGGGAGGAGGGTGAAAGGGGGGGTGGTGAGAAAGTGTTCTGGTAGCAGCACTTGCTGAAAATTCAAAACCCTTCAGACCTTTTTTGGTGGTGACGGAGAATGTCAAAGTTGATTGTATTAGAGACCTGCCACTTATGCTTAATTAAATCGCTTTGTCGCTCCTCCTCCCTTCCTTCCTCTCTCGACAGCTGGGCTGGGTTTTGTAGTGCTAATGCTGCATTGCYTCTCCAGCTCGGCTACTACTTCCCCCTCACTGCTACTACAGAAATACTACAGCAACTCAGTGAAGATTGAGGGAGCTGGCCATATGTAATATTAGTGATAGTAACAACGATAGTAATAATGAAACTGTGCAGCAGATTGATACTTTACATAATGATTTTTCTTCTGGTTTGTATTCTGGTCTTTTCTTCCCTTTTTACCATCAGAAATTTGTGGAGTATCCTGTATTGTGCATTAAATGAACAGTTTGTATTGTACTGTCTTACAGATTTTTAAAATGCCATGTTTTTGAGGGTTCTAAGCCAGTGGGATGGGGTTTTTTTTTGGTTGGTTGRGTATTTTTTTTTTTCTTTTTTAAATGTACAGCCCACAGAAGAGCTGCTGCTGGGGGAAGTTACCACACCACACTTGCTTTAGATAATGAAATATATATTGGAAAAAGGTCAGGGATTTCCCCTGAGCCACCCACCAGTTGCTTGAAATGACATATTCATTCTCAGTGTTTCTTTTTTTGTTTTTGTTTAAGATCCTGAAACACAGGGAAGRAGTTTTAATGCAAAATACGAGAAAAAAAAGTCTGCAACATCTCCTGTGAGAGGGGGAAAAAAAGGATATTAACAGTTGCTTCTTGAAACACGCATGATTTGAGGTAAGTGGTTGGAGGGTCTTGTTATACATTGCAGTTAGTTTGTAATTAAATTAATCATTATTTAACTCAGAGTGTCATGATATTGTTGTTGAAGACAACAGAAACAGGCAGAAGGAGGGAGAGAATTGTAGCAGCAAATCCAGAAACAGCAGTAAAAATGTGTAATGCATTTATCTTTCTGAAAATGGGCCCCATGAGCTCCACTCCCACAAACAGGCAATCATTCTTCCATTTATAAGGGTTAAACCGTGCTTAAATCAATGAGGCTATTCTCTCTGAAAGTTAGGCATGAGCCTAAATATTTCCTAGTTTGGAATCTATATCATATGGTAACTCAACAGAAGAAAGCTATTGAAAAACATACAATGCACAGCCAGAAAAATGCATATACAAATCTCTTACTRTTGGTGATAATGTCATGAGTAATCTGATTTTACAGAATTCTTCAGTGATCTTTTTATATTAAATACATAATTCTCATTCTTATGTTTAAACACCCCATTAAAATACCAAACTTCTCAGCAGAGCTTGTGAATTCTACACCGGCTTTAATAATATGTCTGCCTTAATTGCTTCATCAGTGTGTCTTTGAACAAATGTAGTTAAAGGTATAAAGAAAATAATGTCCGCTTTCATAAATASAGTTGCAAATTGCACTTGGATTTTTGAATAGCAACTAAAGTAAGAGTTCCCTGACTGAGGCTGAATTGTGTTGTCCAAAGTTAATTCAAGGGAAGGAAAAGCTCATCTTTTCTGTCTAGTATTTTTTTTTTTCATTTCTCATTAGAAAAGAATCATACATGGGTCTAGTAAGGAGAAAATGCTACAGTTGTAAACTTTAAACCACTGAARAAGTTACATAAATGAACACTAAAAAACCAGCATCCTTCTTAAATAAAACGTTCAAGTTATTTACTCTGTTCTGGCACACAATTGTGCTGAGAGAGACAAAATTGCTATAAGGAATCTGCAGAATCAAAAAGACATAGGTAACCTGGAAGAAGCAAGGGCACACATTCCTACAAATGTGCAAAGAATCAAAACTCTTTGGCAAGTGGCATTTGCAGACATGTTGCTTACCAGATTTCAGAAGAGAAGAGAGCATAGCCGACCTTAGTGATTGCTCGGTATTTGCTTTGTACGAATTGAGCTGTTAAGTTTCTTTTGAAATCAACAGGTCCACTGCAATGAGCTAAATATTTACTTTCTGGTCCATGGACAAGAGCCATTGCTTGGGAAACTGTAATGKTCTTGTAGGCATTTGTACTGATTTTTCTGAAAAGTTCAAAATTTTTTTGAATCAGTGTAGCCAACTCCTTTTTATGTGCAAGTCTTGCACTAGGGAGTGTSAGCCCAAAGAGGAATACAGGACTCTTTCAGCAGGAGTCTGAGGTAATCTTTGTGGTTGTGAAATGAGGTATTAATGCAAACCTGTTTGAAAGCTGAGGTGGGGAAATGCCTTGCTCTCTGGGGTGAGCCCTGTTTCAGGTGTAGGTGACAGCCAAACTAGTGACAGAGAAGTTCTCTGTAGTGACCATCAKGTGATCACCCTCAGTCCACCTTTGCTTTCTCTCCATCCCACTCTCCCAGGTTCTGTGGAGCATAAATCAAAWTTTTTTTATTGCTGCCCTCTTTTCATTGACGTCAGGCCAGGATAACATGCATGATTTTCCTTTCACAACTGCAATCTTGTTGCTCTCTGAGGAAGCACATGTCAAAGTTCAGGAAAAGGTATCTTTGTAGCATCTGTGTGGCCTTTGTAGTCATTTTATCAGCTCTGTGTTGCACTCAGAAAATCGTTGAGGTTGTTTTTAGCTTTCTCTGTATTGGAGAGTGCAGGAGCTCATTGTSAGAGCATTGGAGTAAACTTCTTTGGTGCCAAAAGATCCATTTTAGGATATATGAAATTGTACTGGTATTCTTCTCCTTTCTTATTTTTTTCAGCATGTGAAGAAATAATGCCCCCATTTGTGTGCCTGGAGAAGGTACTGTGGTGTGTGCCAGGGGGTTACGTGGGTGCTGAGCTGAGCAGGCAGAAAGACCGACTCTTTCCTGCCCTATGTTTTTCACTGGGAGTGAACACAGGGGACCGAGCCTGCCCAGATTAAACACATGCCTTTTTTGTTTCGCTCTTCATTCAGCTGTCAGCATGCCATGTTCAGATGGCGGCGATCAGTCACAAATTGTCCCCTGCCCMTGCTCCTCAGCTCTCCTAAACCATCAGTTTTGTGGAGCTCTTCAACAAAGATGGCACTGGTTTGATTTCCCCACCCCCTGCCCCAGCTAATGGAAGAAGACTTTGTTTGTATTTTCCCATCAAATCAGCCGCATTAGATCCCAAAGCAACATGTGTTGAGTGGAAATGAGGCTTTAATAATACGTGTGCTTGCTGGAGACTTCTTTAGACTTTTTTCATTTTATCATCCCCTGTATCAGTGGGGCACCACTCTTGTGAATCAGAAGGAAAGTGCACAGGCTGCTAGGCAAATAATGGAATTATTCATTTGTTTCAGTATGTGTGTGTGAGCCTTTGTGAAAGAGGAGGTGGTRGGGACAGAGGATGGGGACCTTCACTGCAGGGAGGCAGGAGAGTGCAGTGGCACAGTGAAGGGCAGCAGTCAGACATGGCCATGCCTGTGACAGTGCCACCATGCCTGTTCTGCTCAGCTCTGGTGGCCACTGCCTGGGACTTGCTCTGCCACACTGCATGTCCCAGGAAAAGGGTGAAGCTTGCACAGCTGTTGACTCTCCTGCCTGTAAACMACATAAGGCAAAATACTCGAAAGCTGTAATGTTTCCAGTGCTTTCCCTAAGCTTTCAAAACAGTGATGTAAAAATGAACTGTGTCAATACTGTGCTGCCTCACTATGAGGCTATTTATTTTAAAGGATGTATGGTATAAGTCATTCTAGTATGGAGTACATAAGAGCTTGAACCAAAGCCTTGAATCCAAGCCCGCCAGCAGCTTTGCAAAAGAYAGGATCCAGATCTGAAGTCAGTGGTTCGCACAGTTTATAGCAGAGAATGGTGTTAAGTTACTTCATGAAATGGAAGTAGCCAGAAATGTTAAACTGAAGCTTTTAAACAAGTTTTTGACTTCTTCTCACCTACCGTTCTCCTCTGCCTTAGAAGGTTATTGCAAAAGTATAGCAGCTATTTTCTCCCAGCCACTGTAGCCAGGACACACCAAATCAGGGAAGGGAGAAAGGCCTCTGTGGCGGTGACTGTTGTACTGCCACATGCTTTTTTTTCTTCTAAGGAGTTAGACTTCTCTTCTGGATGGAAGTCTTTGAAATTACAGTGGAGGCTTTGGACCCTGAAATATCAAAGACATCAAGAAATGGTTGATGAACCTGGTATGGAGCAAATCAGGCCACAGTGACAGGACTCGCACCTCCTGAAAAGTCCTCTCTTATGATACCAGAGCTGCATTACAGACATGAAAAATTACAGCATTATAGACAAGAAATCCATAAGGCCCAAATTTTTCTTTTCTTGTTAGATATGTGGTTTTGGTTTTATTCTCTCCCTTTTCCTTTGCCCTTGAACACAAAATTTTCAGGGCTTCAGTCTCTAGCTGTGCATTTACTAGAGAGRCATCTGGTTATGTGTTACTTTACACATCTGTTACATACGTCAGAGACTCAAATCCAGCACCCAGAGACTTGTGTATTTGCAGTACTCCCTGTGGGACTTAGAATACTTAATCCAATGAATAGCTTATGAGGATACAAAAATGCAGTATTTSAATCTACTGCATCTATTATATGCAGTTTATTGCCTATATATTGCACATATATACACTACTATCTCCTTGGTATTTGGCAGAGAAAATGGTGTAGGAAAGATGAGAAATGCAGGTGAACGGCAAAGTGTTTAAGTATGGCAGATAATTTGCTCCCTCCAGAAGATATCATGTCTCTAGTAGGCTGCATGAGAAACAGTTTTCATCATGATTTGAATATCTCTAAAAGGTGGTGCCCCAACAGTGTTTGTGTATTTCAGAATTAACTTCAGGGCTGTGGGACCGTGGGGAGAGGCCAAATACCAGAAGCAGTATTGGTAGCTGAGGAAAAGCTCAGGATTTGCAGTTTTGTCTGGAGAATCTGTGCTATTTGCAGCATGAGTGTCATGGCTTAACCTCAGATGACAGCCACATATTATGCATCTACTCGCTCCCTGTACCTCTGCAGGGGSATGGGTAAGAAAATTGGAGAAAAAGTAGATAAGAATAGTTGAATAATTATAGAACAACTRCAATAATAATAATAAAGATGGTCATGATAAAAATGATGAAGATGTAATGAAAAGGGAGACAACCAGAAGAGGAATACAAGYGATACACAACACAGCTGCTCACCACTCGCTGATACCCAGCCACCGGGCAGCCGTCAGCCCCTCTTGGGCAACTCCCCCAGTTTACAGATTGAGCAGGATGTTCTACTGTATGGAAGATCCCTCTGACCACTTTGGGCTGGCTGTCCTGGCCATTCTCCCTCCCAGCTTCTTATGCACCTCTTTGCTGGCAGAACATGAGAAACTGGAAAGTCCTTGACTTAGGGTATGTCCTTGGCTACTGAGCAACAACTAAAACAYGAGTGTGTTATCAACATTATTCTCATGCAAAATCCAAAACTCACAACACTTACCAGCTACTAGGAAGAAAATTAACTCTGTCTCAGCTGAAATCAGGATAGTGCATTGGTTCACATATCTGCATTGCTTTCCCTCTGATTGCTAGTTCAGCAAGTGCATTAAGTTTTTAGAAAACATGTGGCTTCTTAGATGATTTTTTTTATGATCCATGTAGAGCCCAAATGTGATAGGATTTCTATGATTCGTTAAGTGTGCAGTGCATGCCAATGAACAGACAGACTCACTGGGTCTGTTGCTTTTTGGGTTTTCTGTTTGCTGTGGTGGGGCTGCCCTCTGAGCTGCCATCCTTGGGTGAAGCAGTCAATGAGCATCACTGATAAACTTGTGTGCACCTTTCGCTGATAGACAGTGGAGCAGCTGCTCACCATCTGGGGAGGCGAATGGTAGCCRTCACAATGGCAGTGCATGCCAATCCCTGCCTTGGGAGCCTCTGGCTAGGCCGCTGTTGAAACCTGCTGGTTGGGTGTTAGAGGGGGCTAACACCCCTCTAACATGGGAAACACGGGCRTGAGCGCAGGAGAGCTGTGATGGGGGAGATGTTATTGAATCCCAGACAATGTGAGAATGCAGATTTGGCAGAAGGCACAGTACAGCGACAGGGAGAGTGCACAGCGAGCATCATKATTCCCTCCTGCTGGAGGGCTCAGCAGCTGGAGCCCATGTGGGAGCCCTTTGCTGCCGAGCAGTGGTCCTTTGTGCCCCGATGGAGTGGAGCCGTGTTGTCCGGAGGGTTCGCCAGCSCTGCAGCCCACTCTCGCTCTGCCGTGGGGAGTCCTTTGGCAGCCCTCTCCTCCCCTGGTTCTCTGTGACATGGCTGCTGTGGGCAGGGTGCTGCAGCTGCTTGTTTGAAATGATAATATTTTACGCTGTTACTRTGGAGTACTGCAGTATTTTTTGTAATTGTGAGCTGCAGGCCAGTAATGTACAATAACATTTTGCTCTTCCTGTGCTGTTGCTGCTGTAGGCATTCTTTCCAATTTGGGCTGCATTTGCAGTACTTTTTTTTTTTCTTGTTTCTAGACGCCGCTTGTTATCTATTGTGGATATTTTTGGAGTATTCATTTCTATCCACATCTATCCATACAAATCTATCTCAGAAAGCACTTCAAAGAGCAGCAGTCTCTGTTGAACAAGCAATTGTTGTGGCTTTCACAGAATTACATTTTTTTGAAAGTATGAGGCAAGGATGAGATGAAAATTGCTTTTAAAATTTTAAGAACAGTTATGGTTTTAAAAAATGTTTGAGGCAGATACAAGGCAAAGTCTTTCTTCGACTGATGGTGAGCGATTTAGCACTGAAGTCCTGGTATGCACCAAGCTGTTGGTGACTGAAACCTCTAGGATGGCAGAATCTGGGAGGCAGAGCCTGTAATTATTTTCTGCAGTTTTGGTTTTAATTGTTAATTTTTTTTTTTTTAAATTATTTTCGGAAGAAAATAATCATAACTTGGAAGAGAGTCAGTAGTGTTCATGCCAATGATTATTTATTAATGTTGTCATGGTCTGGAGATGAAACTTCTGTGAAAGGGAAATTGAAGTCCTAGACATCAGCACTCACAGTTAGTCTGATRCGTATTTCATTTCTTTCTGGAAGGTAAAGTTTGAATCCAAAGGAAATGAAGGGGGTGCAGCACAAAGGAGACAACTGATTTGTTTTTGGGTAAATTTGGAATAAAATGCAGTGTGCTGTACAAAAAGGATTGTGCTTTTCTCACATGTAATTTTAGTGTCCTGTTACTGTGCTGACTCACTAAATGACTTCAGTTTCAATCTACATTTGGTTTAAATTACTTCAGAGGCCTGCATGTGTATGGTGTTCTGTAAAGTAATTCTCATCTGTAATCCAGATTTTTTTTCCTTTTGTTCAGCATTTCAACTGACTTGACTCTTWTCATTTTCCAGGTCTCTATTTTAGTAACATTTGAAACCAATCTCTTTGTGTGCCTGCTTGGGCCCTGCAATTGGCAAAAGTAATTTTACAACAGCAGATAGAACAAGGRATGAATCATTGCTTTCTGCCTTTCCATTAAATTATCTAAACCACTACTCATAAATATTGCTTTATGTATGGTACAGCAGCATGATTATCTCACTGCATTGATGGAACAGTGCTGGAAGTGAATATAATTTTTCTTCTATTACATCTTTAATGAGCTTCAATTAAAAATAGTGTGTTGGCGTGCCAGAGTGAATGTGTTATTCTCAGGAATTTATTGAAGCCATTTTGCTTGTTAGATTTGGTTGACATTGTGTTGTTCTGAAAACCATGGTGGACAGATGTGGTTCTGAAAACCTTAACAATTAAACAACAGAAAACTGGAAAAATCTGCTTTGCTAGGTGAATGTTAGGACAKCAAAATCTGGCAGCTGGAAAGATTCGGGTCTGTACCAAGTGGAATAGCCTGTTTTTTGTCTGTCTTTGAGGGTGTATTTTTTTAACATATAGTTWAAAAAATAGTCACAAAGCAGCAGGCTTTTGCAGAGCTCCAGTTAAGTCCCTGATCACTTGACACCTGTGGCAGCAAGTCTGAGTCACAGATAGCACAAAACCGTGAAGCCTAATACTCTCAGTATTCAAAAACACACCTACGTAGGAGTTTAATTTCAAGTACCTCTTTTAGCTCTGGGTTCCCCCCCCTCCCCATCCAACCTAACAAATTTTGAGAGTCATTCTTAGAATTTTGCAGAGAAAAATTTTCCCAGCACTTGTGGCTTTATGAAGTATTGACATCACTTAGAGATCAGAAAATAACTCTGTCAGTTTTAAGTTGATGGCAATCCATTCTCTGCTCCAAAAACTGATGAATTACAGTGGATGAGTCAAAGTTTTCCTGGAATTTTCTTCCCTCCCTTCCCCCCTGCCTTGTGCAATTCCATTGCCATTTTTAGAATTGATTGCATCTCTCCAAAGAATGTCTGTGTGCTTTTGAACTGTGATTTCTTGAAAGTTAAAAACAAAATCAAGTTGTGTCAGATGACAAAAATAATTCTATGTTTCTGTGCATTTTTGTAACATTATGTGAGCTTTATTGAAGAATCCAAAGCAACAGGCAGGAGATCTCTGATGGAGAGGTGTTGCATCTTCACTTCAGCAGCATGAAGATCTCACTATCATGCTGCTTCGTTATGTTGTGATGCATTTTTGCTTGATTATATCAGCTGTTCTCAGGGAAGTTGCCTGACAAAACAAATTATCAGTGGATTTGGGAGACTTGGACCAGCTTGAAGCACTTGTTGAACCACAGCGTCCTTCTGTCTTTATCTCAGTTTGAAAACGAAGGATTATGTATTTAATGTATTTTAGCAGGATGCTGAGAGTAAAAATACTAAGGACAAAGAATGCTGGAAGTACTACTGTTACCTAAGTGATGTGGTATGTTTAAGATAAACAGTGTTGTCAGCTGTTCTTGGCAAAATCCCTGGGGTTATGATGAGTGAAATTTTAACTCTGAACGGGTTTGGGGTTTTTTTTAACTTGTGAAAGTGGCCTGTATCATGCATATTCTAACGTGTTGGAGTGAATGTGTGATGTATGAAGCTGCTGAAAAGAAATGTGAGGGGGAAGACAGGTTAAAGTGATTCTAAACGGAAAATCTGTAAATTTTTCTTCTGAACTAGGTAACTTCTATTTTACTTAAAATTGGCTGGGGGGGGGAAGAAAAGAAATAAATTCAAGTGTCCCCTTAAGAGCTGTCAAATTTGAAGAATGATTTGAATTGAATCATTGAAGTGTGAAATGGAGGGATTCTAGTTCAGCTTTAAATTATGCATCTCAAATTAACCTTAGCTGTGGAGTCTCTGCTGACGCCCCCATAATGACACATTATTGGTACTAATGGCTTCTTTGTGACTTGAGATTACAAACAGACATCCTAGACAGAAACATTTCGGCTTTGARCTAAATAAGACACACAGAGTGCATTTCCACCTTGGGTTTCAGTTGCAAAGCCTTGCTCTCCYGGTGCCTGGTGCTCATGAGCTCTTTCCAGCTTCTGTGTGCTGCTCCCTGTCTTGGCAGGCGAGGGCAGCTGAAAGAAAACCTGCTTCGCAAGCTCTGAAGAGCAGGAGAGCAATAAATCTGGAGTGAATGTGAAGCCTGTCCAGACACTGAGGACTGTAGGGAGCCAGAACAAAGACTGGGATGTGGGCAGTGGTCAGGGAGGGGGAACTTCCAGTAGATGATGATCTCAGGAGGAAAAGGACCCAAGGTTGTGAGAGAAATGGAGAAGAGATGCCAGGGTTTAAGGAGGAAGTTGCTAAATAAGGGAGGAGTGAGATTAATATGTAAAATAAGCAGGAGAGGTTGGTCAACCCTTTGTGTGCCCTGCTGACATGAAAAGGGCTTGTATCTGTGCGGCTCTGTGCTCTCTTTTGGAAGCTCGTTATCATCATTTGAAAAATTCCACCTCTATGCAGAATCACTCATGGACTCTACAGCTTTCTTTGTGCTCCTGGGACAAGGATGTTAGTACTTCAGCATAGCTACTGSGTGGGCAGAGTGAGTGTGGCTATGAATGAGAATGGCATTGCTTGGGGTGCTGTGTAGCAAAGACATGTAGAACTTTACATATTGATGAAAAAGGAGAAGGGGCTTGGCCTGGCAGGCCCAGAATTTAGACCCTGACTTCTCTTCGCAGAGAGAAGTGGAATGTCAAGATGCAGGATTGCCTCCCCTTTCAATCTGCAGTTCTGGGAATTTGCTTGTTGGCTGTGGCAGGAATGATGAAGGTGCATTGCCCCGTGGTTGCGTTGTGTGGTGTGTCACTGTGTGACATTTTATGACTGTCTCTATGGATCTGCTCTCAGCAGAGAGTGCTGTGGACTAAGTCATCTTGTGGTATTCTGAATCCAAAGCAGGACAGCATTTGACTGTGTAGAATCAAATACTAAAAAAAGTATTCAGATGCCTTCTTTGTATTCCTGCAAGGAACCACATTCCTGAATTGGGACCCACAAATTAAAAAAAAAAAAGATAGGTGTGCAATCACATTTACTAATGCATTAGAGATATTTATATGAATAATTAAAACACCATTTAGAATTGCCAGAGTAATAGAACAGAATGTGTTTTGCCAGTTTTCTGTTCTTTTTTTGTTGATTGAATAATTTATTGATTTCTTCCACAAATTTAGAGTAGGTATCCTAAACATTACTGTAAATAAGCAAGATGTGCTTTATGTTAATAACCTGTTGAAAGCATTAACAGAATACAAAGAAGTCAAAATTTGGTAATAAAGATCTGAAAAACAGAGCCCTAGAACACATATGTAGTGTTTTGCATCAAATAGATTAGTCAAATATTAGCCCCTTTGTCTATCATAATTGTTTATTAAAAATATATATGTATTTTGTGTTTATTATGAGTAGCCTATTAGCACATCAGAAAAAAAGGAAAAAGTAAGGCAACAAGCTACCTTAAATTTCCCATTGTATTTGGTTAACTTAAAGCTGATTGGAGTCAAGGAGAATGTGTGGTTTGGAGGACAGAACTTCACTGTTAAAGAGACCACAGTCCTTCTGAAACCATGCATGAAAAAGTAGTAAACTTCTGAAACTGAGGTCTGGAAAACAGACAGATGTTATCCAAGATACCAAGAATTTGGAATTGTATTATATTTTGCACATACATAAAATCGTTTTGTGTTTCTTAGCTCAGATTTCTTCTGGTTTATGTCTGTGATTTTTCCTTATTATTTACATTTAATTTATTAACCTGTTTTATCATATCTTTTCCTATCTTCAAAAAGACCTGTTTTATATATATTCTAGAGTGTACACCTAACACAAATGCTTAACAATTTTTAAGACAGTATTGTTCTGAAACCTTCTCAGGGCTTTGTTTCTCTGTTTTCCAGCTACAATGGACAATTTGTTGTAACACTGGSATTAGTATTACATGGTTTGTTTGATTCTGCTGTTCTGGCCATGCTTAGAATATGTATTTTTGTATGTCTTTTTGGGGGCAGTTTTGGATGCCATCAGAGGCTTGTGCTTCTGCTTCCCATCTACTGGTGATGTCCATACTTCACTGAGGAGGAGAAAGGTGATCTAGCAATAGTCATGGCCTGTTGCTCTGGGTTTTGGCCCTGGTTTGCGGCAACAGTAACCGCTTCAGGCTTAATTGGAGGTGTCTTACTCTGTTGCTCTAACACAAAGTAAGTGGTAGAAACTGCAGTTTCTGCAGAAACAAGGGAATATAGAGTATCTTAGTATGAAAAGTGCTGCATGAAATCCTTCCAATTACTGTTACTAGCTGTCACACTGGCAGTGACTATAAATGAGGGGTTAGAGTGGGGGAAAAAAATCATATCATTTCAGTTAGTTTATTATATGCATACATGAAAGCGCTCTGTGTACAGTCAGTTATCTGATTTCCTGGGATAGCCAGATTTCTTGTTATTTGTGTGTGGCTTATTCAGCTATAGGGGAAAGAAAGTACTTTAAGGATCAGAAAATGTGTTTGTGAAGCCAGGAAAAAATGTCTGCAACCTCAAGAAGGTATCTAAGTACATTTAACTGCTTTTTATTCATTTTCCAAAAGCAGCTCAGTTCCAGAATAATAGTGCCCTTTTGGGCCATATTTCAAGATGGTATTTTTATTCTCAGACAGGAATTATAAGGATCGATAGCAAACTCAACATATCCTTTCTTTTCATGACAGATTTGCTGATTGCCACCAGAGCAGTTACAGTGCACTGGTCAGCATAAACAACAGAAGCAGTAGTCGTGGATTTTTGTCTCCATCTTAACATGTGTTTAAGGTTTCACAGTTGTTGTGATGGGTTTGCACCCACAGTTCATAAAGGAGAATTGGTTCATCTGTTCATCTTCCCTTCTCTTTTGCTTTTATGCTTCGTCCTTGAGTTGGGGCTGGGCCGTTTGGTGTTCTCTCCAGGGATAGGATATGGTAGGGTGAGCATGCCTAGCCAAAAAGATAAGAGAAAGGTAATTTTGAGATACCAGTGGTTTACAAGGTGCGTGTTTGGTTGGTGGGGTTTTTTTTTTGCATATCCTACTTAGGAGGTAGCAAAGACCAAGATTTTCCCTGGCCCTTTGGCATTGGGGTTGTGGTGGAACCGAGTGCGGAGTTGCTTTTCCTCACTGGAGGGCCCTGTGCTTCTGCTGTGTTTTGACAGCTTGACATGGCAGTGGCTAGGTAACCCGTGTGTATGGTTTTTGGTTTTTGGTTTTTTTTGTGTTTTTTATCTGCCATCCTCAATTTACTGAAGCTCGGTGACTTTTTAACCTGCTGTCTGTAGACCGTTGTTTTACAAGCTTGTTAAGGTGGCCAGGATAGCGATGGCAGCGATCCTGCCCCCACCGTGGGTGCTCATTAGATGGCTTCCTTATGCTGACATAAGCGTTGTGTAGTCATGCTCTGAGCCAGGTCTGGGAAAGGATCCAAGTTAAAAATAATCCCTAAAAAAAAAAAAAAAAAGTAAGTTTTCAGCAAGATCTGTTCCTGGATCTAGCTCGCCATCATTCTCACGCTGGCCTGGAAAGCATCAGGGTTTGTACTGGCACAGAGGGAGGTGAGGAGGAACAGCTGGGGCAAGGTGGTCAGGGGTGTACTGCTGGCAGCAGGGGTGCTGCCTGCTTGTTTGATGTCAGCCTGAGRATATGGGGCTTTTGTAAGTGCTGTCTGTCTTTCCTTAAGTGCAGCAGCTCAGTAACTTCCAAAGTTGTGAGGCAGTTTTGGCCAAATTTGCCTGAAAAGCAATGAAGGAGTGAAGGTCCCCTGAGCTCAGCAATTGATGGTGATTAGTAGGCAGAAACAAATCAGTTCTCCCCAGTGATCAGAAGTTGTCATCTGGGGTTCAGCTGCTGACCTTGTAAGGCCTCCTTCTGTGGCACAGGTCCCGCTTTGGGTTGAATTGTGTCCATTCTGTGGTGGAGCCAACTCTTGAACAGCTGATGGAAAAGAGCACCAAGTGCTTTCTGGGCACTTTCATTTCCAGGGGTAGGGACAGTTTACCTCCTGGATGCTGAATGCACAGGGAGCTGCATTTCCAGTTGTTGAGTGGCTTTAAACTTTGTTTTCTGTATTGTTTTGTTTGTTTTTTTTTAAATTCCCTCTAGGTACTGAAATTTCTGGAAGCTGAGACACTTGGGAGGTGAGACTCCCTTCAGTTTTTATTTGTGTTGCCAACTGTTTAACCCTGAGGTTCGAACAAGCCATTCTAGCCCCACCTCAGCATAGTTTCCCTTAACAATCTGGCAGCATCTTTGTGCCCTGCTTGGTCCACGTTCTGTCCCCAGAAGGATGTGCTCCTCTTTGGTGGGTGTGCCCGGGTTTCACCTGCCCAATCTGCCCTGCTGCATGGGCAGCCCTGCTCTGCGCCACTGCTGAGGAGCACACATTGTGGTTTCCTGCTGTTTTGCTTTGTAACCAGTCTACTGTTAGATACAGCTTGTGTGTGGTTATAAATTCTTTCTCTCATTATGGGTGGTTGTTGTGCAATAATTATGTAGAAATTACAACCAAGGATTGTTGTGGATGGGTTTTTTGTTTTGTTTTGTTTTGTTTATTTATTTATTTTTGTGCTTGTTATGCTCTGCAGTGAAAAGACCAGGCTTTGGTTTCTGCCACAACAAAGTCAGGGCCACAAGCAGGTGTCAGCCTTTGGCATGGACACAGGCCCCATCTAGCAGGCTGCTGACT
Source organism: Malurus melanocephalus (assembly GCF_030028575.1). Classification (NCBI taxonomy): domain Eukaryota; kingdom Metazoa; phylum Chordata; class Aves; order Passeriformes; family Maluridae; genus Malurus; species Malurus melanocephalus. Next base: position 335,403 of record NW_026623311.1, read on the forward strand.
TTTATGTGTCTCCCTTTGTGTGSCGAGACAAGCACTGCAAGGGAAATCAGAACCTGCGCTATTTGGACATTTTTTTATTTTTACTCTGTGGGCAGACATGCTGTCCATCCCTGCAAGTTTGGTAGTGTGCACGTGTTTATTCTGAAATAAACCCATCCTGTTTCTTTGGAAGTGTTGGTTCTGCATTTCTGGAAGCCCTTTTATCTCTGGCAGTGTCCAGCCCTGCACTCTGGACATTCCTCCGGCTCCTGCTGCCTGGCTGAGGCCGTGGGGCTTGGAGTCTCTGCCCCCTGCAGAAATGCTCCTGACCCCTGGAGGTTTTTCCTTCAAATGTGGGCCCTTCCCGTGATCCCTCCTTCTGTTCGGAATTAAAATCAGTGTGGGGGTTTTGTTGATTTTTTTCYCCTCCTGTTTCTGTATTTAAAATTCCAGTCAAGCAGATCCAGAACACTGCTTGTCCCTTCTGCGATCTCATTTTCCTCTCATCCCTCCTTTAATTTTACATTATTCCCTGCACTGTGTTTGCAGGCCATATGTGTCCTTTGAACTCTGAAGAAGCTGTGCCAAAAGGAAGCCTTCTTTCCTTCCCCTCCTCCAATCGTGGAGCCGCTCTTAGATAATTGCAATTAGTACACAATGCCGAGCGAACCCAAACGTGAAGTTCATGGGTGAGTGTCTGCAAACTCCCTGAGAGCTTCAGACAAGCTTGCACTTGGTCTCTGCTTTTGCCTTTTAGCCTCGCAGCAGTTCCTTGAGTCCGAAAGAGCCGCTCGTGCTCTGGGAGTGTTTCCCAGTCGCGTTTTCCCAGAGGCGTTCCTGGCGAGGCGCAGCCGCGGCTCCGCCGGGGTCTCTGCGCGGAGCGAGGTGCAGCCGCCGCTGTGTTCCGACGCCGGGGAATGAGCGGCTTCGGGAGTGCGCTGCAGTGCTCCCCCTTCAGCTGTGCTCCCGGAGGGGACAGCTGGGCACATTGGCTGTCTCAAGCTGACAGCAGTGGGAGAGGTAAAGCTCACCGTGTTAAACACAAAGTGGAAGAATTACTTCCTGTCGTTTGTGAGTGTGRAGCAGAGGGATGTACTGCTGAACCAGCTGCTGGTTAGGGGGCTCAGYATCAGCTGCTGGCTCGGTCAGACGGATCGCTGCCAGGCTGGGCTTCAGTGCTCAAAGAGGGTGTTCTCCGTGAAGGGTGGTGAGCACCTTTTGTGTCCCTTCCCCCTTTAGCCTCTTCTGTGTTAAACCAGGTTTCTGACCTCATTTCTCAAAGGAGTTTTAAATGGGGAGAAATAGGAGTATTAATTAGTGCCTCATTAAGTACTTGTAGTCAAGTATGGTAATTTTCTTGAAATAATAATGTATTAGATGAATAAAAATACTCTCCATTAAAAAATTAATACAAAGTACTTTTAAACCACAAAGATTATTGTACATTTCTGAAAAATTAATGTGATTAAAGCAAAATATATTTAATAAATTAAAAAGACCCTTTAAGGCTGTTTAACTTGTTGGTCTCATATTAATTATTTTCAAATCTAGTGCTGCAGAACTTCGACCTTACCTGCAGGGATGGGAAGTAATTTCTTCCCTCACTTCATTTTTTGGCTTGTAATTATTAGGTCTGAGTTGTGGGTGTAGTGATTTTCCTTTGTTGGTTTTTGTTCTTGTTTTGTTTGTTTGTTTGTTTTGTTGTTGTGTTTCTTTGTTGTTTTTTAGTGTTGAGGGGTTTTTTTTCTGCTTTTCTGATATCTTTCTCAGAGATTGGCCTCAGTGAGAAATCAGAGCCTAGACAGTGATCAGAAATGATATGGAGGTTCCTTGATGAATTTAATTAATGTGACCCACTCATGTGCTGATGTCTGGATTTGGAGCTGAGAATACATATTCTCAAGGATGTTTGCTCCTGTTTGGTTTGTCTGTGATGTGGTRTAGGTTACTTCTGTAAGGATCACGTAGACTTCCTTCAGTTATTTCATGTGACTTCACGCAAGTTATATTCATCTTTTCTACATATAATTTGCCCCTTAGATTAGTTTTGKATTAGGCATTTCCTTAACTCTACTGAGCTGCTTCACATTCAGCCACTTAAYGAGAATTCCTCTGTATGTTGTGGAAGACAATAAAGTCAATGGTTGGAGCTGGAGACATAAYCCAGATCCATGGGTTTGCTTGGTCATTTATGAAGTTTTATGCATTTACTTAGGGAGGACATAAAAAGCTCAGTGTAAAACTTGGTTTAAATAGTAGCCTGTTTAAAAACTTCAGATTTTATGACCTTAGGAGTGAAAGTGCTTTCTCACCAGTCTCATCACAAACATTGGAAGTGTTTTATTCCCTCTTGCTTGGCATATTCTCTGGTTAGGGGTATCTGTAGAGCAGGTATTTGGTACTTRTTTCCCCCCGAACTCTTGTTCTCTATAACACGTCTGTGGTTCAGATTCAGAGAATGTGAGCAGTCARTTCTCAAGGTTTCCTTGTTTGCAGTTTGTTATGGTTTAAGTACCTGAGATCCATGTGACCTTTTGGAAATATATTTTCAACAGACTGAAATAGAGTGGAGTTTGGATACAATGTTCTTTCAGGTGCTTTCTGAGCTTTCAGGCTATTTGATGATGAAGACTGCCAATTTTTTTTCTTCATCTTTAAGTATTCTCTATCTCTAAGCAGACAGCCTTTGCATCTGAATCTCCACACTTGTATTTTACTTTCAGCTTTGCTCTTCTTGTCCTGTTGCAGCTTTGACAGGCTTATGCAACTGAGGTGATGATAGCTGCCTTGATTTCTGTTATATCTAAAGGTGCTTCTCTCACCACAGCCCTTACAGGCTTATAATGTGAACAAGAGAAAGAGATTTTACTTGTCTTTGGGACATAGCAGAGCCTGCAATGGTTGGATAATTGACTGTTGAAAGTCTTGAGACATTTCTTCTTTTGTCTGAGAAGGTAGTGGTGGCTAGGCTCCTGGGTGGTATATGAAAATAGCTCCGGAATTCAAGGAGCATGTTGTCTGTGTTGAATGGTGCTCACATAAATGTAAGGGCATTGTTACTCTGCTGTTACTATGTCTAGTGCCTCCCAAGATGAAAGGTCTCTACTGCCATAATGTTTGTTTCAAAGTATGATTATTGGTCTTTTCTGGTCTTAAATGATACCAAATCTGTTCACTAATAATTACCTTGAAAATCCTCTCAGTACAAATGATCTCATTTTCAAAGCCACCTCCTCAGGTTACAACTAAACAGAGCACCCAGCTGGCTGCAGTTGTGGCAGTGCCACGGCTGCTGTAATGACACCCCAGGTGTGGCTGTGTGGATGTCCCTGTGCACAATTCATTTTGTGGGCTTCCAGTGTGCTGATTGGCTTCCCTTGTTGTTTGTGTGTATTTTCCCCACCACTTGGCAGAAGACACAAGCTATTTTTTTTTTAAATTGTGACACTGCAGCTATAAATCTTGTCCAAATTGCCAGGACATAATGAAGAATAGATCTGACCAATGGCACTGTTATCTTTCCCTTAGCATTTCCCTGGAATTCTAGCTGACAGCGGCCCTTAATATAAATTCGTTTTTTGCAAGGAGCTCTGTTTAAGCCATCAAATTATTGTGCCAATGTGTGACACTAACCATACTGCAGAATAAAGAGCAGTGAAGCATTTATGATGCTAAAATAATTTCAGGTCATGGTTTTTTGTTTTGTTTTTTTTTTTTCCTTTGTGTAGTTTTGCTTTTTTTACTAGTGCTGAAATGGTTCTTGCAGCACAAGTGAGAAAACCAGACTGAGCCTCCTGTTTTTTTGTTGGGCTCCCAGCTGGAAATCCCTCCCTCTATTTTCCATTGATAAAGAGTGTCACAAAGGGAATCCAGAGCAGAGGAATAGGCGGAAATAGAACAATGCAAAGTCTTGGACTTGAATCACAAAGAAAGTTAACTAATGTAGATACAATACTGGATGAGCTGCTGCTCCTTTCATGACCAGGTTCATTTACCTGTGGTCTTAGTATTTGTGGCTGCCCTCAAAGCCATGTAACAAATCAGTTATTTATTCTCTCTTTGCTGTGGAAGCTTGTTAAAAAGATATTGCAGAGCATTTTCATATCTCCCTTCGTATGGACTGCTTTTTTTGGCCTTCAAGAATTCAGAGTCTCAACAGGGGCTAGAAAACTCACATACAAGAATGCTTTTATTGTTAATCTATAAAATAGGTCTTTCACTAATAAAATAAAGATGTGACATTTTTAGAGCTCTGATAAGGAACATGGCAGTGGAAAAGGCCTGGATCTCCTGCGGTTCAAATTAAGGGCAGCTGATTTCAGTGAGCAAAGAATGAGGCTTGTTAAATGTGCATTTTAACACATGCAGTCAGGTGTTCCCATGATGCTTGCAGAACTTTCAGGAGCATTTTTCTAGAACTGAAAAGTAGCTTCATAGAGGATTTCTTCCATTTAAGTGTCTGAGGGTGCTTAGTGCTCCTTCAGAGTGTTTGAAAAGGGATGATTACTTGAGTTTAGTTTCATTAATTAGGTGGTTAAGTTTATATTTTTTCTAGACTTTGTTAGCACTGTGTCACTAAAACAATGGCTCCTGTATTCTGTCAGGGTCAGAGCTGACATCATGATGTTTGCCATGGTGTCTCTGTGGTCATCTCTCCATGTGCTGTAGGTGAGGGTCTGCATGCAGTGGTGTGAGGAAGGGGTTTGGAATCTCCTGTGGTAGACAGTTGGTACATGTCTTGTGCTGGGTGCAGCAGGGAGTGGAGTCTGTGACAGAGAAAGCTCAGTCCTGAGCGAGGCAGTGATCCACTTTCTGTAGCTGCAGTGGGAGCAGTGGGTGCTTAGGACCACACACCAGTGCTGAGCACACGGCTTGTTGCAGACCTGGATCTCTCGAGCKTTGCTGAGAAGCACTGTGGTTGTCCTCTTGGCCTATCTTCCCATGTGAAAGAGTAAGCGCTGCTCTTGTCTTTCCCTCCTGTTCTCCTCTGCTCTTTTTTCCCTCTCTTCCACCTTTCCTGTCTTTCTTAAACTTGCCAAAATGCCACAGAGCTACGCACTGAAGTCTGTTTCCTTGTTCTGGTGGTTTGTTGTGATGGGGTAATAAGAACATGCACAGCTGTCGAARTATGGAATGATAATATAACAGGAATGGGTTATGTAATAGCAAATAAGCATGATGTGCTTGGCCTATCCATATGTTTTTCAAGGGTACTAAGAAGAAGATGCAGAATAGTGAGTGGATGAGAAGGAGGACTGGAAATAATGTTTGGATTTATTGGCCATTTCAAATATCTTCATCTGACCCTGTAAATCAGAGCAGTTGTATTTTCTGCTGGGTTTGGTTTCTTTATTATTGAGCCACCTTTCCTTTAAGCCAAAAAAAGCAAATGCAGCAAGAAAAAACACAGCTGAAAACAAAGTAAGAATAAATCATGGTGTGCTACTTTAATAATGCTATTAAAAATTGCYTTCCAGTGAAGCATACTGAAACGTGGGGTTAGTAACTGCTTTAAGTGATACAGTTTGTCTAGCATTTTGACAATGCAGGAGTTTTTTCTTCTTGTCGGTATAAGAGTAAAGTTGGGTTTCTTACTGCCCCCACTCTGGCCAACATACTATTTCCATAGATGGACTCTTCAYGCCTGTGCTTTTTCATCATGATGAGAATACATGAGAGATATGTACTCTGTGTATGAGTAAATACAACAACCTAGGCCATTTATTTTCATCACATGTTTTGCATAATATGCATCCAAATACCATATACAGCAGAGGAAGATGCTAAGAGCCAGTTCTTACTACACCCTAAATGGGATACTAGTTGTTGAATGATTATAGCAAATAAAGCTACCCCACATGGTCCTTAAGAGACTTAGATTTGGAAAAATGAATGTTATCTGTAATAGTGGGCAGAGCATCCACTGAATCMGAGTGTTTTTGTTTGAGAAAGGGCTGCCAAACATTGAGGGCAGGGAAAGCAGTATTGTTTTTTCATGCTCTTGGTGCCAAAGAAGCAAAATAAGATAACAGAAGAAAGGGGTAACATTCTGGAGGTGTTTGGGGTTTTTTCCTGTTACAAATAAAAAAATAGATGTTTATAAAAAATGAGGGCAATTTAGTTCAGTGTTCTGCTTTGGACAATTGTAACATTAATAGGATGGAAGCAGTATAAGCAGTTGCTACAATTATAGCTGCAGTTACTAAGAGAAATCCGTGTTCTGTTATTTGAATGAAGCGTTCTTTGTGTGGCTGAAAGACAGCAGTATCTTAAAGAGAMAGGAAAGGAAAATTATTCTCTTTTCTGGTTTGTTTTCTGTTTTTTTTYCTTTTGTTTTTTGTTTTTTTATCGACATGCTTTTCTTGAGAAAGTTTGTGTGTGTGATTCATCCAGGTGTTCAAATTCAGTCTTTCCTTTGCACCCAAAGCAATTTTAACAGTTTAAAAATGCACATTTATTTTCTTTTTCAAAGTATGTATGTACATATATAAAATTAAAATATCTGCAAGAGAGCAAAATGGAACGATTGAGTTTGTATTCCCTGTAGCTCACTTRTGGGTCATACACAAATTATTCAAAGGGTAATTTCCCTTCCATTTTTATCTGGTTTCTTAGTATTGTGAGCTTATTATTTGCTTCCTTTCAGTGATGTGTCAACAAACATTACTTCTCTTTGTGGATGTGGCTGAATTTTGTTCATTAGAGAGATTTCAACTCCTGAACAGTTGTGCCTTTAGAGTACTGGTATTTAAGCTGTTTATAAGGAGTATGTTTATGCTTTGGATGGAGATCGCTTGGTACTGGTGTTAGTCAAATTATGGCTGAAGTGATGGAAATCTTATTTTTTCACCCATTTCATGTATCTTTGACAATTATAGTATAGTGGGCAGTTTCCAAATGCAAACAGATAGTGTGCTCATGAACACAAGGACATTGAAAGGTGTTATTATTACTGGGTTTGTCTCTGTATAAATGAACGATGCCTGGTATAAATGATCTATGGCTGGTATAAATTGGCATATTCCCATCAAATCAAGTTATGCTAACAAAGATGGAATGAGAATCTGTGTTGCTGGCCAGTTTTTAAACATAATGCTGGAAATTGTCTCTTGCYGACCACTCTTTTTAAACACAATGCTGAAAAGTTTTTTCTGTATGTGTGTTTCTCTATTCCCTTATACTGCCTCTGTGGCAAAAGGTGTTCTCTAGTTATCTTTTTTTTTTTTCCCCGATGACCCACAACAGTTTTCCATCAGGTCTCAGCCTCTTTTCRTTCTTTAAACACCTCTTATTTCTGTTTTTCCCATTTTCCAGTTTTGAAAGTAACTTAYGGCAACTCTATGCTTCCAGTTGTAGCAACAAGATAGGATGTCTTTACTACTCTCCTTTCCTGCTTTTTCCATCCCTATGGATCCACACATCCTGAGGAACTGCTTGAACTTGAGCTCAAGTTATATGTTGCAAAAAGCCCAGCAAATAGCATTGCTCTGAGTTGAAAAGTGCTGGTCACGCTTGTGTAGTGCAGAGCAACTGACAAGATTAGTGCAGGTTGTGCTGGGGTTTGCTGTGTGACTACATGGATGCTTTGCAAATCCTACTGTTCTGGCTTGCAGCTGGCTCTGGACTTCCTGGCAGATAGCAGTGAACCAAATTGGATGAGCCATTCCCATTCAAAATGTCAGATTTGTGTTCTTAATTTCCAATGAAGATGTAATGTGATAGCAAAATCGTTCTGTAAAGGGTCGTACACTGTTTTACTGTCATTTTTTGAGCCTCAGACAGAAGGAAATGATCTAAACCACTCGATGCTCATTATTTATTAATTGAGTTCTGGCAGACCCTTGCTACATTCTGGCTTTTTGTTTGTTTCTTTGTTTACAAACAAAAAAARACAAGTACAGTTCACAAAATAAACGAAAAGGGAAATTTGTTAACGAAGATTTCTGACAAGGAAGAAAGGGGATTTGGGGGCATTTGAGTGGAGGTACCTTGGAATACAGGGAGAGCAGTTTGGCATTGTGTCACCCTCTCTGAGTGTTGCTCCTGAAAGAGAAGGATACTTTAGAGAGCAGCAGACCATGAATCTTCTGCGCTGGCAAGCTGGGTTACCAGAAAATATTTATCCTGGTAAGTTCTGTGGTGGGGATATTTTAAGTGCTTGCACGTTGCTGCTGGTA
>NW_026623311.1:343613-523516 GCF_030028575.1 Malurus melanocephalus
AAAAAAAAAAAAGAAAAAAAGAAAAGTGAGACTAAAAAGAAGCTCCAGTTGTTTCTTTGCTTTTCTGTATTTCTGCCTGGTTTCTGTACATATTCAGGTAAAGAACAGTACACTGAAGTAATTGTGTCTTCCTTTACTGACTGGGATTTCTTGGCTTTAAAAGTCCCAAAGCTGCTTAGAGCTCAGTCTTTTCCTCCTATGCAGACAGACCCTTCATAGATGCTGTAGTCCATATGGAGCTGTGTCGAAGCCTGGAGTGTGAAGTTTACACTGATGAAAGGTCTGAAGATTCAGCTACTCATCTCCCCCACCTGAGATTAAAAGTTAACCAAATATAGGTGATTTTTTCACAGGGATAGCTAAGAACATATCGCCGATCGGCATAATCCTTCTGTCAAGTTTTCAGGCTTGCTCCAGAGCCYGAAGCCATTTTTATATCTCAGTAAATTAGCAACAATAACAGCAGAAGCAGCAGAAGTAAATTCAACAGTCAGTGATTGATACRTAGTTATTTGCCTGGTTTCTTTTTCCGAAATGGCTGATTTCTTTTCCTGAAACGTTCCCTCAATAAATCAGTGTGAGGCAGATATTAGAAGTTTTTAATAAAAATATTTTAAAATATATTTTATGTTTATATTAAAYATTTTTAATTAAAATATTAATTCACTTACTTGCTGGTGTTGTAAAAAGCTAAAACCAAGGCTCTTGAAGAAGAGGGTTGAATAGTCTTCAGTGTAATGGTTGCTGTGAGAATTGATTTCTTTGGGCTGCTGGTCTAAAGGTGTTGTGTTCAGCTGCAACTCTATATGCCGTGTCCTTGAGATACCCATTTCTCTGCCTTTCACTTTCCTCTGCTGCTGTTCGGTAGAGTGGTAGAAAAAAATGTTGCAGGAGATCATTCTTTCCAGGTCACTTAGATCTGCATTGTTTCAGCTCCCTTTTTCTTGTGTGCTTCTTTGACTTCACAAATGTTTCTTTCCTCCCTTTGGATTAGAGGTGGAACTTTAAAAAGGCAAAATACATAGYGAGACCTGCTGGACTTCTGCTGTGGCCCTGTCCTCCTCAGTTGAGCCCCAGGGATTCTGCAACTTACTCAGTAAACAAGAAGCCAGTGTCAGCTGCTGAAGCTCCTGCTGCTTTTCTCTGCTTTTATTCCATCRGTGCTTTTTGGACAGTAGTGGTAACCAGCAGGGCTCTGTTGCGGTTTCTCTTGCCTGGTTAAGTAGCTGTGGTGGCTTTTCTTGAGCCATTTCAAAAGCAGGACCTGAGAGATGCTGGCACCCATGTCTGCAACACTGCCTTGTTGAATTTGACAGCATAACCAGTGAGGATACAGAAAATGTTTGCTCATCTGGGTCTCCTGAAGAGACCAGGCAGGTCTAGGAAGTTGGTCAGGGCAAGACTATGGAAAGCACTTGCAGACATGCAAGATTCCAGCTCTCCCTGGCTGTGAGCTGGCTCCCTGAAGCATTGCTAAAAATCCCCCTCACTGTTCCTCTGTGCTCAAAGCAATTCCAGTTGACRCTGGGAGTAATATTTGCATACCTCACTGGTTGTTCAGGCTAAATTAATATTTGTATAGCACACTGTGTTCCCCATATTGAAAGCACTACATGAACACTGCTGTTTCTAGGCAGCTACATCCTCAATGTTGTAAATGTACTTAGCCAGAACAGACAAGACTCACTGCATTTGTTTAGAAAAACCCTGTCAGTCCCTTGGTATATGCGTGAATGTATTTTTTTTACATAGGTGGTGTGTTTACTCTAAATCTGAAACTCCTCTGTTGGGATAGCCCTGTTGCAGAGGTTGGGTTTTGTGTTCATTTGCCAATTTTTTATTCGGCTTGCTGCTGCATTGCATGCTGTGGGGAGTATTATGTAGTTTTTTCAGGGTCTTTCCCYGCTTATAGAAACCTTCCAGTGCATGCATAAATCCCCTAGCAATGCTTTTTCTTAAGCTGAGAACATAAATAGCGTAGATTATTGTCTGGTAAAGCTGATTGGTATTCCTTGAATCTTGATCTCATCCCTTGCTTATTCACACATCATCTGCACAGAAGATATTTCTGCTGTCTTCTGAACTCTGTTTCACACAGTCCAGTGAGATGTTAAAAAAATAATAATTTTATAAAATTTTGCTAAACCAAATGAAAGCATTAAATGAAATCGGGGGGGCGGGGGCGGGATGAAATCTGAAAAAATAATTCATTCAAGCTAATAAATGTTCTTCTGGTCATGGATAGTCAAAATTCTCCTGCCATGTGTGAGAGAGGGTGATTTCTCTGAAGGTCCTGCTTGCTGAGCATCTGCTAGAGATGACAGAATCAGGAGAAATAGAACAAGCYGCGGCATCAGAGCTGTTGCACAGTCGGCATCACGGCCTGCAAGACCAAAGCAGTGCCGAATCCTGCAGGAAAAACTGGGCTTGTAGCTCCCAGTGCACGGGATTCTGCTTGTTGTGTCACGCTGCCATAAATCCTGAGCAGCTCCATTGAAATGGAGGGAATTACTCCAGATTTATGCCAGTTTCAGTGAAAAGAGGCTTTCTGCTGAATGGATCTGGGCAGCTACTCGCCAGGTGGAAGAGAAAGAAGTGACTCAGCTTTCGGCAGTTGTTGCTGATCACTGGTTTTGCCAAGCACAGAGTCACAGATTTCCTGGGTTTTCTTTCCCCCCTCTTCTTCTCCCTGCCACCTCCCTTTTTTTTTTTTTTTTTTTTTTTTTTTGGCTGGGTGAGTGACTGTTTTGTGCGCCACTTAAAAAAGAGGGCTTAATTTCTGAGGGAAGAAGAGATGCAGTGGAAGGATGAACCAGACTGAATCCTTGCTGTGAGCAAAGGAGCTTGTGGAGGGGCAGATGACCCTTGCTAGATGCAATTGGCCCCCTCATTTCAGAGTGAGCAGTACTGGCTTCTGCTTCTTGCCTTTGGGAGACAAATGTTTGTAAGAGGGAGTTCTCTGGGTGCCTGGCCTTGTATTTCTGTGTGCATGGCAATAATCCCTAAGRACAGTGACAGCTGTTTCTCCCACGGGGCGCACAAGGGAGCAAAGCCCCCAGCAGAGCAGAGGGAGCTGCAGCTGGGTGCTGCCTCTTACTTTTCCTCCATCTGCAGTCACCCTGCTCTGCCTCCCCAGCAAGCTCATGAGCCAGTAGCAGTGACCATTACCTGTACCCAAAAAAAAGAGAGTGAAGGGGGAGAAAAACTCCGTAGCTAAGTTCTAGGGCTACGTACTAGTTGAGTAAATATTGGGGTTTATTTTGAAAAGCCCAATAAGGCTATTCCAAGTTCAGAAATTGTGTTAAATTACTGCAGTGAAAAATGGGATTTTAAAACTCCAAATGGGCAAGACAGTAGCATACTCTAGATCTCTGAAAAGCATGGGTTGTTGAACTGAAGCTCCCTGAATGTTTCAGCCCATCTGTCTTGATAGTTTCTGTGTCTTAATCACGGATTTCATGAAGTGTCTAATTTTCTTTTTTTAGCTGTCTTCCTCTTGTACAAAAGTTAAGGCAGAGAAATCATCTGAGCTGGGTTTACTTTTGCATTCAAGAGAAAAGCAGTCTATAAAAAGAAGTGAGTGGTGTGTGTGCTGGAAACCAAATTTGTCTGCTTTGGGGTGCAAGATTTTTCCCCCCCTCATGTCTGTTCCTGTGGTGGTTATTGGGACAGCTGGGGAGTGCAAGTATAGGTGCCTATCCTGTAACTTCCAGTGTTTGTAATTGTCTGGCTCTGTTCCATGGTTGTCTAAACAGTGTGGACTGTGTCTGCTGAAGTCACTGGCAAAATTCCTTTGCTGTCCCTCCCACTGCTGCCACTGTTCCTGGCAGCTGTCAAGATGTACTGGCAAGTCCCTGAGCCCTCTTGCACCTCGGGAAGTCTGCAACAACTCTTCTGAACTGGAAAATWGCTTCCTATTCATAGCTGTGGGATGAAAAACACAAACCAGCTAACAGAAAYATCCCCCAAAAGTCATAGCATTTTAATTGACCGCTCAGGAGGGTCATTAAAGGAGGGTTATGCATCTCCAGATTCTTCTTTGGGAATCCATCATACAGAGCCTACTCAGTTTCTTGCAAGAGTGGAGATTTTTGCCCCTCCCCTGCACAGAGCCCAGATAAGGCCATGTATATTTGCAGTGTGTACTATGCACAAGAGGCTGATTGACATTAATTAGGAGTGGGAGGTGTGAAAGTGTAAAAATAAAATTCCTTTCTGTCGGGTTTACTATTAAAAGTGAAGTACATGGTGTGACACCAAGTGCTTGTGACCGTGCATGTGTGTCTGCATGTAATGTGTGTGAAGGGTGTATACTCAGCATTTAGAACAATAGTGGGAGTGAAGCACTGCAGGTTTGAACATCTGTAAAAGTCTGCGATTRCAACCTTTTCTTGGGAGCTGCTCAGTGAAATGTGCTTAAAAATGTTTTCTTTTCAAATGCTTGTTCAAAATGCCATGCTAAAAAGCACATAGTGCCAGAGATTGCAACTTGTGTCAGTTCAGCTGCCTCTGTCATGCTTTGTGCTGCTACAGGGAGAAGCAATCAGGAGGGAAAATATTTTTGGTAAATTTTAGCAAGAGCAATACTTTGAAATTAAATGGATCACTATTTAACAAGTTGGTGTTGCTCCAGTTAGTGGTAGTTATTAATGCATCTCAGTGTGTGTACTAAAAATAAGAAGCAAAAAAAAAAAAAAAGAATTCTACTGTGTTAATTTTCAGGAAGTGTGTTGTTGAATGTGCCCGGCTTCCTCTTACAAAATAAATGGACAGTCATCTGTGCAATTTAAAAAGCGTATTCTTTGGATCTTAACTGCGTTAGAGTATCTGAGCTTGAGAACTATTGCATATGAAATTTCATCAGTATCTGTGTTTTATGTGGGTGATACTGCCAGAGGGTTATCTGTGGAGCTTTTAATAGCTGTCTGACTGTCCATCTGTTCTATGTGACTGTTTATATTTATCCTTTATACAAGAAAGTTCAAAACATAGACACTCTGTCAGCCTRATTCATCTGTCACTGAACTGAATACCCCTTTGCCAGTGGTTGACACCCATGCAGAACTGCAAGTTTGTGTTCAATCTTCATTGATTATAGCTAAATGACAAATCTCCTTTTTCTGTTATGCCGCTGAAATGATGTGTGTTACCCTAAGTTTTGCTTTTATAGGTGAGCTGCTTTAAAGTGGACCCCTTTTTATTATTATTGTCCAGTGATTTGATCGAAATGAGTTAAGTTCTTCATTTCCTGGCATTCTCTGTTGACCAACTGAACATTTGCCAAGGGAGAGGGTGGGAGTGACACCTCAACTCTCCTGTCCAAGTCTGCCATGGGCAMACCTGGTCTGCCACAGGTTGGGTGATGTGCATGGGGAAGTGTTCAAATTAGCTACAGAAGCACCAAAACCAATTCACAGGTAAACAAACACTGAGGTTTCCCCTTGAGGAGAARGGTGCTGTAGTTTTGTTAGGGAAACCACAAGGGGGTTGATTTCTGGTTTTTGGCTTTGTTTCATTTGTTAGTATAACTGCTTACTTGTGTTTGAGAGGCTTAAGCAGAGATAAGTTCACGGCTGAAGCTGCAGCAGTGGGCACAGAATGCATGGTAAATCTAAGTGTCAGAGAAGTTGTTTGTAGTCACATATGTGCAGATAAAAATATATGGAGTTTTCAGCAGTGTTTTTTTCCTGGCTGTAATTGTGATGTTCCTAGCAATTAATGACAAKCTGGGTTTCATGACTCTGTTTTCTTGCTGTAATCCTCAATTCAGTGAAATGARCAAATAAATATAATGTGAACTGTGAAGGAAAAAGAAAGAGAAAAAAAAATAGAGGAGGACAGGAGGACAGAGTAAAAAGACCATGTTTGAAATCATTCTCAAACTGTTTCTGTGTTTAAAGCCTGCTCAAGTAGTGTTCTTGGGAGAATTATTCAGAGCTTAGAGAGTTCAGTGCATATTCAGTGTTTTCTAGAATGAGATCTCTACTGATTGAAGAACTGCTTGGTCTTTGGGACTGTTTCCATAGGTATTTTCTTTCTTGGGATTGTAACTGCTGAAGTCAAATCCATCAGTATTTTGGGTTTGACTCACCCACAGGTTTGATCTTCATACGCATAAAGGCTACTTCACACTCTTGAGGCAAGTAAAAAGATCTTGAACCAGGAATAAATCATTTGYCTTCTTTCTCTTTTCATACTGATTAATATATTAGGCTGTGTCTAAACATAAAATACACAAGTGAAATGTGTGTGGGAAAACACTGTGTAGGTATATAGCCTTCAATGATTGGGTAGCTATTTGTAAGCTTGAATTAATTAGTTGGGCTGACGTTCAGTTTTGTGGGGGCTGGACAGTTTGTGGGCAGGCAGGAGGGAAATCCTTTGAGGGATGTGTCGTTGTAGGACAATCTTATACTAAAGTTTTTTTCGGGGGGGGGGGAAGAAAAGTACTACTAGAATATCTGTTCATGATCCTCCATGCCATGAACATAGTTTAAAACCAGAGCCTATGTTTCAAATGATTTTTCAGTTGTCATATTTTTCAATTCTGTGTTGTAAAAGAGAGCATGAAGTTATTCTTAGCACAATATATAGAGACAGTGCTTGAAATAGTTTGTAATCAGCTAGACCGAGTCCTGGATGGTGCTGCCCTGTTAGTGTTTATAGAAGAAAATAGTGTTAGCATAGTTCAAATGCTTTTCATATCAGCGCTGATCACATTTGTTTGCAGTCAATGAAAACAGAACATTAGATTTCACCTTATAGCTATTCTAAGAAAACTTTTTAATAATCACTGATTGTATGTCTGAAACATGGTATTACTGAAAATGTTACTCTAGCTATAGCCATGAAGTTAGAACAGAACTGCTCTTATTTTGGAGTGTATCTAAATCAGTAATTTTTCAAGTGAAACATTGGCATAATTACTTGTCAAAGTCAAAGTTCCTCGCTTCTTTCCGATTCTTCCAGTGTTACTTATCTGTTTGGTGAAGAGCAGAACACAGAAATGCGGGATACGCTTCCAGAGCCCATGCAGGGAACCTGCATGCAACATGTCATTTACCACCAGAGCCTCTTAGGCTTCCCTGTGCCTGTGCTTCCCTGGGACAGGAAGGTGTGGTGCCTTCATTGCTCAGATTGCAGAGTCAAGCCCGGAGGTAGGCTCGTGGGTCAAAGGGCAGCATGGCAGAGAGGTGAGGCTGCATCTCCCAAGTCCCACMCAAGGACTCTCAGCACTGCACCATCCTTCCTCTCTTGTGCAGTTTCAAGACCTGTTTGATACTGAGCGATGGTTGTAAACGTGCTTTTCAATGCCGTCGACTTGCATGAGTGAAACTCTGTGAAAGGATGCTGTGAAGCTGCCAACACAACTTGTCCAGGAAGTTTTCTTTACTGAGCAGTGTTAAAGTGACATTAAAGTTTTCCTTTTGCTGGGGTGCTTTTGTTGCTGTGTGCATCAGTGATGCTTGGGTGGGTGTGTTCCTTTTTTCAGGCTGGAATTTGGAGCTTTGTTTTTCATTCTTCACTTGCACTTAAATAGTAATCCAATGTTTCATAACACCAGCATATTCAAATTCTCTGATAACTGAAGTTGCCAAATGATTATTTATTGGGAGTAGAGGTTTGTCATTGTATTATTTTTGGGCTAAACTGGCAGGATAGTGCTTCAAGAATTTTTTTAACAGAAAAAAATGATAATAACTTGATATTCCACGGCATGCATAAACTGTTGCAAGTCAAAAGACGATTTGCTTTGAGGCTGTGCATAATGATCTCATTTGTTATTATGTGGTCTGCACAGGCTACTCTCAAGACATGTAGGAGTTTTTCCTTTCTAATTTTTCTGCGTCAGGATGATAGAGATGAGTACTCCATAGATATGTGGCCGTATGGTTCTCCTAATTCCACTAAATTTACCAAAAGAAAAAGTAACATATTATGCCTTTCTAAACATAGTTCTTTATCCATGACTGAAAATTGGATCACTTATTCTGTAGAAAACGATGATATTCTGTATGCCATTGTTGCAACTTGAATGTTCTTAGGAAAAGTAAATCATTGATTTCTTCATATAAGCATTGTGGGATTTTTTGAAATTTTTCTTCTTTTAAAGGCTGTCATTTTTGGATCCAGATGTTGTCCACTTATGCCAAGTAAAGGTATTAGTGATCTCTTTTATTATTCAGATTATAGCAAAAATAAGGATCTTAAAATGCCTGAGAAGGAAAGGAAGGCAGTGTAAAAATTAAGCTAGCCTGCTGGGAAGTATAATATAAAAAAGAAATTTGAAGCACTTCTGTAATAAATCCCAAACTTAATAAAACTCTTTGTGATTGTAGTTTGGTCTTCARTGTATTTCTAGTTTGGAGCCTTCCACAGGCACACTGTCTTCTAAGAGGGTTTGGTGTGTTTTGGGTTAGTATGAGTGGTTTCAGTTGCTGAATCAGTTGCAGGAGGCATGTTGGAGTTCACACCTCGCTGTGAAGCTGCACAGCAGTGTCAGTGAGTGAATGTGAATGCAATGATCTTGGCGCCACTAGGAAAAAGAGCGGTATTAATAACAATGAGAAGAAGAGGCACCAGCACTTCATGTCATGACAATTTCTGTCTGCCAGCCAAGTAAATGTGTCAGAAGGTCACCAAGGAGTATATATGGCAATCAAGGGAGGAGGATGGCACTGCTGGGTCAGTGTTGTTTGTTGGGTAGAACCCCAGGCAGTGAACTGTGATATGACCTGATTAGGACTTAGCTACTAACTGAAATTGATAGTATCTGTGAGCCACAGTCTTMAAAATTCAGTGAAAAGCAGAAAGAAAAACTGGTTGAAAGCAGAAACAAAAAGGACCAAGAAAGTTTGTGTGATACCCTTCCATTTAAAAAACTCAAACTATTCAGTACACATAAAAGTGTGGTAAGCCTGATCTCTGGAGAAAGGAAGGTTACTTGTCATTTCTTCTGGGAATGTTTTAGAATTTTCATTTCTGCAATGTCTTATTTTTTTCTTTAAATTTAATTTCTAAAAGAAGTCAGGTTTGTCAGCAGTCTTACATACCAACACCAGACTTGTCATTGAGTTAGCCATAAATTTTGTCAAGTGACATTTCTTGTGTGGTTTTAAAAACTAAAAATAAATGAAAAATCACCAAGTCTTTCAAGCCTTTGATGGAAATCCAGCAGCTTAAATATTGTTGAAATCCAGTCTACGGAGTGGGTTAACTGAATTCCCAGTGTAGCAGCACTATTAAAACAATTGTCTTAGATAATAAATGGCGATACACTCTATAACTCACTTGAGGGGTCATTATTTTTGGCTGGCCTGAAAGCCAGTGTTGTTTGCTGGGCTGCAGTGAGGGAGGTGTCAGCCTGTGCCATGGATGTGATCAAAGTTGCATGGTGGAAAGTGAGGGCACTCAGAGACCACTCAGGCTGCAGGTTGAGGAGGGGAGATGGATTCCCAGTGTTTCTTTGGCCTGTATTCCGCAGCATTAAACTCTGCTGTGAAAGTGCTGTATGTTCCTTTCCCTTCACCAGCCTCCATTTTGTACCGCAACGTGGAAGCCTAAGGAGTAGTTCTGCATGTGGTACTTAGGGTCTGAAGGGCTATGGAATTACATTATTGAGGGGATCGGTAATCTCCTGGACACATTGTAATTTGCTTTATATTAATGAACATGCATGTAAATAATGTAGTAAAGGACTGCACATAAAATAGTAAAAATCTGCAGTTTGCATAGGTGTTCTTTGTTTTGCAYGGATCTGCTGTATCTTTTATAATTCAAAACTGCATCTGAATCCCTTCTTGCTGCTGAGATGGTCTTCTCTAGCATGATTCCATACTCTGATCCTTAGTTTGCTCAGAGCCAACCTCAGGCCAGCTGCCTTGTGAGCACTGCCTGCTCCTCTCAGACTCTCATTTTATTTTTTGTGTTCCTACRTTTTGTCAGGTGCCAGCTGGCACTGCAGCTGCACTGGTGGTACTCAGAGGGGTTACTGTGAGCTCAGCGGGGCACTGGCTGCTGCAGGGTGGCACCAGCAGCCACAGGGAAGCTGTCAGGTGTTSGTCGTGTTGCTTTTGAGGTGATTCCACTGCATACTCATGGAGCAACACAAAGAATTCTAGTTCTTCTGTATCTCTGCCAAGCAGAACGTTACTACAGAGCACCGTCATTCAGCTGGAATGAAGGGAAATAAAGAGTGAAAATGTTTGCAGGATGGCAGAACTGTTGTCTCTTTCAAACCCCTACAAAAGTAAATGATTGAACAAGTGTACAGCTTGGGTTCGGCTGTGGATGTGCAGCTCAAGCTGTAATTTTCTATTCTGAGATAAAATCTGGTTATTGTTTAATGAAATAAAAAGTCAAGGCTTTAAATTGCAAGCAATTCAGATGTTTTTCTTCCACAAGATTGTGTAGCACTTTTTGTTTTGTTTTCTGTCTTCTTGTGTCAATATCTAAAAGTTTACTGTCATAAGTCCAAGTGGGAGAGAACATGGTTTGTTCTGGCACAAAGAGAACAGTCAGGCAGTGTTTTTCCAGGTTCAGAAAAGGAGGAGAGAAGTAAGTCAAACTCATCAGTTTGAAATAATTTCTGACTGGTGCTTGTAGTGCTGTTTGCATCCATGCTTTCAGTGTCTGTGAAACGCATTACAATGGTGATTCTTAAAAACCTAACAAATTCTATTCCTCATAGTRTACAGAAACTGCCCTAAAATTTTCCTTGTTATCTGTTTTTGGATCCTGTTGGCAGCATGCTACAAGCTATAGCTGGCACCGATATGATGCAGTGCTAGGCTTTGTGTAAAAATACATTAGAGTGTATGTGGGCAGGGCCGTAGCCTCTGCAGTTGCTCTATTTGTAGCACAGCTCCTTCATCTACTGCATGTTTCTGTACGTGATATTTGGGCAGATTTTAACAAACCTGGCTTAGGGTCTGAAATAACAACCAGCATTGTACCAAAGCACTTAGTGTGTTATGAAAGGATCGTGCTTATACAGCACGAGTATTTATAGCTGGYCCTTTTGACTGATGTAAGGAAAAGGTATTTGCGAAGTATTGGAAATATCTGCAGATTTTTATGCYGTGTCAAAATGGAGTGCTTAGAAATCTCACTATGAAAGCCTATATTGATAAAAACAGCTTTCCCTTCAGTTTTTGGSGATGCCTGTGACTTGAAGGCCATTATGATGAGTTGCTGTCACYCAGTGTTGATGTTGGAACTACAAAGAGCGGTCCATGGGTATGATATGTACACCAGGATTTGGTGCAGAGGGTCTACCCTCAGTAGTGGAATGAAGATTTTTAGGGAAGACAGATTGTTTTGGCAGATATGTTGTGTGAAATCCATGCAATGCCACCAACCTCATCTTCTGCTAAATTGGACAAAACTGTTTTAAGAAGTAACCCAGGTTTTCTCATACCTAAGTGCTTGAAATATTATTAGGGAAAATAAAAGTGGATTTTATTCCTCCTAGAGTGCAAAAGAGCCATTTCCAAGAAGAAATGTTTTTAGAAAGGCAAACTATAGATTAAATATGTGTAGCAAATTCATCGCAAACAAGACATGTTTATTTCCTCACTCATTTGCTTCAGAGRCACTTGAAACGAGCTTGTTTTCTGAGATCATAAGTTGCAGGCATTGTAGAGTAGAAGGCAGAAGACTAATAGCAGTGATGGCAGAAACACCACTTAGCTGCTTATTAAATAAAAACTGTTKTGCCTCCAAGCTCTTAAGTGCTATACTTATTTAATCTGCTTTGCCCAACCTCACTTTTTAAGTCATTTGTTCTGCTCAAAATTGCAAAGAAATTTTTTGTCAGAACACTTCGTTGGTTTAGATAATGACACTTTTTTTCAGTAACTTGTTCACTTGAAATAAAGCATTTTCAGATTGAGGGTTGGCCCTCATTAATTGGAGTTTCAGGAGGCAGAAAATGGGAATGCTAGCAGAGTATCTTCAAGTAAACAATGATTAATTGCATGTAGAAATACTCTGACTTCATTTGTGTATGCTTAACAAGCCTTTATTGACTACTACAGTTTCTTCTGTTCAAGARTAAAACTGAGAGTATGTAGCATCAGTATCTGTTTGAATATACCCCGGTCCTGCTTTGACTGCTAGAAAGCACAAGCMCTGGTTCTGCTGCAGTCTGCTGTTGACAGCTATAAAGAGCTGTTGATGAGAGCAGACTGGATCCCGAAATGGACATCCTCTCTGGACATGGATACAAATCTTCTCCAGAACAAGTGAGCATCAGTCTTTTCTGACAGAGGATTCTTCTTTTTTTCCCCTTTGTTTTCCTGATGAGTACCATTTTCCCTGCTTTCTCTTTAAAAAAAAGGCTTTTTCCAGTCCCSTACCCATTGCACCAAGGTTTTAGCAGCACTATTTGGCCATATGTGGGTTTTTTGTTACCATCAGAGCAGCCTGCATGATACATCTTTCTGTGCTGTTGAAYTTGGTTGTAGTATCCCTGCCACATTTGGGACTTTGGAGACCCAGCCGTTTTGCAAGGCAAATTTCTTTCCTGCTTGTTGCTTCCAGTTGGCAGTTCTGGTTTGCCCAAGGTCCTTCCTTTCAAATGTCACTCTTGYCATATTGGCAAGTGGCAGGTCTCATTGGTGGTGAGGAAGAGGATAAAGAGGAAGAGGATGCTTTAAACTGCTGTCATTGAAGTGATACAACACACTTGCTGTATCAGCCATCGGTTAAGCTGTTACACCACTTTACTGTTCATCAGCTTCATCAGTGTTTAGTGCTTGGTGAAGGTTACCCAGGGAGAGGAGATTGCAGTTTGTAGAGATGCACTCATGTGAAAGTGGTGGCCAGAGGAGCCCACCTCCTGTGCCTCAACAGAAAATGCACACAGAGAACAGTTCCTCTGGCTCTGATCTGTAGCATTTTTCTTTAACCAAGGTTAAGTCAGAAAGCACAGCTGTCTTCTACTGCTTTATCGTACTTCATAACTAAGGAAGGAGAAGAGCTTTCCTCTGAACAGCTTGATATAGTCAGAGTCCAGGAAGCCCCAAATTCTCTGGTGTTGTGTTGTTGCTGCCAACTTTCAGACTCATTTGGGGTCATTATGCTTGATCAGTCTGTGCCCCTTTTCCTTATGCTGTGGRGTTTAAAACCCTTACACTTGTGCATGGAAAAGCTTCTTGTGGGAGTCAGCTGGGTTGCATTTTCCATACTCCATTCTGAGCAGCACCGCCTGAAGATCTCCTAGTTTTATGCTGATAAAGGTGCCTTCTTTCTGAAATTATGTAATATACTGAGGTTCTGTGAGCACAGTACTTAGCTGGATGAGATGGGGYTCAAACCATCTGTTCCTGAAACCTGATTCCAATCAGTTTTTACAAATTTGATCGATGCCTTTAATGATATTTTTAATGATTTTACTTCTAAAGAAAGTAAAGGCAAAGACAATGCTTTGATCTGTTATCAGTTCCATAGATTCCTATAAAGGTTTTTTTTTTTTAGCTTTTGGTATTAGGGGAAAAAACAAACCTCAGGGCCCATTGTTAAACACAGATTATCAGCAGAGGGAAGAAGCAGTGGGATGAGTACCAGTGTTGGGGAGGTAAATGGGAAAGCCAAGAAGTATGGGAAGGAGCTACAGGTTGAAGGTTGGGTTGGGAAGATAGTGGAGGTGGGAGCTGGAACATCAGTGAAGTGTGTASAGGGTAACTGAAAATGTCAGATAGGAAAGAGTGAGAGGGAAGAGAGTGGAGAGCAATTGTATTGGAAGGTGCTGGCGCTGGATTTGAGGAGCAGGAGTCTCTTTTGTGGTGTATAATACTTTAGCAGTGTAAAAGACCRGAGTTCGTTCTTGTTTACATGCTAGTAAGAACTCAGGGGGTTATRTCTTACCTCTTTGAATCTGAGTAGCTGCATAATGAAGAGATCTACCACAGCTGACATAAACCAGTGAAGATCTCACTTTCTGTCCCTTTTTGCAGTCAAGTGGTGTGAGCATCCAGCGTTGTGTGCAATTCCTGTTCTAACCTTTGTCGTATGCTAGTCTTTTGAGTTTTCTTAAGCTTGACTAGCTAATGTTCCAGTGGCAAAATACAGATACTACCATCCATGTTGGTAGGAAAAATGATGGTATTTTAAGTGTGTTTAAGGGAATCCGGTGGTGAGGTGCTTCAGGATAAAGGTTTAATTCTCAGTTTATTCCCCCTCAGCTGTGCTCATGCAGATTGCTTTTCAGTAACACAGAAGAAATAATGATCAGTTTTTCACTCTTTCCTGCATTATTTCTTAAATTAACAAACTGGCTATATAGAAACAAATTTTGAGAGGAAAAAGTTATTTATCTTGGAACTTTTTGCGATACCTGTGCCTAAGGTATCTCACTACTATTAAGAAAAAACTTTACTTTTCATAACTATCTTGTACTTCTTTTTGTGCTATACATACATCCCTTTCCWAACTTTATCATCTAGCAACTTTCCATGCATTCAAGCTTAATTTAATATTAGTTACATGCTTTTACATGGTTWGTCTAATCTTAGTTCTTTTCAAAAGAAGGGCAAATTACAGAAGCAACCCTTGTGAGGTACAAACTCCTAGATGATGATACCAATTTGCTTTTCATGGTTAGGCACAATAAATTACTTCTCATTGCAGGTGAAATGAGCTGCACTGACATGTTTCTTCCTCCACAGAATATGGTTGGGTTCTGGGATAGGGAGGAAGAGCTAGCAATCATGAACTAAAGCAGGGTTTAAGTTTTTTGTTTTTTTTTTTGAGCATCATATTTATCTGCTTGATAAGCTGCATGGAAAGCTATGTGGACAAGTTATTTTTTTATTGTCTTTTCATTTCCTCTTACCTGTGAGGAATTTGCGCTTAACTTTGTGATGAACCCAGAATCCTACTGGCATTGCTTTTTAAAAAGTTCCTTATGTGAAAAAAAAGTGTGTCTGCATAGGAAACAAGGAAAAGAGACCTCTTGAGTCAACTACATTTTTGATAAAGCAGATTATRTTTTTTTATGGCCTGATTCAGTGTTAGATTATTGCAGTCTCATTCCATCTTAATTTCATCCATCAATGGAGTTATTTCAGCATAAACCTGGTACAAGGGATGGCAGAATTAGCCTCTCYGTGTGTAATTATTCTCTAGCCTGCAAGGGTAAGGAGTACCTTCTGGAGGCCAGCAGTACTGCCCTATTAAATCTGCTGCAAAGGTGATCTGAGGCCTTGAGCAGTGAACTTTAAGTACTTTAAATAATACTTTGAAAGGTGTTTTTTTTGGTGTGGTTTTTTTTTTTATTTTATTTTTTTTTACTGCAAGTACATCAAGGATTTGTTACAAGAAAAAGTGTCTAATGCCCTTTGCCTGTAATGAGCCCCATAGAGGCAAATCTTGCCTCACTATTTACTCCAAAGACAGGGAGTTTGCTTGCCTCTTGATGAGAGATACGTAAGAGTAAGCCCTATCAGAAAAACATTCATTAACTACCTTGCCCGAATCTAAAATAAAAACTTGTTTTGTTTGGTGTGCTCTCTTCTCTGATGTCATGCTTTTACTGATTTCTTGTGTTAAAGACAGCCATGCTGTGTCTCTGTATTTATAGGAMAAAGACAGAATGATAGGCACTAAATATCCACTGCGTGTGTGTATCTGACAGTAGAAGACAGAGAAGGTTGCCTGTCCTTCAGGCAACCCACACCCTGCAAAATCAAGTGTTTTAAAAGCCAGCATTTTAAATGGCTGTGTAGCTGCATWGTACRTGTTTGCAAGATTYGTGTTTTAGAAACCTCATATTATTTTCCTCATTATTAATGTTTAATTCGTGTTTTAGAAACCTCATATTATTTTCCGGCTGGTGCTAATCTTGTCTGTGTTTCACAAGTATATCTGTTAAGGTCCCAGCTATCAAATCTGGTTAGTCCCAGCCCGATTTTCAAAGTAGGCAAGTCTCCTGCAAACCCTCCACTTCATTTTAATGGGCCTCTGGGTACACACAGCACTACTGTGAAGGAGGCCCGTTGTGTAGTCCCAAAATATGGATTGGTGCCTAATTTAGTGTATCCAGGGGTGAAAACGTTGGCTTAGTACCCTCTCTCCCTGGGACTCCTGTTCTGTATATTGCTCTTTGTATTTGAGATGGAAGCTGTTTTTCCCTGTGTACCTGTAAAGCCAGTGCCTTTAGGTATGGCTGTGTATTGAACATCCAGCCGCACAGGCAAGTTACCACCCTCTGTTCAGTCTCAGTACCTCTGTAGGTACTTAAACATTTTAGTGGGGCTCTGCTCAGGTTACCCTGGTCCTGGGGGCTGCTTGAGCCCTGGCTGAGCAAAGGTGAGCAAAGCAAGCTCCAGCTCTTCAACAGGTTCCTATAAGAGAGATCGAGGGGGTTGCCCCTTCTTGAAGCCTTAAGCCAGAAGAGGCACMGTGGCAAAAGCAGCCAGAAGACAAACTGTGAGTCCAGACTGCATATAAATTTCCTATGCCCTAAGCTGATGTGTTGTTGGTCCAGGTTTCTCTCTTCCTTGAGCTTCTTCTACTCAACTTCACTCTTAAGTGGATCATCTTTGTCCTCCTTCCGTGGACCTTGCTTCATGCTCCTTTCAGTCAGCTGATCTCTTCTTCACGGAATGCAGAACCCCACGATTCACTTCCAAACCAGCTGCAGGGGAGCAGAAGACCCAAGGGCTGTCCATTTTCACATCTTCTGCTGAGACACAGTAGTTTGCTGCTTGCTTTCTCCAGGTCTGTTTCAAGGCAGAGGGAACTAAAATAGCTTAAAACACTTATTGCTGTTGAAGATGAACATGTGACTGCCTCAAACTGCATTGCCACTAAAGGCTTAAAAATAACGTGGTCTGCTGCCATCTGCATACACATCTTCCCTCCACATTCCATTGCTTGTGTCACTTCAGGCTACTGTAAGCTCTTCAGAGCAAAGACCGCCTTTGCAAAAGGTGTGCCACTGTGGTACCTTCCCTACCCCATCTTTGCTCAGTTCTCGGTTTGCACTGTACTRCAAATAACAGAGTTGATAGCTTTGTAATTTAGCCTTAATGGGGATGTGGAATGAAGCAAACAGGAGTTTATTTTTGTGGTTATCTGCCCAWTTGTAATTCATCCCTAACATAAATTTGTTGGTCACATTAAGATCTCAGGTATTAATCAATGATGTAATTGCCATGCTRTAGTAGGACAGATGATGTAATTCTTACCCAGTTATTGAAGGCAGTGACCTTGAGACAGATCAGATGGTTGAGCAGCATACATGGTTCACTGATTATAAAATGGCCTTTTTTTAAAACTAAACTGTCGTCTGTTAATTATTGGGGAGGAACAACTACAACACAAATGCCAGTGTGTAACAAAAGATCCAGCATATCTTGACTTTTACCAGCAGTTACATATTCCTGTTTTGACAGGCAGCTTCTGATGGTTTTGTTGCTTTGGCCATCATTTCAATTTATGTTAGGATAGCATAAAACCTGACTTCTGTGAGCCTAAGGAAGATACTTGGTTTGATAACCAGTCACACATTTAAAAAAACAAAATAAAGAAGGTATATGTGCTATGARAAATTCTGGTAGATGAGAGGAGAATACATGGTCAAGTTTTGCCARTGGGCAAGGCTAGTTCCTTCCTGGCCAAGTAGGAATGGCTTAAATATACATTTGAGTAAGASGTAGCATCGCTTTTCATTTGAATACTTAATAAAAGAGAAAAATGACAAGCATTGACCGCTAGCTTTTGCATTTAGATAAACAGTAGGCAAAACTTGAGAGAGTCATGGAGATAAAAGAAATTGAACYACTTGCTATGGTTGCTACTAACATGATTGGGGAAAAACTTTACTCTCAGTAGAAAGAGGTTCTGAGAGACCCCAGTACAAGCATAAGAAACATTCAGTTATGTGAAGCATGGCTCCTAAGAAGAAAAGAAAGGCTTGAAAGGACAAATGGTTGAAGAGCTGGTTTTGGTTCTACTGCTGGTATGTTCTTCTCAACGACTAATATTCTTCTGGCCTAACATTTGCTGGTTTGTGKCAGAATTTTTAAAAATTCTTTTGTTCCTTTCTTCTTAGTATACTGGCACATTTGCAAGATAAGTATTAAACTGAAGAACTTACTGAAGACAACTTCTCAAGCAGATTACTGAAAGTAGTGGGAGAAGTTARTAATTTGCGTGGATTTGTGACCTAATAAAGAAGACTACAAAAGAGTGATCTGACTAATTAATTACTGCAATGAATTGATCTTTGGAAATCATAGAGGCATTGCTCAGTCAGAATCYGTATTTGCCCCTTTTCTTTGAGCCAGATCTTCTCTGGTAGCTTGTGTTTGAAAATAATGAATATTATGGGCAAGAATTAATTTTTCTGAGTTCTATGAGCATATACTTTTTGTTGTTGAAATACASTTCCCTTTATTATGAACTTTTCAGATCTTCTGTATTCCTGCAGTATTTGCTTATGGATAATATTGTCTAATGTCTAAGGGACTTTTAACATGTAAGATCTTATAGTCTGCCAAAAGTAGTTAAGATGTTAAGGTCTGTCCAGTTCTTTATGTTCAAAGGACCATGTACTTGAAAATCCTTCATTAACGAGAATTTCAAGTTTCAGATGGATGCAATAAGAACTCTGATGTATGTGGTCCCTTCAGTAGTATTTCTTTCCTAAATGAGCAGTAGATCTAGATGCGGATAATTGAAATTGTGAGAAAGTCATGAAAAGGAGGAAGTTACTTTAATTCTGTAATGCCAAAGGAGCCAGAAAACCTTTCATACACGTACTGCCTCATGGATTAAGCATAGGTAGTCATTTTTAAGCAAGCTTCTGTAAAGGGGTGTAACCATGTCAAAAATTAAGTTTCTTTGGCAGGCAGAGGTTCCAGTTGTGTGGGGAACCCTTCTCCACTGAGAAGGTGAGACCAGCTTCTGAGTRTTCTGCTCTCCTCTATGGTTTCATTACCACAGCTTTGCATGAGATGGGCAACTGCTCTTGCCCATGTTTGGGATAAAAGTACCACTGCTGTTGGAAAGSACCTTTAAAATCATTAAGTCCAACTGTTAATCTAACCAAGTCCACCACTGAATCATGGTTTTAAGTACCACATCTGTGTGTTTTTTAAATACCTCTGAGGATGGTGACTCAACTACTTCCCTGGGCAGACTGGTCCAGTGCTTGTTAACTCTTTCCATGAAGAAGCTTTTCTTAATATCCCGTCAAAACCACCTCTGGCACAGCTTGATGCCTCTTCCTCGTCCTGTCTCTTGTTACGTGGGAGAAGAGGTCGGCCTCTCCTGTTTACACCCCTCTTTAAGGCAGTTTTTAGAGAGTGATAAAGCCCCCCCTGAGCCTTCTTTTCTCCAGRCTATAAACAACTCCAAATTCCTCACAATACCTCCTTGTGTTCCAGACCCTTCCCCAGCTCCACTGCCCTTTTCTGGACACACTCCAGCCCCTCAATGTTTTTCTTGTGATGAGGGGCCCAAAACTGAACACAGCACTCAAGGTGTGGCCTCACCAGCGCTGAGTCTGGGGGGACAACCACTGCCCTGGTCCTTCTGGCCACAGTATTGCTGATCCGGGCCAGGATGCCATTGGCTTTACTGGCTACCATGGCACACCTGGGTACACAATGGCCCTTGTTCAGCCAGCTGCTGACCAGCACGCCCAGGTCCTTTTCCACTGGGCAGCTTTCCAAACTCTCTGTCCCAAGCCTTTGACATTGCACGGGGTTGTCGCGACCCAAGTGCAGGATCTGGCACTTTGTGTGTTGAACTTTGTAAAACTGGCCTCAGTCCATTGATCTGGCCTGTCCTGATCCTTCTGCAGAGCCTTCCTACCCTCCAGCAGATTTATACTCCCCCCCAGCCTGATGTCAGATGGGAACTGACTGTGGGTACACTCAATCCCTTTGTCCAGGTCACTGTTAAAGGCAWTAAACAGAACTGGCCCCAATAGATGAACCATTATCACCCTTGTTCTTGTTGGTTCCACTTGGATAGCCCCATTCCAGTTATGCCAGGGCACCTGGGAAGGTAAGGCAGTCACGCAGGGAATGGGAGTGCTGTGCTGACCAGGAACTGGTTACCACTGCCCCTTATCCCTTACATCACTGTGTTCAGCCAGGTGGATAGAGAACAGGGAATCTTCTCTATTGTGTATCCTGACTGCCTGCTGAGCCTGTCTCCCAGGGAAGGGACATAGGGTGCAGTTTCAGTATTTTGTCTYTCTCGCTGATGTTCCTCAACCTACTCTTCCTTGAGCTCTCTCACTAAATGGAGGAGTTCTCTACCTGGATGYACCTTCTACAGCTTGTTGTCACTGCTGCTGGCTGCTACTGGCGTAATTTTGCAGATGAGGTACAGAAAGGCTGAAGGACAGGCCCATAAGAGCTCAGTGATTCTGAAGGTTGTGTTCATAAATTTGCCAAATCATTTGAAACTATTTTATCCTGTAGGTCACCCTTCTGCTTGAATTCTTTATCCCACTGCTTTCAGTTTTGCTCTTTCATTCTCTTTCATTCATTTGCTCTCTCTGCTCCCATTTTTTTCAGCGTGGTCATAGCTCAGTTACCTCAGCTGAATCATATCCTTGACTTGGAACCTTTAAATATTCAGAGACAGTGGCATGTCACTGAGCAGTTTCTCCCTGTATAGTGCTGCTTCAGAGAGTGAAATTTGTCCTGAGGCTCTAGAGCAGATTTCAGTCTGTGTATCAGCTCCTAAAGTCCAACTGTTTAACTTGCAGCACACCCCTGCATTTTGCTTCTGCACTGTTCTGMTGTTTCAAAACAAAATGAAGTGACAGTGCTTGTCCATGAAGCTTTCACTTGAYGCAAATTCCTTTTTATTTTCTTATTTCTCCATCAGCTATTGCCTTGCCTCCAAGTTTAGATAGCAGTTGTGAGAAGATTCAGACCTTTAGATGACTCTTTACATTAACTATTTTTCTCTTTTTTCCCTCTCTTTTCTGGGTAGGGTGTCTAAAAAATCCCTAGCAAAATCATGGATAATATATCAAGCCATTTGTCCCAAATCTCTCTYTTTTCTATGGCTTTTAAAAGCTGTTGTACAACGTGGATATAGAGGTTAAAGCCTGGGTTCTTTTTCCTGCACAGGAAGTTGCACATGGCTCTTCTCACCTGTGTTCTGTGTGTGAGTAGCAACCTTTTTGTTCAAGGGTGGGTGCTCCAAGTTATCTGGGAGAAGGGAAGAGCCCAGACCTCTACTGTATTGCATCCAGTGTGATCTCAAGCTCAAGGATGCATGTTCCAGATGCTCATTCAGTCTTGCTCCAGGAAAACTCCCTTTTCTTCAGAGCCCTTTGCTCCCTGCCCTGTGCATATTTCAGACATTCTGGGTAGGCTGTCCCTTGAGATRCCCTCTTCTAAACTTCATAATGCTTTAGGGTGTCAGTTGTGGCAAGTCCATAGCCATCTGCACCTTAAATTATTGTGTTTCTTTAGGTACTGGGAGGCACTTTCTTACCTGATGAAACTTGCTATGGCTCTTCAACCTAGAAAAAAAAAACAAAAAAAACCCAAAAAACTCATGTAGGTTTGCACCAAAGCACTATCTGGTGAATTATGGTGATGGAAATCTTCCTCACATCCCTTCATAGATGACATTTGTGATGTGTCAGTTGGGGAACCGGGTCTCTGAAATTAAAGCATGTGTCCTCTCCTTTCTAACATTCTTCTTCATAAAACTGTGAAGAGGCCTGGACACAGTCCAGGCAATTCTGGTTTATTTTCTTGCCCTGAATTTTTTCACTAGTGAGTGGKTTTTTTTCCACATCTGTTCACTGCTTTGCTAGCCAAAGTGGAACATTATGGGGACTTGTTGCATAGTCTGGAGAGTGATGAGTTGTGAAGAGGTATATCTGTATATCTGATTTTCCTGGAAGACTCAAAGGAAAATCAGGATGATTTTTAAAACATGGTGAGTGAGTTGTTACTGCTTASCTTCCTCAACTTCTGTCTTCAGTGCCTGACACTGAGGGATGTTCATGTTCTTAGGTCGGGTATCCAAAGCTTACATGAATCAAAATTTAACTTCTGTATGTCCCATGAAATAAAAATCAGGCTGTACACATCTCTCTTCTTATCTTGTGATCTGAGCAGTTACCCTTCTTCAAAAAATAAGTATGTATTTGGACTTGGTATGCTTTTTCTTGCAGCAGTTCTGCTTGGAAATGAGACAATTTGGCTGAACCCTTTGCTCAGCCTGGCACTCACACCCAGGTTGCAGCTAYATTCTCTTGTACTGTGCTACTCTTTCTCTAGTCAAGATATATCCACCAGATGGAGGAAAGGAGCTCTCCAGCCAGAGCACTCACCATGAGAGTGGCAGAACGCTCGTTGTTTGGCTTCGTTTCCTTTCATCTCCACTTGGAGGAAAGTTTCAGTTTTCCTTGCTGCTTCTTCAGTCTTCGCTCCTAACTCTTTAGGATTGCCATGAAAGCCTGATACTGATACAGGGCATTTCGGGTTTTCCCCATATTTATTTACCTGTGCAGTGGAAAAAAGGTTCAACTTGGTCCCGATAATAGACCTGTGTAATAGATGAATGCAGGAGACCAGGCAATGATGTTTGCAAAGCTGTTGGTTTGATTCAGACAGGTGAGAGCCATGAAGTCCAASTTAATAAAGAAGTCACCAACTTAGAGTTCTGTCTGTATGGGATAAAAAGAAATACACAGGCTTTCTTTATAGTACAGCTCTCACCATGGTTCCAAAGATATGGCAGTAATACTTCAGACTCTCCCAATGTAGATATAGTCTRTATTGGGCAGTGAAAGTAAGGTGTTTCCATATTTACTCCTAGAAATACACGGGTTTTATGATGTTTGAAGACACCTGAACAGGACAGAGTTTGTGTCATACAGTATGATGGGGTTAGATCCCTGGCTTTTATCTTAGGAGGCTTTCAGAAAGCACTCACCAGTGTTTTAAGTCCCTTTGAAGACTTGTTCCCAGCTTCCTGGTTTCCAGTGGAGTGCCTGAGGGATCAGCCCATCTGTAGCTTTGCTCCACCCCTGCATTTGGAGACTGCCTGCCTGCTGCTCTTTAAGAATTTTCTGTTTTTTAAATCACCAGTGCAAACTTGTGCTTAACCTCTCCTGTTGGGGAAGAGGGTAAGTGGGAACACCAAGGCCTGCAAATGAAGTTTGTCCTTATAGGAAGGTCCCATCCAACAATGGGAAGGATCCCATCTAAACGGGACCTATTTTGCAGGGTTTTTTTCTTCCTCTGCTTGTACATCTTCCTTAAAATCTTAGAGGTTTATCTGAAAGGATGCTTTGCAGTGCACAATCTGGAATGTTACATAGTAGAATCTGCCTGCCTACCTCTCTTTCAATAAAATTAGAAAGTTAGACCTCTTGCCTCTGTTTAAAAATAGTTACTCAAAGAGATAGTGRCTTTACAACTTCTCTCTGTCATGCCATAAAACAGGGTGGTAATCATCTTTGAGGAAAAATGCTTCATACCATGTGGCTCTTTTCTTGTGAGGCTCAGCAGCAGTGGTGGTTCCCTTTACAGAGGGTTCAGGAGTGTAGCTGGCACCCTAGAAAATGAAAAACACTTGAGTCATTTGCATAGTGGATCAGAATCCAGCCCGCCCRGCTGCCAGAGCAAAAACCACAAACTGTCACATTTGAGTCATCTGCTGAAAAAGCTACATATTTTTATGAGGAAAGAACTAAATGTTTGGTTTAAAGTAATTTAATTTTCTTTCTTGTAGCCAAGTCACCTGACTCTTAGATGGTTAAGCTTATGTATCAGCAAGATTTTCTTGCTGTCTTTCTTTGTCTGCTGAACTACAATGATCATAGATTGACCTTGCTTGCAGACATAAGGACAGTTATTTGATTTCAGTGTCAATATCAATGTTTGTGTCTATAGAAACCAATCAACATTTCCTTCTAATTTTTGTAAATAGGCTGTGACTGTGACACTTAGATTTCCTGTCTCTTGCGTATCTGAATCAAAAATTCACTGTGCWCAGTGTTGTCTTCTGTGTTAGCTATCTATTGCCTCATTGATAGGCATCTTTATTATAGTCTGTATTTCTCCTGTTGAGATACGTCCAGACATCACTGGAGCCTATAATCTTTCATTTTGATTCTGCATTATGGATTTGTTTGAGGGACTTTCTCAGTAATAGCTGTAGGAAATCACAAGTAATGTAAGAAAAGCAGGTTGAACTGCCTACAATCACCGTTGCACAACATTCAGYATTTTTTCCAGGATAACCTTTTAAAGTGACATTTTTCCAAAAGCAGTGGCAGTTGAGTGTTTTTTTTTTTTCTTTTTACATTTGGGTATGAATGATTCAGTTGTCTTGAGAAAAAGATACAAAACTCTGCATTTTTCTATATTTTTAAAAAATAGGCCAGCTGTTTCATTTGAGTATCTGTGTAGCACCATCATATTTGGGGTGAAATGAAATTTGTCTGTAGAGCTGCCCCCATATTAGGGGTTTGCCTTTTCATTTGCGGGAGAACTTATCCATAATCAGTCAGTATATAAACTCTTGAGATCTCTCATTTTGCACCCACATAGCAGGAGCTCGTTAGGTRGCACTGAGTATGCTGTATTTTTAAGTTGAAGAACTTGCTTTGATATTTCTSCTTTGGTCTCCTGAGAAGTGCTCTGGTCCTAGGCTTGTAGGAGGCAAAAGAAAGGAAATTGTCCTTCCATGTTTTCAGCAAAGCTGTTGTTTGCCCACACAGGGTGCAGCAGAAGGAAAGGACGGAGAGAGAACACAAGCTGTGGAGGATGTGCTCAGGAGTAGTAGTGAGGAACAGGGAGCTGTCTGAACCAGAAGATGGSAGGGCAATTAAGGCTGACAGCACCAAGTGTGGGGACAGCGTTTTGGAGCTGCTGGGATTTTCAGGGGTAAATTGTGCAATGCAGTTGGGATTAAGATGAGGAACTGGGAGGAGTCTGTTGTAAAGAGTCGGAAGAGGGAATCAGAAGAACTGAAGCCACAGAAAAGGGAAATCTCTGTTCTGTATGTTAGTAGGCAGTTTGTGATTCCTGAGGSTGCAGTTGGATACTGCTTGTGCTGCCTGGTGTGAAGACACAGGATCATTTCACCTATGGTTGGTTGTTGTAGTCTAAGCGCTTGATGCAGCCTCACAGCATTACTGAGGCAGCAGACTGACTAGTGCAATCCTGTCCCTCTGCATCAGTGCAAAAACCCTGGTGTGAGAGCACACAGTTTAGCTTAAACTGCTGCTAAGTCTGGTCAGATTATCTAACTTCACACTTGAAGGAGGAGGAGCATCCATACAGTTTGTTCGAGCAGTTCAGTGGTGGAGAAACAATCTCCAATAAGAGGATGCAACAAGTGTCTTGCTGGCAGTATCCCTTGTGTGAATGCATCTCTTTCCACCTGCTCCTACACCTTAATCTTACTGTCCCTGTGCTGTCAGCCTGAATCTGTGAGTGCAAGCTGGGTATCTTAACACTGCAGCTTTGGTTCATGTGAGATCCTTGACAGCTTGCAGTTACCTCTGTTCCTCCAGCAGAAGAGATCTGTTTTCATCTATAAGTTTCAGCCCTGGTGATGACTTTGACCAGTGTAGATGCCCTCTCTTGGGTTGCCTCTGCAGGTGCAACCTTCCCACGTGCTCACTGCACCTCTCCTTAGAGAGGACCCTCTTTGGTGAGTACATCCCAGCTGGTTGGAGGCAAAAGTGGGTTAGCACAAAAGAACCTGAATAGGGGTTTGTAGCTGCTCCATATCCGTTATTTTCACCATAACGGATTACAAAATGCTTTTACACCAGACTGCTAGCACTTCTGAAGGGAGACAGTCAGCACAGGAAGAGGGGCAGCTGGTGCCGAGCACATGTGTGGGAGGAAAATCTCATCAACCAGTAGAGCTGGGTTTGGAAGGGACCTTTGTCCACAGTCTCAGTCTCTCTGAGTTTCARTGCTGTCTCTGTGATGGGGGAAAAAACCCTCCTCACTGAGGTGTTGTGAACATGTGCTAATTTTAGTACRTCAAGCAGTAATGTAATATGGTGACAGCCAGAAAATAACCTAGAAAGAAATAGTTGTTCTGTCTTTAAAGCATAGTGTTTAGGGCCATTTTTAATACTGAGAATGAAGCAAACTACTGAGGATTGCTTATTCAGTAATACCAGCTCTACTATACCATGAATGGCACCATTTCCTGTGGGAAAAAAAAAAAAAAAAACCTGTGTGATCATAAAATTAAGAATAAAGATTAAATGTTACACAGCTGGCCATGTTTTTGGTATTTCCTTGCCTTTTAGGTCCTGGCTTAACATTTCTCACCTTTCTATATATGTTTGTATGTGTAATGAACTATTTGTGACCAAGTTCACAGTTGCTCATACTTTCTGTCCTGAGATGTTAAGCACTTTAAAGAGGGCTTAAAAGACAACGAAGCATCTTACTCTTCAGCCATTDTGTGTCTTTAAACACCTTTCTGTTCCAAAAGTGCTTGCCTCTGCTTTTAAAAACTGATGGCAACTTTAAGTGACGGAGGTGGAGGGGAAATTGTCTTCTAAATCCGATAGAAAATCATGGTTAGTACTTTTTTGCAGATCTCCCTGATAAATAATGTCCCTGAATTTGTAAGTCCCTGCATTGTAATAGATGAGTGAAAGGTACAAAAAAACTACAGTTACCAAACTACAGATGTTGTCAGAAGGAAACAGAGCTGGGTTAACTCTCATAACTAGGCTTAAAWAATTTTGAAAATGACACGATTTGAAATCAGCTGACTTATACAGATTTGGGTGTCTTACTGTGTAACAGAGGAAACAGCTACACTGATAAGTAAAAAGTAAAATTACAGAATACTGGGTGCTGAGTATGCATCACTCCATCTGACTGCATTTGGAGTTATGAGGATTCAGCAACACTGAAAACCAAACAAGCAGAGTTTAAGGTGCAAAAACAAGCTGATGTGAAAAAATGTTGGTTGTGGTGAGTTTGTTTGCCACAGAGTAAATGACGTGCAAATTCCATGTGTAAGAGCAACCCGTTAGTGACTGCTCTTGGCTGCAGTCTCAAGCTGGGGTGCCGTGCTGTAAACAAGAGGTCGCTCACCACACTGCCTGGAAGGAGTTGCCCTGTCTCATGTACTCGGGCTGCCCGCTGGCATACACCCTTCTGTGCACCCGACTGCCTTGCTTGTCACACCAGCTCAATGCCCCTGGCTCCACAAGGTCACACCTGTCTGCACTATGGGTAGAGTTAGAACAGTGATGGGACACGGCTTTGGCTGTTTTTCTGTCTTGAGGAGGTAAAACATATCGTGCCTTGTCCAGGCAGTGTGTTTTCTGAACAGCCTTGGGGCTTTCATTGTAGGGGCCAGGGTGTTTGATAATTTGACTTTGCTGCTATTCTGTTCATTTTATTCAGCCAGGGACATATCACAGATCTAYTTTTTGATCAGGCAGCATTCCTGCACTATGAAATGCCTCTTGSTTACTTCTTTACATGTGCTCCTTGCCTTTGTCTTCCCTTAGGTACAGTTTACTCTGTGCAAGYGGTAAACTCCATGGAGCAGGCGTTTGTACAGTGCATAGAACAGCAGGACCCAGCTTTCAATGTGGTGTCTGGACATGCTGTTATGTAAGTAAGGGTACTCTGTCTTGCTGAGCAACTAGAATAGTTCACATTAGCTGAACTTGTAGAGTTTCCTGTGTGCAGGCTGATGAGAAAAGGGATTTTTCCTTCCAGGCTGAGAGGGGCTTTGGAAATGTTCTCCAAATCAGTGGCAGCTGGCTCTTTGGGCACTGGACAAAGACATGGTTTGGAAATCACTTCAAAGTTTGGAGATGGCCCTTCACATACTAATGCTCCCAGATGAGTTATGTGGGGGGAGTTCACACCTCTTGTGCTTTTGTTTCAGTCTGCCAAGCTGYAGACTCAACATGAGTGCAGCATTCAGGTTTTCATAGTGAGAGCTTTTGTCGCTCCCAGAAGTGCTAGAAACTTAATTGCTTTCAAAGGCAAACATGGAATCTGGAGGACCTGGTACAACCTGCTGAGAGAACATAAATCATGAGATACTATCACATTTCTGTGCTTGGGCTTGCGTGGAGTGAGTTTGCTTTGTGAGCGAATACCTTTGGAATACACTGGTGTTTTTTTTGTTGATTCTTAGACATAGCAGTAATTGTTGTTGGCTTTGTACAGGCATCTATGTTCTGCTTTGTAGTTACTGTTCATGTCTTACAAAAAGTGTGCAGACAAAAAAAAATATTTGTTCTGCCTTGAAATCATTAAAGCATTTCTGCATTTAAAGGGATGGCTGGCCTTCATCCATGTTGTTCCCAGCCAGCGTCCCTTCAAATAGGTATGGAAAGAGAGCTGGTCAATTGTCAATTGACCACTGCTGTTTATCTTTGCTCATAGACAATGRTTAAAATGCCAGTGTTTACTTGTTCCTCTTTTTTATGCTGGTTTGCCAGCTACTTTTGTCCATAAACTAAAGAACCATGATGGCAACTGAAAAGTAACTGCCTTTTGTAGATAAAATGACATTTTCAAATGGCCTTATATAGCATGCTTCTCTAGGTTTTATTTTCCAGAATAGTCTTTGTGAAAATTCACGGAGCGGGTCCTTCAGTTGGTCTGGGAGGTTTTTGGCATTTTTATCCACAACTCAGTTTTAAATGTAGTTTTCCTCATCTGCTTAAATGATTAGTTTATAGGCTCTCCATTCATAGGAATACTGTTTAGATAGATTTTGCATGGAAACTGAAGCAGGAAGAGGTTTTAAGGTGAGCCAACCAAATAATCTCAGGTCTTTTGATCAGCTTCCTTTAGTATTAAACCAGTAAACTGCCCTATTAGATGTTAGAAAGGAAGYACAGTGTTTAAAGAAGATAAACATGCCAATTGACATTCAATATGTCTTCTCAAGTCACCAGCAAAAACCTCGTTGAACCTTGTTGGCAGAGGTGCTTTCTGCAAAGGGTTTCTAAAAACACCCCAGCTCTTTGCTTGGTTTCTGAAATGCTCT
This sequence comes from Malurus melanocephalus, assembly GCF_030028575.1. Lineage (NCBI taxonomy): Eukaryota > Metazoa > Chordata > Aves > Passeriformes > Maluridae > Malurus > Malurus melanocephalus. Next base: position 372,612 of record NW_026623311.1, read on the forward strand.
GRTGCTGCAGCGGATCTGGTGCCAGCGCTGAACGCTTGGTTTGGCTCCAGTTGGAGCTGAAGAAAGGCTGAGTTTTAAGACCTCCAGGATGCCTTCAGGTCCGGAAGAAACGGAGCACTGGAATAATGTGTCATCCAAACTGTGGTGTATTCCTAGAAACTGATGAATATGCTGTTTTAATTTGGGGAGTTTATATAGTTGAAGTTACTGAGATCTTAACGCTTAGAAGAGAGAGTTCTGCAGCTCCTTAAGATTGCCTGGCACACAAACAAGCAAAGATCCAAATTGCTTTGAGCTGCTGACAGTTATCACAGCTTTGTGCAGACACACCTTTGCTGGTACTGACAAAACACAGATACCAGTTTCACATCATTGTACTCTGCTTGGCTGGTGTACATCTTAGAACAGTACTGTACCTTCAYAACTTTGGCACAGAAAATGGAAAGAAGAGGTTAGCAGCAACAGCCTCTTATCATTGGTTTAAAATGCTCTTGACTAGAGACAGCATTTTAAAACAAAACTTAATCTGTYGTTTGAAAACTGGACATTTAATGCATTACTTTATTCTGATCCCAGTCCACTCTGCTGAAGTCACACTGGATGTAAGAGCAGGCTTTGGGCTGTGGGGAGAACAATAGCAAATAAAGGAAAACCTTTTTTTTTTTTCCTTTTTTTTTTTTTTCCTACAACAGTGAGTTCCTCCAAACATCAAAGATAACTGAAAAGTCTGTTTTCAAAACATGTCTGACCCTATATGCAAATGAAATTTCTGTGACTTTGTCTTTTACTAGAAATCGTATCCATTGTGCATCTGTGTGACAAGATACTGGTGTATTAGTACTAAATGCTTCCAGAAGAAACCCATTTGAAATCCAGGGTGAAAAGTGAAGAGGCAYTGAGAATCCCCTTTATCTGTATCATGGATAAGATATACCACCATATATTTCACACAACTGTCAGTAACAGCCTACCTCTTGATGAAAGTTTCATATTGAGATGCAGAGTGTATTAACAGATTTAAATGTATTCAGTCTCCTAAGATCATAGATTGACACTGTGGTTGTTGTTGGTCACTTCTGTGAGCCCCTGCCTGCAATGGAGTTAGAAATGAGCAGGCAAACTCTGACGGCTATCATCAGTGTGGCAGTGCAGATGTATTTACTGATTTGTTGGGAGAAGTGTCACAATTTGACACCGCAGTGGCAAAACTATCAGTGTTCTTTGCTGTTGTTAGCGTTGGGTTTACTCTCAGTACTTTCACCATCTGCAGTAAAAGCATTGCAGACTACTAAAGGTGCAGAAGATTGCACTGGCTTTGGGAAGCTTTCAGCAGAGCTGAGCAGATTCTTCGATTTGCCGTGGTCAGATGTCCTGATTGACAGAGCGTAACTTGAGTTCCATTTCTGATTCAGTAACTGAAATTTGTTGTGAATTCTTCTAACCGTGTGGCATGCAACCATCTTGAATTAAAAATTACAATGCCTGTGCTCGCTGGTGCTGCAMCAGCTCGAGGTGGCACAACAGCAGCGCTGACCAGTCTGTGCTGTGGGTGCATGTCTGCTGCCTTCATCTGTTCTGCTGGACATTACCCCTGCCCCTGCTCTTAAGGGCAGCAAGGCAGGCCTCGCAGCTTGTACTCAGCACACCCAACACTTTTTTCAGCTGGATCATTTTCTCTGTTTCTTTATTAGGTTTCTGTCGCAATGTACGAGGTGCTGTGATGACTCGGGTTACTTTTTTTAGTCTATGTTCTGTATTTCTACCATTGTCGGCTCTGAACGGTTTTGTCAGCTCTGGATTGCTTTGTGTCTCTCCTGGGATAGGTGATTGTCTCCTGTACCTTCATAAGCACTATCCTCACAGGCATTGCTCGGGAAATAATTCCAATGCAAGGTAAACTTGCCTTGCCTCTGTTAAAATTCTCAGTCTTCTGAAAAGCCAGTAGATGGGGTGTGTGCAATTCCTGTGCAGAATTGCTGTACTTCTCAACCCAAAGATCCAGCTGTAGTTTTTACATTTTTGTTGCAGAGAGACTTTTTTCTTCTTGTTGCTAGTGATGGCTCTCTATATGAATCACAGATTTGAGTGACCCTGAGTGGAAGCACCAAAAATTCTTGATTGATATTTTTGCATTAAGTACTCTGAGCACGATCTACTGTGCACCTTCCAGCACTGTTAGGTCTTTGAAATCTGGGTATGGATTTTTATCATAAGCTTTTTAAAAATYGGGTTTTTTTTCTTTAATTAAGCTATTAATGAACTAGAAAGGTATTGGATAACTGAAAACGGGCTGGGTTACCACAGACTTCTGTTTAATTTGAGATTGCAGTATTAGTATAGATGCCATGGAGACAGCTAAGAAATACATCATGTTTTGTGTCTCCAAGCCCAGCATGTGAGAATAAACATCTATTTGTAGACATGRTTCTGTTGATAACAGATGTGAAAATTGAATTTGCTAGTAGTGTAAATTAAAATACTTTCCTGTTGTTAATAATGATCATGTAAATAATCACATCAATACAAACCATAGAAAGGGTCACTAGTCACATTCCMTAGTGGATTTCATGCCTATAGATCAGTTATGGTACACTTGAAATAGGAAGGAATCTAAAACAGGAGACAAGTGGCTTTGGGGCAGATGGGCCCCTGAATTGTTTTCCATATAGAAGGTTACAGCAGAGTAGGGCATGAACCACCATGGAAATAGGTTGGCCCTAGGTAATTTATAACATTCAAAATGAAACTGTCTAGAGATGGAGTCCTGCATAGCTGCTTATACCTGACTGTGGAGAAACCTTAAAATGATTTGGTAATACTTAACCAAGGGAATTCCACAATCCATGTCTGACAGGTATGAATGCTAGGTGGAATATCTTACCAAGAAATAAGTTAGACTTAGAGTACTATATTGAAGTTATCTTATGAGATGGAACATGAACACATATGGCAAAGATGTGCAACTGAAGTTCCCTGGGAGATATTTGGGGAGAAATGATATGCATATAATATGCATGTACACTCTGCTCCAAGCTATTAATGCAATTGTGGGAAGGTAGAAATCTTCAAATAGCAGAGTAGCTTCAATTAATTAAAAAGAAAAGTTTAGTAGTGGAATAAGACAGAATTCTGAAAGCACCAATTTTGTTCATGCTGTGATGAAAGGGGCAAATAACATGAACCTGTTACCTGTTAGGCCGCCTTTCAGAAGAGAACCATCAGAGCTGTGTTTTAATCTGGTATGGTAAAGTGTGCCCAGCATAGTTTGAGCATTAACAGTTGCTCAGATGATTCACTTTCCTAGCAACCTGATTTTGTATTATAATCTGTTTCCTAATGTCTTTAATGTGCAATTCTGCTGAGCATGCAGTTCACATCAGCTGCCTCAGGCAAACTGCAGGTCAGCTTTTGAATGTAGGAGAATTCATGAAATTTAAGTATTTTGTGTACAGCTCATGGCAGTTGTGCAAGTACAAAGACATTGCTTTATCAGCAGATATGGTCTAGGTTTACATTCATGTCCACATTCAGTTCTTACATTTATTGCAGTCGAGGGAAAAAAAACAGGAGCTCAGTGCAGTCTTTAACAATCTGCTTTGGTAGCTGGCCAGTCCACTTACCCTTGAGTGAAGCACATGGTAAGGGCGTTCTTTCTTCCATTAACTCTTTAATGGAGTTTAATTCCATTAAAGGATGATGATGTGGGATGATTCACATGATGATATAAATGTAAGATTAGCAAAAACTTTGTGCTCACCTTGTGGCAAGCCAGGAAGGGATTTGTGTACTGTCAGAATGATTAGATGGCAATGTTTGCTGGACTGCTGTGGCAGACGAGATATTTGAGAACGTGATCCAGCTCTGCATGGTAAGTGGAGGGCAGCCTTTCCACTTGGAAACTAGTATTGGGTTGGGCACTTTCTGGTTAAGTCAAACGGGTTGCTGTTGTTTGCAATAGCTCAGCTGTTTCGCATGTGACATAGCCGTATTTCCTCAGTTCTTGCCTGAACTGGTTCTGGATTTTGGAGTAGAAGGTTCTTTGCCATCATTGCTCCTGTCTGGTTAAGGGATTTTTCTGTTAGCTTGGGAAGAGATGAGAGGAATCATATCCAAGGCATGAAGCAATGGTGATGAGCAAAGTGCAGAGGCCTGGCCACATAGCCCTCCTTCCCAAGTGCAGAAATAAACAGTGCCAATATGGGAGCTTTGTTTGTAGCACCTCAGCCTGGCCCAGCCAAGCAGCCGTCATGCAGTGAGCAAAGAGTGGGGTGGGACTTCCTTCCAAAGTGGTCAGTGTGATTTCCAAGTACTATGAAAGGGAGTCATTCCCAAGCAATGGTAGGAGCTTTATTCTCAGGGTTGAGTAGTGTGCTGTCCTCCTTTAAACCGGGGAGATGGCAGTCTGGGAGAATGATATGAAAAATAGATGGGCTTAAATTGAAACCTAGCATCTGGAACAGCTTTGACAGACCTCGAGATAATACTTCAAAGGTGTTAAGCCACACAAGGTACAGTATAATTTTCTGCTTGGTGGAAGCATCACTTGGGAGCTGGAATAATTTTTGGTGCTTTCTTTTGCTGAGCATGGTTGTGCTTGGTGGAAAACAGCTCCTGACTGAGCTGACTCTGAGCCTGCATGTTCTGAGCTGCCTCCTTGCCTGTTCTCTGTCTACCCAAGTATTTAGCAGTAAACCTTTACCCTGAATTAGTTTTGCCACACTGAATGTAAATACACCTGAGCATTACTGAATCTGCCTTTACTCTCCTGAAATGATCTTCCATATTTTAAAATCATTAAAGCTGAAGCAACGTGAATATTCTTTTTTTTCATGACAGGTGAGTGGCCTCCTAATTATCCTGAAATTCAAATGTGCGCAGGGTCACTTGGAAAGCACAAGGTTCCCTCAGCTCCCTGCAGTTTGGCAGGTATCTGTCTCCTTGCTTGATTGAGTTTGGACATTGAAGAGAAATTTAACACACTGGTTTATCTACCAGTTTACCATTCTGGCATTGATGGAGTGATTCCCAGAGTTTAGGGATCAAGAGGCAGAGAAAATCCTTCCAAAGGCAGTGAGTGCGTGTAATTCTCCACRTAGTACCTGGACCTGCTTTCACTTTTGTTGGTTTACAAGGGAGAAAGCAAGTCTGCCCAGTTCAGTTGTTTTAGCCACGTGTGTTTGGAGATCATTCTGAAATACAATTAATCCGTGCCTGCACACAGGTAGGATTTCAGGTTGTAAGGTTATTAATTGGTTTTGAAGCTGTTTGCTGCTTGAATGTTGGTGGGTTTTTTATCTACAATAAAAAGAACATAATTATTTCTAACACATAGCAAAGCCCCCATTTTCTCTTAAATGTCTTGATATGAAGTAATTTAAACTGAATTTCTGCACAGATACTTTCCAAGAGATTGGCTGTCAAGTAYGATAAAAAAATATGCACTTTTGCAGGGACCCAATGAGACTTTGCAAATTCAGATTTATTCTCAACATTAAATGTGGTTGAAGATGTCATTTCTTAAACAGCACTTCTAGAAGTAGTTAGCTTAAAAATATAGCAATTCAAAGCACAGAGGGAAGGATTTTGAAGTGTAAAGTCTTGAAACACAACACAGAGGTTGACAGTTTCACTACAATTAGAAGCAAGGCAGGCACAACTCCCACTTCTGAAAACTTTCCTATCACGCTGCTTCCTCTCTTGGCCTAGAAAACCTCAAAAAAAACCCCTTTGAGTGGCTTTGCTTATTGACTTAACATAGTTATACTCAATAGCATTAGGAGAGAGAGCAAAAAGGGCTGCCAAATGTGTCTGTAAAGAATAATCTTTACAGAAAACTTCACAGAGGTATTTTTTTTCCACATGATTTCAATCTCTTGAGAATGCTGCTTTTTTGAGGAAAGCAAGTTTTAGGGTGGTTTGGCTTTTTCTTTTCTTTTTCTTTTTCTTTTTTTTTTATTTTCCTCTAACAAGGCTTGTTTTGTTAGGAAACCACTCCCTTCTGCTGCTGCATTTAGGCTCGCTGCTAATTGCCTGTTGGTCAAAGATGTTTTCCATGCATTGCCACATTCCCCCACACTGTTACAATTTAACACTAATTTTGCTATGTTCTGCGTCACTTCTGCTGGCTGCCTTGGGAGGAGTGGCTGGGAGAAGGATATGGTGTACCTGGGAAATCGTGAAGTTTACTGGAGCCAATATTTGTGACTGCTAAGACATGGCAGAGGCTACTCCTCCCAGACTAAGAGAGGTGGTATAAGCAGGGCATCCTGTTAGACTGTGGTGGTTTATGCACTGCTCTACTGTGTGCCACTGCTGAGGATTTTGCATGAGATGTCAAGGCAAGATGGTGTTTTAGGCTTATATTTTTCATCCCAGTCACAYGATGTAGTGGAAAGCCAACCCCAAACTCTGGTGCCAGAGAGGCTGTGGGAGTGGGTGATCTTCAAGAACTCTGCTGGCTCACTGAGACCTTTGAGATGCCCATCGAGCCCAACCTCTAAGCTTGTCTTTCTCTGGGGCAGCATAAGCTTGTCCTTAGTTCAGCTGTGTCCTCTTCAGCAAAACTTCCAGGAGCAGCTGTAAAAAAGATCACTGCTGACTGAAGCTTGAGTGCTGGACAGGAGGACTTGATGTAGCAGGGTTGTTCAGCACAGCTAATCCACTTAAACTACAGAGCTCATCTGCTGATCTGCAGGGGTGGCAGTGCTCTTACGTGTGATAGCTAAAGAGGCTTTGTCTTGAGCTACAGTTTCAGGGCAATCAAAACCTGCAGCTCGGGCTGAGGATCTGTTTACACCAAGTTGGCCCCGACCCAACCAAACGTGGTTAAAAGTGAGAGGCTATGAGAGATAAACCCCTCTACTTAAGCCTTGTCCTAACTTGGGAGCCGATCAGCATGCTCAAGTGCTTTTCCAGTCTTAACTGCTTTGATCAAAGGTAGRGCTTACTTGGTTTGTGAACTGGGATGAGCTTTGCCAGTAAAAGCCCTTTTTTTAACTAGGATAATTGCATCCACAATGCTAGTAGTTGAGGTTTCTGCTTGTAATGTCACTGCATGTAAAAGTGCAGATCTTTTACAGGTAAAACCCACTTAATTTCTAACATAGTAACCATGGTTGAGTCTTACCTACATTGTCCTGGTGGTGGTGGTGCAGGATGAACAGCTGGTRTTGTAACAGGATCTCTGACTACATTAGTCTGTTGTCCAGCCTGTGACATGTGAGGGTTTTCACCTCAAAGAGATGGTTAAACAGTTCAGGTCCATCTAATACACAGTGCTGGCTAGGCAAGCCCAGTGGGGCCTTTTCTGCCATGTGATGGTCAGCAGGGGTGACTTCAGCTCACGGGAGCAGGCAGTGGGCACTGCTCCTGCCTTGCTGCCATTTATCTGGGATGAAACCATTATTTGTTTAGTCCTACTCCTTTTGCCGTTGAGGGGAAGAGAGAGGGAGTATGAGGAGCAGTGTGTGGTACACTGCTGAGTCCTCTGCTGTCCTCCTTGCAGTACTAGAAATCATCCAGAGAAGCTAAAACTTGGTAGTCTTGTGAAACAGGCTTGTAAAGTGCCTTTTACCAAATTATGGGTAAATTATTGTAGACCAAATATAGATCAAATAATTTTCTGCAGCTCCCCCTCGCATATCATAGGGAGGTGCAAACAGGAGTGCTGTAGTCACATTGATTCTGGTCCCGGTGTTTCCAGCAGTGCAGCCAGAAACCACTCCTCACATCACCTAGGTACCACATTCTGTTGGGTGCAGAGACCTGCTCCCTCCTTTCCTTCAGCAGCAGAAGACATGGAAATGAAGAGAGAACTCTAAATTTCAGAAAAGGCTGAAATTGCTCTGTTGGCATAGAGAGAGAGAACCAGGAAACAGGAACACCTGTGTTGCATAGCTTTGGGCAGGTCAATTACCCCATCTGTTTTGCATAAGGTATGAATAACAATACTCAAATTACCTTGCAGGGGTGTTACAGAGTGTGCAGTTAATTTTTTTAACAGTGTTTGTGGTATTGTCTTGGTTTGAAAGACAGGTGCTTGCCAATGAAGGTAGGGACCCCCCCTTGGAGCGGTGGACATGTCCCGTCCCGTCCCCCCCCCCCCATCCAAATTATTACAGCTTTGAAAATCACGGGCTTTCAGGCAAGAATATGGGTAAAAGGGAATGTCAGTATGTATAACAAGGTGAAACAAGTAACAATGACGATAGCAACAACCAACCCAGCCACAAACCCAATGACAGCCTCACACAGACACACCCTCCCCTTTGGTGCAGTTACAGTCCCAGTCRGCAGGGGCGCTGTTGGCTCCTGGCTGGGCAGGGCGGGTGCGATGATTGCCGGGTGGCTGCAGGGGGCGCTGTGGCGCGGGTCCCGGCTGGTTCAGATCTCCTAGTGGCCAATGGTGGACACAAACCGGCAGAGRTGAATGGAGAAAAAGTTCCTCTGCAAACTCACAGCGGAAAACGCCAATCTCAGTGCTCCTCTGGACAGCAAGGGAACCCAGAATGGCCGGATGAGCAAAGAGATGAGCAGAATCCCGCGGCTGCAGACAGGATGCAGCAGAACTCGACCACCGCAGCTGGAATCTCAAGGATCCCAGGCAAGTCACAGGGGCAGAAGATCACAGTGCAGCAAACAGGAACCAACGACCGGAGATGCTGGGCTCCTCAGCAGGCAAGCTCTCCCCTGCAGGCAGCAGGTCCACCATCCTCCCCCGAGCCAAGCAGGGCAGGAAGTGAAGCTACCCCCCGCCCCACACACATACACACACCCTCCCCGAGCCCAAAACTCTTGCGAGAACTTCCTCTCTCCAAGGAGAGGGATAAAAAAAACTGCTAGGCAGGAGGAGTGCCCAGGGAGATCCTTGTTTTCACCAATCGCCCAGCCATCAAAAGGATGACCTGGCAATCAGTGTATCCCAGCAACAAAATGGGAAAGAAAAATTCCCCAAGAAAGGAGACAAAAGGAGAAACCTTAACCCACAACAAGTATGTAAAACCGTAAAAGAGTGCAAAGCATTATTACGATTTAATTTTATTGATGGTTAAATATTGGTGGTGTGCCCAGCTGAGCACTTGCTGGCAGTGAGTGAGGCAAGTGACCAGTAGCAAGCATGTTTGGCAGCAAGCAATGGACAGAAAAGGAAAACAGTGCTAACTTATTCCAGTCCTACCTCTGGAATTTTTTCTCTCCTACCACTGCACATTTCCTGTTAAGCAGATGGAGGTGATCAAAATACCAGTTGTAATTCTGTGGTTCAATAGAATTACATTTTACTATTTAAATGGCAAATAAAGGTTAATGACATGAAAATTCATCTTGTAGGAGAGTGAGAGAGTGGAAGTGCCTYCAAACAAGCCCTGAATGGTCCTTAAATAATTGCTTTCAGAAACAGACCATACCTGATTAGTTAGGTGGCAATTTTTTCACTGGGTTGGTAGCTTTCCAAGGCTTCTGGTTCCTCCACRTTTCATTCTGCTGCTGTTGAGGGATTTGCACTGGATTAAAAACACGGATGAAAGTCACTTGGACAAGGTTGGTACCTCATGGCAGCAGTATGAGCCAGGGGATGAGAAGGGTGTGTGGGAGCAGGAGGTTGTGTGCAGGCACGTGTGTTGGGGGTGCTCCCAAGTTTTCAGCATGAGTCAATGCCAGACTACATGTGTTCGAGCTGCCCAGTGTAAGAGAGGAACAGACAGTGCATGTGATTTCTCTGGCTCACTCTGATTTCACAGGAAATGGGGGCTTCCCATGGAAATGGGAAGTGGTGGGGTTACTCCAAGTGCCAGCACTCCAGCAGGTTTCACGTTGCACCTCCGCATCCTGGGCATTTTGTCAGCGCCTTCTCACTCTCGTTCATTTTCATCAAGTGTGAAATGTGGACGCTTTTTCTAATTACCAGTGTGAGATGATAGCACAATTGAATAACAGTCTTCTGGTAACCAGGGCTAACTTCTGCACTCGGAAAATTGCACTCCAAGCATACTGGAGACAGTGTACTCCTAGTAGAGAGGAAGCATTTGATCCGCACTCCCTCTGTATGTGTTAATTCAACATCTTTGCTCTGTGAGTGTCCTGAGAGACAGGAGAGCAAAGCAGAAAAGGATCTTTCCAGTGTCTTCTTCTAAGCTTTGCGTCAAAGTTGGCATCATACCTTTGTTGTTGTTGCATTTGAAAACATAGCTTGGCCCTGGATTTTTTCGGGTTTTTTTCCATTTCTTCCTTGACTCTAAAATCTGGCAGCCATGGTCACTTATCCAAACAGAGTGATAGCATCAGCTCCACAGTTAACTTCTTGTTCAGTGGTGTTTCTGAAAATAACAATTGCTGCAAGAAAACAAATGGTAGACATGTGGCATATGCTGCACATAATGTTAATTTATTGCCTTTTTTGTAAAAAAATTGCAGTATGAAATTTAGGGGGCAAATCTCAAACCCTGTGAAATTCATGGCACAATACCAGTTTATTTGAAAGAACCTTACATTTGTCCCTAAATCTTACAAGTCCTTAGCTACAATTTGCTTTCTCACAYGCCACTCACCTTTAAGATGATACTCCTTTTTTGGCATTATTAATTATCATTATTTTTGTTGCTGTTATTATTCCAGGAAATCTGTATGGGAGGAACGCTGAAATCTGGTTTAAAAATAACATTTTCATGTCCTCCTACTCACTGTACTTCGTGCATAGAATGCCTTTTATAAAAGCAGACTTGCTGCATGGCTAGATAAAAGCAACTGTCACTTGATTTCCATAACGAAGTCGTTCCCAGGAGAATTTCATTGTTTTAGCAATGAAATTTTTCTAAAAGGCCCTTTATTTTGCTTGAGAAAGATAACAGAAATGAACTTCTGAGTCATTATCCCACAAAACAATTAGAAGAAAGCGAGACTGTCTTGATTTGATGTAAGGAGATTTGTATGTGTATGAATTCCCTTTCATGTAAGATGAGAATAAATTCCCAGCTGAAAATCGAGTTAGAAACACCCCCCAAACCTTACACAAAACGCTTTTTTCCCCTTGCTCACAGAGACGACACACATTTTTATCAGCACTCTCCTGCATAAATTTGGTCATATCCTTGAGTTCAGCCCTATTTCAAAAGGCACTTGCATAACTTCTAATTCAGATGCTTTCCTGAATTAGAGGCAGTCATGGATAATCATTGCCAATTATTACAGTGCATTAATTTTGTTACCAGGTATGTTCATATTTGTGGGGAGGAGTGATCTCTGCACACTGTATTAAGGCTTTAGCTGGTGGTGCATGCACTGTTGATCACAGTGCAAACACAGTCCGTCCTTGCTCACATGCAGGGTGCTGCCCTCACCTCTCACCACTTTTCCAGCATTTCTCACCCCTTTTCTCAGCTGGTCTGTGTCTCATGCCACCATGACGTTCCTTTTCTCTGAATGCTGAACATGCTAAAGCTTGTCAGAATTACAGCATCAAGAAGGATTTAGAAAGCATTTACAGTAAGTGAAARGTCCTACTGCTATATATATACAAATACATACATATATATAGTTACCTTTTTTTTGACGGGATAGGGGTTTGTTTCTGATTTGGACTCATTTTGAGCCATGCTTGCATTTTCATAACTGAATCAATGCAATTACCACTTCAGTTACCACAGAACAACCTACTACTGTAGGTAGRTATGTACAGTAAAAAGCAAAAGGAAAGAGGAGGAAAAATGTTTTCTTTGTAGTCAGGAAAGTCTTTATAGATTTGGCATCATACTTAAAATTGCATTGTATTAAAGAAATGCAACAATTTTGGAAATTATTATTAATAGGAATATTTGTGAATTCAGGATGTGATATTGTGACTCACCCGACAGCAAACATGTTTGCACTTCGGCTGGTATGACTCACGCTGACATTTGTCTTAAGTGTGGCAATTGTTTTAGCCCTGTGCTTGGTGCAGATGAATGAAAAGGCTGAGTTCCCCTGTGCAGATTTACTACGTGCAGCCACCCTGGTAAATCGCAGGCTCAGCTGTGGAGTATTTCCTGTGACACACACGCACACATATACAGGCACACACACAAATGCACAAACATACACGTGCACACTCCCCCAGTAATGTTTTACTGTTAAATACTACATTCATAGAAAGGAAATGCATAATTACAGCACTGCCTTTTGCACCACATAAAGCAGCCCACATCAAAAGACGTTTTTCATTAATGTTTCAACAGGTAATCTCTGGAATTACTGCCAAGCCATGTTCCTGTTACTTAGCACTCAGTGTCGAAATCGTTTAAATCTTTGTTGTAAGCCAGCATAGTCATCTTAATCCTGCGAAAAAGTTAGTCAATAGAGCCTTTGTTTTCCAGCTCCATGTTTCACATTGCACAGCAGTGTAGAAGACGTGGCGGCTCTGGAAGCGGGGACAAGGTTAAGGGTGCGTTCTGGGCTGGCTTCCTAAGGAAGCGAAGCTCACATGGTGGCATTGTTTGTGCCTGCGCCAGTGCATGTCCCTCCAGCCTGGCAGCTGGTGTAAGTAATTCCTCTTTACCCCAGCGTGCTGCACCATTACAGGAGGTGGGGAAGCTGGTCCCTGAAAAGGTTGTGTAAGTAGCAGATGAATAGCTGTGGGCACCTGTGGCTGAGCTCAGTGAGGCAAAGGCCACAGCCCAAACTCAAATCTTACTGGCCCTGGGAGCTGGTACTGTGGGCATTTGCTGGAATTACTGCTGCCACCAGTGATCAAGCCTCTTCTCTGGTTCTGTAGGTTGTAGCATTAACAATCTTCTTCAACAGGTTTTGTCTCTGGCTACTTAAAATACTGCAATGAAACAGAATCTCAGCCATTTCTTTTGGTGCTGCTATGCTTTGTGACTCACAGCATTTGGATTCCCCTTCCAAACACCACCTTTGCAGGAGAGCTGTGGCCATCATGTGAGAGGTGTCTGCACGTGTAGTGAAGGCCCTTGAGCTTGTTCTGATCTATAGCAAGTTAGTAGGGTGCTGCAGTTCTTCAAATATGCAGGAGGCTCATTGTCTCCACTCAGGGCTGAGCTGCATTTTTTTGCATAATAGCTTCCATAAAAGGAAAAGAGAAATATTTATGCCATGTATATAACAGAAGCATGCAAAGTGGGTATTTTTATTGCTTATATCTGTTCAACATTACTGGCTCTCAGCCTGAATTATTAGGGACCATTTGCATTCTTTTCTCAATCTCTTCTGCTCAAAAGACCTGTAGAAATGAGTGTTACAAACATGCAGGCAATAGARTTGCTTTTACTTTAAAGCTCTGCATGAGAATGAAGAAAACTGGCATCTTAAGAGAAATGTAGATCTGTGTTGAAATTCCACACCCTCCACCCAATATTCCTGTTTTGATAGCCATGAAAAAGTGGTAAATGGGAGTGCTGATCTGAATAAGGTGATGGATTTTTACTAAAAATTACATCATTGGAATCTTATAGGAGGCATTTGTGAAGTATTTTTCTCCTTACACGTCTGCACTGTTGCTACTTCTACAAAACAACCTAGACAAGCTCCTCTTAGGTTTTTTTCACCTAGTGGCATTGTGTGTTGCACTGACAGCCCACCACCTGATGTACTCTTTTAATACCTTATGCTTCACTTTTTCTGGGGGAAAATCACATGAAACTTAAAAACTAAGATGGGCAAGAAAACACGAGGCTAAGCACAGGCTAACCTCAAGTCTTTTTTGAAAAACTGGATATTAGTGAAGTACAAATAACGGAGTATTGTTGTGATTGCTCTTACTTGTGTAAAAGTGATGTCTCTGAGGTCCTAGCCAGATTTGTGTTTCGGCATTACGTAAGTGGAGAGTGTGAGTTTGAGCTGTTCTGCATTTTTTCCTGAGTACGACTGTAGTGATGAACCTTCATCTGTTTTCCCATCACTCGTTTGAAGTGTTGAGGTTAGGGAATAGGTAACAAGGGCAGTGGAGATGACTCGGGAGCAAAGTTGCTTCCATAGTTTCCAGATGAAGAGGTTTGGAAGGGCAGATGAGTCTGGTGAGTAAGGCTGTAAACTCTCCGTCTGTTTGGATGGGCTGATGCTAAAAGGAGGGATGGTTTAAATTGTGCAAATTTAAGCCTTAAACTGAGCCTTAAATTGTGCAAAAAACCTGCTGTGGGTGAAGCAACGATGAATAATGGTTTTTAGATTATATCTCAGGACACCGATTTCTAGATGACTCGCAGCTAATGTTAGTTGTGCAGAATCAGTGGCCACCTTCAGTGCTGGTTCCTGCACTGGAGGGTGTGAGCTGCAGCCTTGCCCTTTCAGCCCCTTGTGCTTGTCCCGGCTGAGTACTGTTTGCAGATAGATGTTCCCGTCCTGCATTTTCCCTCTGAGTCAGCACTCAGGCTGGAAATGGTTTTCACATAGCAAAGATGTGCTGGGCTGGGATGTCCCATGTTCACAGAGCTGGGGAGGGTCACATAGATGTTCTTCCCTCTGCTACAAATTGTGAGGCAGCATGGATTGCTTCCTTGTCTGAACCCTGTGATCTCTACGCTGTTTTTCTGGTTTAGGACCTGTAGGATATGCAAAGTGCTGACATCTTGATTTACTGTTCCCATGCACCCAGATACAGTTATTCACCCTGCACAAAGTGGGTGTAACACCTTGTGAAGCTGGGCATTTCACTGCAGATCATATGCAACACCATGGGAAATGTTTGTTTACGTGACAGAGCTGTAGAGGATCGAGCTTCTGATGAGGAATGGGTGCCAAACAGAAACCAGAATGATGCCTGCCTGTTTTAAGCAAACAAAACCTCTTTTGTCCTAAGGTGATATTGCTTCACCATAGCAGTAAAGTTGGCATAATTGGGATTTAAGTAATTTTTACACTAGCAGAACATCAGCAGCAGCCTTTGTACACTAGATAGAATGTCAGAAGATTTTCAGATGGGCAAAGTTTGGCATAGCTGGTGTAGACAAGCTTTTATTAACTTGAAATCTAAAAGATGGTAAATTCTTGGTTGGTTTGTGGTTTTTGTTTTATTTCTTGGGGTTTATTTTTTTTTATTTGCTTTTTAAAATTTCCAGAATCTTTTATCCTTGTGTAAAGTCAGCTAAACCTATTGAAAATTATTTAGAAGTTTTTTCCTGATATGATAGATGATACGCACATTAGGTAATTGAAATCACGCACACTCCAGGAAGATAAAACCTCGCCTTTCCCATTTGCGGTGTGGCAAGATTGAACCTGTCTGAAGCTATTTCATGCAGAGGGAGCATAAAGCAGGAAATGAATTACGGTTTTATTTGAGTTGAAGGATTAGTTGTGGGATAATAGTGAACAACGAAACAACTTGGGGACAAGGCTGCCAGCTCTTAAACAGTTTTATTAGCTTATGCTGATTTGTGAATTAGGAAAACCAAATGATGTCATGCAAGAGAGCAAGGGATGACAATTAAAAACCTGCATGAAAGGACTAGTAAAACAGTAATCTCTCACTGCCTGATCTTCAAAGCAAGATGGGAGAGCATGACCTTTTCTTGGAATAAATACAGGATATTTCATGTAGCCAACTTCTGGTTTTCAGGTTTTGCCAATTTGCAGCTGCTTGCTTGTACTACAGTTCTTATTTGTTGATTGCCCTGGGGTCCAATTTTAGTCTCAAAATACTCCCAAGAAGTGGTTCCATGTTCTTTGATTTGAGATCTGTTCACATCTCAATTACACTTCTAATCTGTCAGCACAGTATCCTTTTTAGCACTCAATGGCAGAGCTATGCTGTGATATTTGAGTAACCATAATGCTGTGGGACCATGAAAAACAGCTTCCTTGGTAACGCTTCCCATTTATAGTGGAGATGTGATCGGTAACCGTGTATGTGATAATGATTTGTTGATCATGTTGAAACTTCAGTCTCAAAGTGTGGTTAAGACCTAATTGTACTGCAAACCAGCTTTCTCTGCTGCTTCCTCCAAGTTACCACTGTTTTGTATGTTCCACGAAAAGCATGTCATCACAGCCCATCAGATCTGCATAGCAAAAAGATTGTCCCAATTAGGGACTGAGCGCTCTGCTCTTCAGGTGAGGATTGTGCTTCAAGAAGCAGCATCTTTCTGTGCATCCTGAATTTTGTCTTTAAATCTTAAGCATAAAGGTGCCTGGGAACATTTGCAGGCAGACGTGCCTTGCCTCTCACAGAATGAAGTGCCTCTGGGTAGGGTCAAGTGAGCAAGTTGTGGCAAATCAAACTAGCTTGTGAATTTATAGTGCATTATCTGCTCCATAGTAACTGGCTGTGTGCATGGTACAAAGGCACCCTGTGGTAAATACGAGGTTTCTTGCCCCTTTTTTTGCCTGAGGTGTAGGCTACCTTCCTTCACGTCATCTTTCCCGTGAAATGAGAGTGCATGGAGAAGGAATCTGCCCGAGTACCACCACTGCACCATATTGCACGGGTGCTGCTTGGGGCCTGTTCCTGTGTCCCCACTCTGGCAGGGGTGTGCAAGACACATTCCAGGCTGGCAGCAAGATCACTGCATTGCTAGCAAGCAGCCTCACTCCTAATTCAGCAATCAAGGCTCACTCCTGATTCAGCGATCAAAGCCCTGTTTTGGGCAATCAAACCAAAATAGAACCAAAATCCTAATCCCACTTGTTGAAGTTGGTGGAAAGACTTAGTCACGTAGTGTGGTGGGTCCCCCAGGGTTACATACAACTGACTCTCCAGGGAGGCTCACAGGAGGCTGTGCAAGCAGGAGCTTGCAAGGAATAAACTTCCCTGCTCTTACTAAAAAATAGTTGGAAGCCATTTATTTTTGCTGGAAATGTTAAATATTATCTCATAGTTATTTGGACTCCTTTTTCAGGTTCCCCTGAATGCTAAATGACAAGACATAAAAATTAAAAATTGCAGCTTTTACGGTTGCCAAATTATTGGGGGAAAGAAACCATAAATAATTTGCAAATGCTGAAATGTTTCGTTTTTACACTTAGACACAAAATAGTTTGAGTATTTTGAGCTCAGGTGGAGTTTTTCAATTGTGGGATTCATGTAATTGAGAGAAAAAATAAACGGCTTGAAAATAAATTTGGATTTAAACAAGGTTTCAAGCGTTTTTTAAATAATAGCTTTGGGTTATTTTTCTCTCTTTGGTCTGCTTTCTAAAATGAAAAATCTTGATGGTCTGTTTCTGTTAGATAAGCAGCAGAGTCCCAATTAAGAAGAGGAGAGAAGCTGTTGACCAAGGACCTGGAAGTGTAGCCAGGACTGGATGTCTGAAGGCTCTTGAGTCCGCAGTGCCTTTGTCACACAGGAATTGTAGTTCTTCAGAAACTACTGTTTCTGAAACTGAGATGCTTTTTGTAACAGGCATCTTGCATTGCTGCAGTTCCCCAGGAAGAGTACAAAGACACATTTAACTTGAGACCAGTGGTCACCATCATCATCATCATTGACAGGTGCCTGACAGWGTCTCAGCCAGCTGGATGCTGGTTCACAGACACTGCTCCATGAGGGCTTCGCTTTAGCCAGTAAATCCAGGAGTAGTCTTGCTCCAAAGCTGGATCAGCTGGGCAGATACTGTCTTGGGCGTTGTAAGACTTTGTTGTTGTTGCTTCGTATGT
The DNA here is from genome assembly GCF_030028575.1 of Malurus melanocephalus. Classification (NCBI taxonomy): domain Eukaryota; kingdom Metazoa; phylum Chordata; class Aves; order Passeriformes; family Maluridae; genus Malurus; species Malurus melanocephalus. The sequence continues at coordinate 390,192 of NW_026623311.1, forward strand.
TGCACTAAAACCGTCATAGGTATAGACTTCTTTTGAATAGCAACTTTTTATCATTGCATTGCCTTCCTTCTGCTCTTCACCCATGAACTGCACTTGCCCATGTGTCTGACTTGTTTCCTGCCTTTGCGTAATGTGAGATTCATCTGCATTCATCTGTAGCCATCTAATCTGAGCTCAGTGTCTAGACTTACTTTATGGAGAGAACCAGACCTTTCTAGAGAGTTTTTCATTCTGTCCCAAAGCAGATGCTTAAGATAGGTCAAACTAATAATTTCCTAGATTGCCTTGTTTCTTCCAGCAAGCGAAGAGAGCTTTCACTGTATAAGGTATAGACTTTTGTCTTTTTGTCCTTTTTTTTGCACGTTTTTGGTTTGAGGACACAGATTCCACCATAAGGCTGATAGGGTGGGATCCATGTGCACAAATCCTGAAATTACATGTGAGATATTTAAGGAGCCTTACATTAAGGAGGCAGAAAAGGTTTGTGGCCCAAAGTGAAACTAAGAATTCAGGAAGTACAAGTATACCATGGGAACCTGGCTCAAGGAAAAAAATGTTCCATTTGGGGCCTGTGGAAATACATGCTCTATTTTAAATGTTCTTTGTGGGATTCACATAAAAATGGAGCCCAGCAACTTCCTCAGACCCCAGTAAAAAGGCTGGGGATAGGCTGATACCTTGTATAGTCAGTAAAAAAATTCAGAGTTGGTCCACAAAGAAATTTTGTCAAAAAAATTAAGGAAAGAACCACACAATATTAAAAATCTCAAACATGAAAAATACTTCCTACTAAGGAACAGGAAGAGTGTGTGTATATTCTTGGTTTCARTATTCCTCTGTTAAAGTATTGCAGATAACCATGGAAGTAGATAGGTGTCTGCATTCCCCTAGAGGAGTTCATTGAGAACGAAAATCTTCCTGTGTGGATCTCTCTACACATTGTGGACTTTATTTGCAGACACTTTTCTAAACAGCAGCTCTCAAGTAGTTTTTTCTTTCTCTTGTTTCAGCAACAGAATTATTTAAATCAGTTAATTAATTAAATTAATTCAGCAACTCTGAACTGGGTTTTAATATTTTGTAATAATATGCATAGGGCAAATGACTCTTCCTATCCTTGATCAACGTTTGCAGTACACTCACCCTGTACTGGACTCTTCATCCTGGGAGCTCATTATAAATGTARTTGCTTCAAGGAGATGTCGGAGTCAATTGTCTGTTTGTTAAACAGCACTATGGATTTTCCCTTTTTTATTCCTTGCTTTCCTTTCTTATTTGGTTTTGCTTTTGTTCTACAGCTCCATCTTACTTTATTTGAAAGAGGAAAGCCAGTGAGGACCCGTGAACAATCCAGCGGCTTCTGAAAAATCTTCATGCTAAAGGATAATCCAGAATTCCTTGAAGAAGAACACAGTGAATGTTGTGAGTTCCTAGCTGTGATAACAAATACTTCCAATTGTGTCTTTTGGGAGGCTGTATCTGCCCTGTGGTGTTTGGTCTCTTCTCTGTGATGAACACCAAAGGCAGTTGTGTTTGGGTGGGGCTGAAAAGATAGACTTGAATTTCTGTCCCTCTTACTTTTTTTTTCTCTTTCTTTTTATGGGTTTAAGGGCAGATAGTGTTATCTAAGGAAAGATGGTGGATTTCTTTTCCTTGGACTGCTACAATTATTTGTCATATTGCTATATAACATATTGCTATATGTTAGCAATAACATATTTCTATTGTTTTTTAGTTAAATATTGAAAGGCCATGTGAATGTGTAGCCTAACAAGAAGAAAAATACTATGGGTAACAGTTCATCAATCTAAAGGTCAGATTCAGGAGTTTTATGCATACTTATACAATGGTTGGTATTATGCGGCCGTTTTCAAATTAGAGGAATGCAAATGTAGTTATTTCTGCCTGGTATTCCAAACTCTTGGTCAGTTTGTTGTATTAGTTTGAGTAATTCCAGTACAAATGCTACTCTTGGAAGTTTGTGTTCGTGGAAACTGGCGTAACACACCTTTCAGAGGGAAGCACAGTCACTCAACTGAGACCTTGATTCAGCTGCAGTATTAATACAAGAAAATGTTCCCATGAGGGATGACTAAAGAGAAGGCATAAATATTTTTATGTCCATTGTTTTTCTTATGAAGCCCACTGTTTTTCTGGGTTGAAATGGGCAAACATGCCGATCAAATGTACACATTCTCACAAAAAGAGGAAAACAAGACTTCTCTGCTTGCCAGGTTTTGGAATAATCCTTATATTTTTCTTAAGAATGAACCATGGGGATTCCCAAGTTAGGCAAGTTAATATTCAAATTCTTAYGCTCGAAGTATACAGTGGTCCTTCAGGATGTTAATAGTGATAAAGCTGCAGATTCTTCCAGTTTGAGCAAACTAGTTCATGCACTTTCCATTAATGTGGTAAATATAAATAGATTTTCTGATTGCTGGGCATGCCTTCTAGCTTCCTCAAAGTTGGATGCCCTCCTTTGCTCTGCTTTTCACTTTGGGTTCAGGCTTCAGGAAGCAGATTGAGACAGACTCTAAGCAGTGCTGCTTTCCCAAGAACCAGTTGCAAAATAAATATTAGAGAAGACGCTGCAAATTTTTCATCATCTCTTGCCTTTCCAGGCTGCTTTGATCCGCAGTGAAATAGTTAACAAAGCCGACATTTGGAATTGTTACTTACTAGTTACCACTAAACTGCCAAGCTAGTAGCTTGTTAAGATGAATAAGGGGCCTCTGAGACCTGGAGTTTCTCATTGTCCATGTACCTGAGCAGATGTGGCTGTATCAACTTATTCCCACACTTGGAAAGACTTCTTTAAAACCACAAGAGCTTTCTTTGCATGCTGGCATCCTAGAGCAGAAGAGGACAGCCCTAAATAATAATAATAACAATAATAACAATACTAAAATAATAATAACAATAACAATACTAATAAACAAAAACTGCCCTAGCATGCAGAACTGTTTGGATAACAGGAGATATTTGTTCAAGATGTTGCAATCACCTCCTCTGATTGCAACAGCAGCATCACCTCACCTGAAGAAGAGCATTCCCCGTGGAATGCTGTGTGGTGTGCCAGATCAGCCAGGTAAACTGAAGGAGGCAATCATCAGCCATTACAGGGGATGAAGTATCTGTTGAAGATGCTGTCAGTGTGATCATTAMATTCTGTTCTGCCCTAATGGGTTTAAAATCAACCCACTTAAAGCACAGTGTGATATTCTGCTAGTGTGGTGCCAAACCCCTGAATTACACTCAGGAGGCCTGGGTTTGTGCAGAAAAAGCTCTCACCAGGTATGGATGGAAAAAAGTGTTCTTGAGAGTGGCTCTTACCCTGACACCCAAGACTGGTTCCTTTTGAGGAGTCATTTGTAAGTGATGGAGAGCTTTTTAGCAGTTCCTTGAGAGTGTGTTTTGTCACCTGGCTTCTGCTTGGAGGACAGTGCTGCAAGGAGGCAGTCAGCCGGACTCCTCCTCTTCTCTTTAAATTCTTGGGGAGACAAGAATGCCAGAGATGAGGAAGGTACAGTGTTTCTCCTGRAAGAAAATGCTGGCACACAGCAATTTTACTGAAAAGTATTGCTCTCTCCCCTGTTTGCAGGRTGTTGTCATGTTAAGATGTGAGGAAAATGATCACACCTTTCCCACTGCAAGCAGTAGCTGTTCTCTTCCCTTCTGCTGCCTCCTCCTGCCACCCAGGCAAATTTCAGAGGAAGGGGGGTGTGAGAAGGGAGGGGTGCAGTAAATTGGGACCAGTGTCTTGTATCCACCTAGAAACTGTCTGTTTACTAAACAGTACAAATTTCTCACTTCCTTTTTACTGCTGTCTTCATTTGGATGAAACGCATTTCTGGAATAGCAGTGCTTTTACAAATCAGGTCCATATTCCACTTCTGGGGAGAGAAAAAGGCATGTCAGGAGGGTTTGTTACGGAGGAACATTTATTTTAGCAAGGGTGAAAATGAAGCAAGACAGAGCTCCTTTGCTCTTAACTGAAGGGTACCTTCTGTATTCCAACATACGGTTTTGTAATTTTCTGGTAGGATTTGGGTATCCTGAGGTTTTTTTTTTTTCCATCCTGAAAACATATGCCACAGCTTTTTTGGAGTGCTAGCCACACAAGCACAAACGCATTCTAACAGGAGCAGTGAATAAACTCTTCATGTTCCTCAGTCACAGGCATTTCTTCAAACTATTTTATTTTTCTGTGCTTTTGTGAAAACCTGTGCTTTTGTGAAAACCTCTGGTTTGTGGGAAATGGAAAATAAATCTCATAAGTCCAGTATGTGTCAGTAACAGAAATGTGTTTATCTATAAATTTGATCTTATATCTATAACAGTTATTTTGGGTAAACTGCAGATGTCAGAATAATAAACATCCCCACTTCTAGCCCAGACAGGCTTTCTATGCCTTGCCTTCMGTGGGAACTTGCTGCTGTAAGGACTGACTCTGGAGAGGGTCTTGGAGGACCRTGGTCATGCATGGCTTAGCCCCAGTTCCACCCATTTTTGAGCTGCCTGCCTTCTTTCCCTGTTCTTGGCCCTCCTTGCTTCCTTTACCCTGGGTCATATCTCCTGTGTACTCCCCCTCTGGCTGCCGGCTGTTTTTCCTGGCATAYGGAGCTGTGACGGGTCTAGGGGCGACGGCTCCTGGAGCTGATGTCAGTGCTGCTTCCTGAGCCTCCTGGCCAGGCTGGCTGCAGCCCAGGCACRCCCTCTCCCCAGAGCATCACCTTCTCTATCCTGCCACTGCGGCAGCCCCTCGGGGAGGAGGCTTGTGCAAGGGATGGAAATGCAAGGTTAGCAAGCCTTTCRCAGCAGTGTTCTGCAAGTGGCCGTCTCCCACGCCTGGAGCCTCAACGCCGGGTTTGTGGTGTGGCTGGAAGTGATGCCTGGTTTCTGTTCTGAGCTGTACRCAGCTTGGAAGAGCGACGGGAAGCTTTGACACATGCAGACTTAATGTTTCTGGATGTCTTTGCTTTTGTGTCGCTTCGGTCTCTGTATGCTAAATCACTTCATGGTTTTCTGTGAAAATTACCAGGCTGCCGAGAAAAGAGCAGAGCTGCGTGTGTCTGTTCTTCCAAACAACAGCCCAGTACAGGCCACTCAGTATTTATAGTGAGAGGGGAAAAAGTGAAGAATCACTTTAATTTGAGAAATGTCTCTCAGAAAAAGCAGTAATTTATTCCTAGGCATTATTCTTCATTAAGAGCTCCATTCAGCTGCAGCTTCCCTTTAAATAGTAATTGCTCTTTGCAGGCATGCTATACATAGGGCTTCAGGTTTCTGCCATTTCTCTGCCAAAAAATCAGAAGTATTTCTCACCAAATAAATGTTTATTCAGAAAGTCATATTTCCTGGCTTTTATTTCATGTCACAGGCTTCCGGCAGCCAGGCAAGAACAGCTCAAGGCTGTTGTTTGGGAGAGGAAGCTGAAAACAGTTTGAGTCTCTTGTGGGGCTTCAGAAAACGTCTCTGACCATAACTTTGGGCCTTCAGTTTGGCACCTTACTTCAGCTGTTGAACACTGAATTAAAATTGACGTTGGAGAAATCCCACAGGGCGAGTGTGTCTGTGAAGACACAGAGTGGGTGGCGGCAGGCGTTTCTATGCATCAGGTCAGCTCAGCCCCTCTCCTGGCCTTTAAGCACCATATCCTCAGACTGCAWGGGTGGCAAACTGGCCTTGGCACTGGCAGCAGCTGAGCTGGTTTGTTGGTGTGGAATTCCCTGTATGGTCAGTGTTTGGACACCTAAGGACAGCAGGTGAGAGCTGGGCTGTGCCTGCTTGCACCTGCCACCCAGTAGAGGTGGGCAGGGTGGCTCCAAGTCYTGCAGAAGGACATGAGGTGATGATGCTGTGAGCCACCAGTGCTCCACAGGACCACGTGCCTTTTTATCCACATCTGTGCGGCTTCCTTGGATTTGCCTTTCTCTTCTCTACATTCCTGCTGGCTGGCTCCTCAGTTCATGAYTTCCTAACCTGTCTTTTCCCCTCTTATCTTTTCCAGACTGARCTGCTGAGCTTCTTCTTTTGTCTCCAGGGTTTATCTGCTGGACTCATACTTTACATTCAGTGTGCTAAGCCCCTACCCACTCCAGTAGATGGATTTGCTGTTGTAGCAGCCCCAGATGGTTCTCTTTTGTCATCTGTGGCTGTGGTGTTCCTGTCAATACATGATGTTTTCTTCTCCACATCTCCTCCCACTTCTCCCCACACTCCTAAGTTTATGGCTTATAGTTTGCAGTCCATGTATTAAAATAATTTTTAGTTAGGTCACTCATTACTCTCTTGCTTTCTTCTTGGCCTRTATAGGTTCCAGAGAAGTGAGAAGCTATAATTTCTTCAGGGCTGAAATCCAAGTCTTTGATAGGCATGCCTGATGCCTGGGGCCACTACATGTTGCAACCGGTTGTCAGCTTTGTAAAACTTACCCTGCAGAGCAAAGAAATCTGGGCACAAAGATTGTTCTCTTCTCCACCATAGCAAGCTGTAGTTTCCCAGTCTGTTCTGCCTTCCCTTCATTGTCTTCCAAGCAAATGGCTGTAAGATTATGACTCCCATGTTTGGACTGAGAACAGCTTTTGCCTAAGCAAACAGATTTCTCTTTGGCAGTCACTTCAACTGCTGCCCCAGCTTTTTGCTGTCAGCTTTATTTCATGATTTGGCATTAGAGAAGTCCAGGCAGTACTAGTGCACAGTGCATTGGAGCGAGTAAATGCAGCAAGGCAGGCAGGTGAATAATGGCTTTGTTAATGATTACAATAGTAGTGTGAGACCACAAAAAACATCTCCTGTAGTTCAGCTCTGTAGCTTATGGTTGCTTGTCTTTGAGTTGGTGCTGTCAGCTGGAGAAATTCCTTGTCCTTGCTGGCAACACTGCTTCGTCCAACAGACTTCCAGTGGAACCAAGAAGCATTGGGAACCAAGCCCAGCCTGCACAGGTTTACAGCATGGTGTGAAAGCTGCCCTACTGTTTGCAAGTTGAGTCTGGGGTGAACCTGAACAAAACACAGGTGTCTCATGCCTGTGAGAATATTTCTTCTGCTTCTCTTATGCTCTCTTGTGCTTCACTTGTGCTTTCTTATGTTGCTGTGATCACTGGTGAGCTGGTTTGCTGTGCCTATGGTGACCTTAACAGTATCTCATAACATGCCAGTGCATTTCTCAGAGCTAATAATGTTTTCTGGCAGCAGCAGCAAGAAGAGAATATAAATTAAGCTCTCCTAGAGAGGAGATTTTTTTCCATTTTCTGTTGGCAGTGTTCATTCAAAAGGAAAGGCTGCTGATAGTGGTAGCTTAGTTAAAAGGAATCATGAGCCCTTTGTAGCAGAATRCTATTCTAAACAACTTGTTCATTCATATTTATTTCAGGTTTGTTTGTAGCTTGCCAGGCTTATTAACCCTGGATGCATATTTTGGGAAGGAATATCAGACACTTTTACTCAAACTGGCTGTATTGGTGCTATCAGTGTTCCTTCTCAGTGAGTTTTGTGTTTCTTGTAGTTAATCAGCTTTGCTGTTTCCAGGTACAGACACTGATGAATGTGTCAAAGGCACCTGATGGTACAAAGGTCAAGAGGAAGAAGATAAGCAAGTTGATAAGATTGCCTTTAGCTCCTTTTCCTGTTGAGGTGTCAGAACTAGAGACMGACTAAGGAAACTGGGGATACTGATTTTTATTTATTTCTGATGAGTTTTCCTGGCAGCTCTTTAAATAAAAGAAAAGCTCTCCCCATTATAGCAAATAAAGTTTATTGCACTAGTGCAATTTATTGCCAGGTTATTGCACTAGTAATAGAAGAAATCTGTTTGGGCAGTGAGGGCTGCATTAGATGAGGGGAGGAACATTATTTGTGGTTTTCTGTGCCAGGCAATCATTACTCAGAATTGGGGTAGTAATACATAAATTCCCTTTGTTTCACTTCCAACATTTGGACTGCAGTGAATCCTGCTAAAGCATTACAGAAGCTCCATCAGTTGAAAGAATTTGGGAAAAATGTGGGTTGGCTTCCCATATGGAGGTACATTTGTGAACAGAGCTGAGGTGATTCCTTGCAGCAGAAGTGTCCTCAATGGAGGCAGTGGGCAAATTGTGCTTTAAGCCTTCAGCTGTCAGGAGTTTGTTTCTGGCAGATGAAATCTGTCTTCTCAAGAGCTTGATCTATCATTTCTGGTGCAAATAGCTGAGAAAAGAAACTTCAGGTAACATGAACCTCTGGTGAAGTAAAAGGGAGTTTGACACTCAGAGTATAGCTGGGGGAAGAGTACTGGAGGAGCTGGCACTTTTCATGTTCACAGTTGAAGTGTTTGGGCCTATTTTACATTTTTGAAAGGAGTATTTTTTGTTTGTTTTCTTGTAAAGCTGTGCTCTGCAAGTGACTTTGTTAAAGAATCAGCTTCTTACGGGGAAAAGAGACATAATAATGTTTCTTTGTCACTCAGTCATGTGCTGCTGCCTTTTAAAGTGGGAAGGTCCTCTTAACATATTTCTGAGTCATGTCTGTTAATTCCACAGTGCAAATTACCAGGATCCTTTTTACTTTTACCAGAACCATTAAAATGTTTGTATAACCATCTTTATTCAACCTGAGGGATAGCCTGCAGAGCAGCCAAAGAGATATAAGTACAAACACTTCCTTCTTGTTATCGTTGACCAGTCAAACCAGTTCAGCCGAAGGATTTGACTTAGTGAGCAGTCCTGCTGCTCCTGATGGCATCTGTAGAAAGGGCGAGTGAGCTGTAGAGTTTCATGTGTTTTCATTATGGGGTGAAGTCTCTTTTTAAATTAAATGAAGCCGTCAGGCTTCATTAGCTCCGGGTTTTCTTGTTGTTATTATTCTGATGTAATTATCACTTTTCTTGAGTCAGCCTTCTGCTTGCCTACTTACAAATAAACTCTTTCCATCTGGAGAGTATTTTGTGATGAGGAAGGTACAGTGAAGTAATGAAACTATTATCAGCATTGTGCTCTTCCTGTAGTTTTCAGCTACCTAGAATACTATATGAGGAAATAGAAAAAAACAAGTACACGGCAAACATAATAGGATCCTCTTCCCTGAAAAAAGATCCTGCAGAGATAAGATCCTGCACATGCARTGGGAGAAACCATCATATGTTGACTGTCCTGCAGTCCTTTGCTTCAAAAAAGCAGCATTAAGAACTGAAGAATCACCCCACTCTGCTCTCACATGACAAGACACGTTGTTTCAGCAGTAAGTAGCTCTTGGGTATAATGAAATAGCTGCTGACTGCAGGGAATAAGAAAGGCTCAGTCATGATGGGTATATCTATTTGTGCATCCGAGCCCTGTGCAAGAGATTCCCAAGCTGACAAAGTATTTTGCTCAGGCTAATTAGCCCTGCTTCTCTCCTTACATCTTGTCTGATTGTGCTAATTACACTGAGCAGGATGCTGCCTGACACTGGTGAGAGTCAAACATGTGTCTGTCCAGCCCTGCCCTGCAGTGTGCCCTCTAAATGCCTGAGCCCACTCAGCGTTAGCCCATGGGTCTGTGCCAGTGGCTGTGCAGCCAGCACAGGTGTTGCCTGCAGTTTTACTGTATGTGCCATGTCAGGAATCACTCAGCCTTGGGTCGCTTGCTGGGACTGCAGTGAAGGTACTAAGTGATCGAGAAAATCTTGAAGGCTTCAAGGTCAGGCTAAGCCAGTACCCTCCTTGCTCTGAGAAAAACTGCATCCTGCTGGGTGTCTTTGGTCCTGTTCATTCTGTTGCATGTGAATGACTTTCCTGGTTCTGGAGGTGGTGGTCTGGAGCCCAGGGAGTCGGGGGTGTTGTGTGAGGGGTCAGAAGTACCAAGGCAGACAACCAGAAATGATGAAACTGAGGAATAAAAGCGTGAAGAACTTGGACTTCCTGCTTTTCATCCTATTTGTGTATGCAGGACTGCCAGAGAAACGGCCTGGCATGTTGAATTAGACTGTGAAACCTCACTAATTTGTCTCCTGCTCTGCCTCTCTTGCAGAATGAAATGAGCGCAGGGATAGATCACTTTCATAATTTGGTCTCATAACAGCTCTTCCAGCTAAGTTTGCTGTCAAATATTGTTTCAGAGACATTGAATAAGCTTACAGAAGACAGRTTTTAGAAGAAACAATCAAAAAAGACCTTGACAACCCCCAAATGGCAACAAATAAAACTGTTTTCCCTCATTATAGTAGTAGTGGCTTTTTACTCCCTGACTGTTCTTTCTCTGACTGGCACTTCACTGGGAGATGCGGTTGAGAACAAATGCATATATACACACACATACATGCTTGCCTATCGACATATACATTGGTCTGAGTGATCCTTGGGATGGAAAAGCAAGTGCAAAAACATATGCTGGGTTTGGCAAGTTGGTCCTTTTAGTTGCACAGTTTCCTGATTTTCTTCGTTTAAAAGGTGTGTTAATGTTCTGTGTATGATGTTCTGAAGTGTGTTACTTAGCTTTCTTGTCAAAAGATGGATGTTCATGTTTCATTCCATACTGTGAAATAGTAGTCCTCAAAATACCGTGTCAAGCCACTACCATGAATAAATAGCTGTGCTGTATTATTTTGGGTAGTAGCAGTTTCTAAGACAGTCAGTATGATCACAGCTATTAAGTGAGTAGAAAGTGTTTTGAAAGGGTAGAAAGAGCTTTGTTGACTGAAGTGGCTGGGTCAGAGCTGAAAAGGAAGAGTTTGCTGTTTTAAAACATAGCAGACATTTTAGACATTCTTACTGGGATGCTTCAGTAATGCAGTTGTGTGAAAGACTGATAAGGGAATGTGCAATAGCAGCCCTCATCATTTAAAGTGCCCGAACTTGGCACATTCTGTGGCAATGTAAAATAGCAGTAAACATAAATCTTGTGTTCTGGAATTCCTGGGTCTCATTGTTAGCAGATCAGTGTGTAAACAGTGGCTCAGTGTGTCTAGTACTAGAGGGATGTGTTTTGTTCCTGCAAACGGATGTGTGCTGGCTCTGCACACCCTGCATCGTCTGTAAGACACAGCAGATTCAGAATGAGCTGTACTCCGCATTTTCTAAAGGAAGTCTGTTTTGTATGAACSACAAATGAAAACAAGAAGTACATAATTTTTCACTCCAGTGCAGGTATTTCACCAGTTTTAAATAATCAGTTACTGATTTCAGTCGAGCTGCCTAGTAAGATTTGCCAAGAGCATTGTAACAGGACAACTCAATCCGAATTCCAGATTTGATGCAGCYCCTTGGTCAGGTTGGCAGTTTTCTTTTTGGTCCCAGCTCTTCACCAGTTAAGGGCATAAAATATTTTGGAAGAGCAGGAAAAGCTTTGTTCACTGAAGTGACTGCACCGAAATTGGAAGTGGGGAGCAAGAGGTGAAAGAGCACTGGACTGTTAGCAGCAGGGGACAAATCCCAGTGTTTGTACTCCATGGCCCCCATTGAAGACCTGTAGCTGTTTTTTCTCTTACAAGCTTGAGCCCTGAGCCTGCCTGTTAATCTGTGCATGCTTTTAAGGCTGTCTGGCGTGTCAGGGCTGGAGCCTGGCAGCAGTAGGAAATGGTGTTTACCCTTGGTCAAAGAGGGAAACCACCACACCAACACAATGCCTATTGTCTATAGCACTGACACCAGTACTAAAGGTAACATGCAAACCACTGATGATTGCTTCTTCAGGAAAGCAAATGCAAATAGGATAAATAGTCCTTAATTAAATTATGATTGGCATTTTAAGGCTTATGGTAATGCACTTAAGCTCAATGAAGGCATTTCTATTTACATATTCCTTCTGTACTTCAAAATGTTGCAAAGAGCACAGCAAACTATTTGATTGTGGTTGTGCAAAGCTGGTATAGTATCGGTGCAGCTGAAACTGAAATTGCACTCGTATGAGTTTGATCTCAGTGCCTGTATTGTGCTGGAAAACCCAAGTGATTTGGTTTAGAAAAGATTTATCATATTAAAGCATCTCTTCTTGGTTCTGTGGGTTTTTTTTTTTTGTACTTTCCATTTCTGTTTTGGCAAAGATGGTGTGGGGGATGAGGAGATGCAGATTGATGATTGTTTGTCTGTAAACGGTCTTACTGGAACAGAGACTGTAGGAGGCTTTCTCATGGCTTAGTCAGACCACTGCCTTATCTAAACAGTATGTGACCCTCCAGGATGCTACMTGTGGCTCTAACCCTGCCTGCCTCCCTGATCAGAGTGGATATGGACATGTTTGTAGCAGTGTGAGAGGAGCACTCATTTGGGGAACCATTCTCATGTATCAAGCTACTGTGTTTTAAAGTCTTTCCTTTCTGACAGCATCCTTTCACTTGATTTATTTTAATACAGTTCAAAGGTGGTCCAGGAAGTAGAATTTGATACCTTGACAAAGGAGGTCACGAAATGAAGGCAAGGCTGTGTCCTGACATCACAACATGATACTTTTTTTTACATCGCATTAATATGCAATGACTTGTAGTGGTAGCAATGCAGCAACTCAAAACAATCACTGCAAAAATTTTCATCTCAGGTAGTGGTTGTCACTGGAAATTCAATTGCCTGTGGGGACCATCAGTGTTAACACTAGTCATAGCATTAGTGTGGGACAGTTTATGGAATACAGTTTGAGGTATTTCCAGCCCGTGAATGTCATGCTGACAGCAGGTAGGAGACTGATGGCAGAGGTCAAGACTTGTTGGGCATTACTTGCCTTCTGTTTTATGGTGGAATAGATAAGAAATTGTGTCCTTGATCTTTACCTGAAAAAATTAAGAAAGGAGGAGATACAGTGAAGGATATGCAATTAGAGAAATAAAGTAACAATTCATGTTTGCACTTTCGTACCATTTCTTGCAGTAAAAAGTAAATTTAATAATTCCCATCTTCTTACTTTCTAATTTTTTTTAGATTCATCTTATAATGATAGGAGCATTCTTCCCTTGGTAAGAATTAATTCTGATATGAATATGAAGGATGTGAAACCTAAGGGATAAGACAAGGGAAATTTTTTTAATAAATGAGGAATCATTTAAATTATTCTTGAGAAACTACCAATTACTTTAGCCCTGTACATGCAAAGGGAACAAAGGAAAATGGTAAAAATTAGTCTTTGGTAAGGTTTGGCTTAATAGACCTAAGCCTGCCTGGATTTAAAGAGCAGGGGAAGAATTATGGGTTTTTTAAGAGTGGGGCCCACAGGAGCTTGAGAAGACACCTGATCAGAAAGCTGGCATTTCAGATCCCACCTTCTCTCTTGTTCAGTCATCTTTGGGATTCTGCTTTTATTCTTAATTTAAGCAATCACACAGTCAGTTTTGTCTTATGTTACCTTTTCATGAAATACACCTACAGTTCAAGTGCACTGGACCTATTTGAGGAAGGTCTTGCCTTTTGGACAGAGAATTGCATTTTATGTTTTTTATAATATCTTTATAATTTTTCCCTCTCTGTCCTGTCTTCAGAGGGAATAGCTGGTGTTCAGATACTCATGTGGTAACTCCTGCAGCCCTTTTCTCCTGTGCAGCCTGTGGTTTGGGATGACTCCACTGGTAAGACACTGACTTGCAGTCAGGAGACTCAGTGGCAGAGCCAGAAGGAGCAGCTATCTGATGGGTGGCTTGAGGCTTGTCATGACAGTCAGTGCTGTAGGCGTAAAGTGCAGATAATGCTACTCGTATCACTCCTTGGTAAAGCATGATGAAATGTTTTCATGAGTATTTCTGCTCCAGAGCCTGGGTGTTTTTAGTTTGGATTCCAAGGACATGAGGAATCATGTGATGGTGATAATGTTTGTCCATCCCCATTTCTCCCCCCATCCCATAACTGTCTTGGCTAATTCCCACCAAATCCTGCCGGAAGTAAAAGTCTCAAAGACAAYTAAATTCCTATCATTTTGTTGTTGTTGTTGTTGCTAAATTCAATGGGCAGGGGAGGTGAGAGGCTCAAGGGGAAAGAGACATTGAGAGGAAAGAGACAGCCAAGCTCTGCCCTTGGTAGCTTCCCCTGGTGATGCGCAGTGGCAGCCCTTCCCTTGGCAGRCGGCTGTGGCAGCCTTGCCCAGATGCCAGGCCAGCATGGCAGGATGTGGAGCGAGGCTGGGCTGCTGAAGGACCAGAGGGAAGATGATGCAGAGATGGGTAAATGCAGAGGGATGGYAGAGCACAAATGCTACTCTCTGTTCTTTGGGACGTTAGAAGGTTTCTGGCTGAATTTGCCGTTCAAAATCCTGGTGGTGATTTTGTGTATGGCTGCTTGAAATATGTCGTTCTCACGATCCTGGGATGTTTTCACTCTTCTGCACAATGCTGGGTTTCTGTGTCACAAGAAGATCTGAATTTTTCCTGGAACCTTTGGCAAAGCTCTTGTGCTCCTTTCCCTTGATGCTGCTCACATTTTACTTCTGCAGTGAATGCAAACTGAGAGCTGCCCTCTTTCCTTGTAACTGTGGGGCTTCTCCTCGTGTGTACCAAGGGCAAGAGCCTTCCTGTTCTCATAAAAAAATTCTCTCTTTGTTCTCAATATACACATTTAGTGTCTGGCAGGCCCTGTTTTCAGTGACTGCTGAGTTTCTCCCTTGCACCGCTCTTTGCTTCCAGAGCACTGGTCTTTTTCTGCATGAGGCCTCTCACTTGGCACAGCACTCTGGTTTTGTATTGTTCTGTGCATTGGAGGCAGCCACACGGTAGTAGTAAATTCACAGGGATGCAAATTTATTATCTCATGTTTAGTAACCCAGTGGGGCACATGTTTATCTTGTATGCTTGAGTGCTGTTTTTAAATAGTACTGTATACACAATAGATAGATTTAAAGTTGACTAACCAAGAAAACTTCCTTAAGGCTGAAAGAATAAGCGTGAAAGATATGCAAGAGTTGCAGGCTGGTTTTTAGCCCTGCTTTTTGTGTCTGTGGGCTCACATACGTGGCTGTAGCAGTTAGATGTCTCATTTATGCACCCAGATAAAGCCAGGGGAGTTTAAGGCAATCAGATTAATCTTGTGTCCTGGAAGAACAAGTTTATCCTTTGCAAGAGAGAAGAGATTTTCTGATTGTTGGTGTTTGAGTCTTTTTTTAATATGGAATGTTTGCATTAGCATCCTTTCTCTGGGAAGAAGGGACAGGTAAACAAGTAGAMAACTGACCACAGGCTCTGGGGCTTCTGCAAAAGCAATTGTAGGAAGACCAAGACTCTTAAGCTACCTTCAGGTCAGTAATTTTCAACAGTGTTAGTTTAGGTRGGTTAGAAGTGCAGTTGCTTTGAAATGGTGAAGCCGTGACCGGGAAGGAAYGATTGGAAAAGCATCAGTCATGGAGAAATACTATAGCCCAAAGTCAGCTTTCAAGTCTTCTTTCAAGCTCCTTTTATTGACTAGATAGACTTAAAGTTAGGCTTTCACTTAAGAAAGTCAAGATCAGATATGTCTCTGAAATAATTTTTAAATGTGTGGTACATACTTGTTTGCCATTTTAATAAGAATCTCTCATGTTGAAATTGTTATTACTGCTATGGCCTTAGGTTTGTAGTCAAAGCCCATTTTGGCTAGGCATTTAATTACATAAATGTAACAAATGGACTCTCCAAACCAAAGAAGTCATAATGTGCATGTGTGTGTTTGCATGGTGGAAGATGCAGGTTTCAGATAATGTGTACCTTGGCTTCCAAATCCACCTACTTTTGCAGTCATTTTGTGGATGGTAGCCTGTGCTCTTACACAGTGAATGGACTGATTAATCTGGGAAGAACACCTCTAACTTCTGGCTGAAAATCTCATCTTTGAATCAAAGGGAATTTGCATCCTGCAAATAGTGTCTGCATCCATTTCAGATATTTTGGATCTGTGTGTTACTATTTTTGTTTTATTTTCATGTACCTCCTGTTTTCATTGAAGTAAGAGGTGCAGAAAACTATTTATGTGCTTCATGCCATGTCTGTTTTCATGACAGGATGGGACAGGTCACTGTAATGCGTTTTTAAGGGGTTTGCCTTAAGAAGTTCTCAGGGTCCAGACCTCATGGTTTCCTCCACTTCCCTCAAGGAGTTGTTAATAAGTCTTATAACATTCAGCCTAATTTTCACTTTTTAAAAATTCCCTTCAGTTAGTCTTAGGTTGCCCAAGACACCATCTTATATATTTCTCTCTAACCCATTTGCAATGTTGGATATAACAGTAGGGGTGGAATCAGCAGAAGTGGGATACTGGAAATTGACTGTTCCTTCAGTACACGCTTGGAGATTCTCCTGACAAGTAGCCCACRTGATATGTCAAACCCCAAAGCAAAGGAAATGTTCTCTGGACAGGCACCAAAACCCAGATGTTTGGGTTTATCTGAAGCAACATGACTGAGCCTTTCTTGTGTTGCCTGATTGAAGTGGTGTTGCTGCACTTCAGAATTTCTGAAGGACTCATTTCGTCACCCTGCCTTTAATTTTCTTCTGCTGCTCTCAGTTCTTTCTTATGTTCCTGTCGGTCCTATATGCTCTCACAACACTATGTTTTCATTTCTTCCTTTTTATTTGCACAGTAGATGGTGTAGTCACATCCCACATGGCTCTGCCATCTGGAACAGCTTCCCTGACACATATTCCTTTCAAGTTCCAACTTTATCCTTGGCCTCTATGTGATAATCTTCATTCTAATGAAACAATCACATCTTATGCCCAGAGGTTTTCAGTTCCTCTTTATTCAGTCTTCTTCCTCAAGACATGTAGCTCTTGCTACCCTTTGATACATAAAGTATATTGTGATCTGTACTTAGTATCAGATATGAAAGACCTATTTTAGAGACACCTAATACAGAGTTGCATCTAATTCTTGTTCAGGACAACACTTCAGGGCACAATTACCTTTTTAACACCCTCTTATCCTTTGATTGCCGTTGGCTTCACTGATTGAAAGTTAGGTACATGTCTAAGTACTGTGACTATGATAACGCCTCAACCGTGAAACRCGTTTTTTTTATTTCAATTTTTTTTTTAAATTCAGCTAAAGCATATTGCATAGTCTGAAAATAATAAAAGATTCAGCAGAAAATATTTCAAATCGGATACATCTCCTTAAGTCTCATCTTGAAAACATCAAACATGTTGTAAAATCAAACAAAATTTCACTTTTCAGTCTGCTGACTCAAAACATTTTCTGCTGCACACCAAGATTTTCAGTAGTTGACATAGCATACAGTTGTTCTAAATTAAGGAAGTCTCAAACTTTGTGGGATTCCATAGTACAACTGCTGAGCTGCAATGCTTGCATAAAAATGGATGTTAGTTTATTGAGTGGGTGGACACAACTTGCAGTGCTACTGCTTTTCACCTAGTGGCTCCCAGAAAGCTTCCATGAGATGAGGGGAAAATACAGCTAATAGCAGCTGTGCCTGGGCACCACACAGTCCTGGCTTTGTGCGGAGCACAGCTTTGGCATCTGGAGTGGGAGCACAGTGCATATTAGCAGCAGGAATTGCTGTCAGAGCACTTCTGCTGGGGGGCTCAGCTGTGTGTTTTGTGAGCGTTGGATGTGGTCTGTCTCAGACTCCCTGTGAAATCATGGAAGGTCTGCTCAAACTTGTCTCACGCTGTAAGGCTTGGGTGTGGGGCATGGCAGATGGATTATCACTCACTCACTCCTGAAATAAATGCAAGCTYGCTTGCAAGGTACTACCCATTTTCCCCCATCTTTGCCCCTTTCTTACTATTTCTTACTTCTTTCCAGGCARAAGATCTGTCCAGAGAGGACACACATCCTTCCTAATTAATAAAAGATGAGCAGGGAACAATGCCTGGCTTAAGAATGGCTCTTTAAAGGAGGCTCATTTAGAATCCAGCCAGCATTGAAATTGGCTGWCCTTGGGGGAATGCCTCACCTTCAGTGTGCCTCCCACCAAAAACGAGAAGGGGAAGTGCATTTCTGCTCACCCCTTTGAGAAAAGCTGCCCTGGTGTGTAAGAGTTGCACCTTAGGAAGTCACAAAGTGAARTGGCTCAAACTAATCTCACAGCCCGCAAAAGCAAAACTACCAATTAATTTATTATGGAAACATGCATGGTGTCACCACGGCCCAGCTTTGGGCAAATCACTACAAAGAACAGAGTAGTAGCATAGCCTGTGGAATGTTTTCATAGGCTTATCAAGGGTTTTTKTTTTTTTTTTTAATTTGTTTTCATTTGGTTTAGGTTTTTTTGCTTGGTTTGCTGTTCCTACCTAAACAGACAGTTACAGTTCTTGTTGTTTGGACAGTCCTCTCCTTGCTCTGGATCACTGGGAGGTCGCATAGTCACTTCTCATTTGCCTCTGGAGTGATGAATCTGGCAGTGTTGTAGCATGAGAATGTTTTTGAAGCCTGAGTGTGGGCATGTGATTGTCAAAATCGACAGGTTTTTAATATAGAATTTGAACCAGACTGCTTCATTTATGAGGGATTTACCTTTGTCCTCCATAAAATGAGGAAAGGAACCAAAGACTTTCTAATGCTCAGTTCCTTGCGAATCATAGGCAATGCACTGCCAAAAGTCCTTTTAAAATGCATTGCTTTCRTGCCTTTCACATAGTCCCCTGTCCTGACTCACATGAATCTGTATTTTTTTACCTCTCTTAAATGCTCATTGAATGTGAAAAACCTTCCTCTGTGTGGCAGTGGAGATGCCAGTGCAAGTGAAAAAAATTCATGTGTTCCTTTTCCATTGATCACAGTTCTTGGAGATTTTGGTGAAAAATKCACCCCTGACGACCAAACTAAACCTGCTTCTTCACAACTTACTATGACTATTATGGGATTAAGCCAACCTGAAGCCCTGTTTTGGGGAATTTCCAGGAAGTCCATTGTTCCCAGTGAAATCTGTTTTTCACTCTGCTTCCCATTTTGCAGAAAGAGTATTCCTCACACCAGTGTTGCCATGCTTGTCAGTTCAGCAAATGTTTCCTTGGCATTGCACTTGCTGTTTTTGAAACACGAAATGCTTTTAGGTAAAGTTATCATAATATAAACTGAAAATTGACAGGCTGAATAGTTGTGGTTAGTATGTGCTATAGTGGTGATGACATGGGAAAATATGTTGCTTTTCTCCAGATGACTGTTTGAGGTTAGTTGTAGACCATTTTGTTCATGATGTGCCAGCTAAAATTAAGAAAGCATAGCTTTGAAGTAAGCAGGTTAGTTAGGGGTTTTTTATTGAACCTGATAGAGGCCTGTTGTCAAACAATGGAGCTTGTTGTTATTTTGGGAATTTAAAACAAAACCAGCCATTAAAASGAGTAAAAGCTTGAAAGGACTAAACTCCCCCTTCCAACAAGCTTGTCTCGCTGCATAACCTGACCAAAGGTGTCTCATCACAGTTCTAACAAGGGCACCGCGTGGCCTACAGGACAAAAGTCGACAGAGTTCAGAAGCCTCTTCGTCAGCAGAAAGTGCAACGTGAAAAGGGGATGGGAGGCAGCAAGCAAAGCTGGTGCTTTCTGCTGGCGGCAGAAACAGCATTTCACAGACCTGTTCTTATGTACCCTGTTGGTATTAACAGCTAGAGTGGTGCAGCACCCTGCCAGCATGGCAGCTCAGCAGAGCCATGGGTGGCACCTTACACACTTCATCAGTGTGGGACAAGCTACACGCACAAGATGTCACAGTGCTCAGTCAAGCAGGYGGTGCACTAAAGGGACACAGAATTACGTGCCCTGTTCCTAAGATAGGAGCAAAAAAAAGAGCCATTAGGCAGGATGTTTGATGTCTTCATATCTAATGAGAAAGACAAAAGTGACTCAAATGTCACTTTCTTCCCAAGCAGAAGTCTTTTTGGTGTGGGCTGCCAGTTCATTTCAGGAGTGATACACAAAAGACACAGAATTTGTGTGTGGCCAAATGACAGATTCTTTTTCTTTCATCTGTCTCTGTGTCACATTTGTTGCAAAGTTGCATGTAAAAGGCTTGATGTRTCTAATTTAACCCTGAAACAGTTCCAGTGAACTGCAGCAGAAAGAGAAGCAGAGGAAAGTAAAAGGTTAGCAGAAGACTCATTCAAACTCACATTTTGAAATAAACTCCTGCAGTTCTGGAAAAGACCTGACTCCATATGCTACACCAATGTGTGAGTTTAGTTGAAATTTGCTCCAAAGTCTTTGTAGTGTTTGGGCACAGGGAGACAAGTTATTTGTGGAGGAGTAGGAGCCTTAAAGGTGCRTGTACTTGCTTTCACCCTGGCTGAAGTGCAGGACTGAAATAAGGCTGTTAGCACAGTCCACTCAAGTGAACATTTTCTGATGTTTCTATTTTTTACTTTGCTTGTATGGGTTAATCTCATCTCTTTTTAGGGTGTGAGGAAGATTGAGGAGTGGAGCATGTTTGCTGACACCTCCTCTGCCCTTGAGCTGAGGAGCCTCTGAGGCTGCTTGAAAGTTGGACCYGCTGACTTGTGTGATGCACTTCAGCCTCATCAAGGACTAAATGTGTACAGCATGGATAGTGTGTTATCTTAAACACCGTCAAAGAGCCAGAGGAGGAGATGGTCTTTTAATGCTGTTATTCTCCTAATTCTGACAGTTTTCTAATGACTCCTGAAGGCACCATTCCCTTTCTCAGCAGTTGTTTTTTCACTCTTTTTTGTATTCAGTACCGGCTMGTACTCTGAGTAGTTTAATTTTAAGGCCCCAACTCAGAAAAGCTCCCATTTTCCCTACTTCTGGTGAAATACCATAAAATATTTGACTCTGTTTCAATTAAAATGATGATAGYATATTGATTAATATGATAATGTAGTCTGACCAGTACAGTTGTTTGGTGAGGTTAGGCATATCAAATATAAATAAGAAGCCCAACTTAGACAAGGACAATCAGTTGTTATGATGGTCCAAATGGTGACCTTTTCGGCTTGGCATTTGTACATCCAGAAATGAAGGCAGGTGGAATAGCTAGCTGCTTTCCTTAGGCAGATATCCTTCAAATGGTACGTCAAAGTTCACTGCAAGGAAAAAATGCGTTGTTGCGCATTGTGTATCTAAAATAAGAGGTGAGATTTTGACAATTCCCTGGTTCAGTTCCTGACACATACCATTTTTCTTTTCTGTGGCTTTTTACCACGTGTGGGATTTTTTTTCATTCATTAGATGATGGTCCTGTTTATAAGGTAAGAGAGGATGCTTGTGTTGATGTGTTTAATAGTAAAAACCAAAGTTAYTTTACTGTCACTTACTTCCAAAATATGAATGTTTTTGGTGGGGGGCACCAGTGCATAGTAGGATGTGGTGGCTTAATGCACCTACATCACTTGTGCCTTTTATTTCCATGGCCTCACTCCTTGTCTGGAGGGCAAAAACTTGCATAACAGTTTGGTCAAACCACTACACAGGGACAGGGCCTTTGCCTCGAAATTTTGCTGGGAGGACATTCATGCACACGCATTGGGATGCTGAGCACAGTAGGATTCCAATCCTGACTGCGGCCTCTGGGCACAATGCTGTCATAAATTTTAAGTAATAATAATACTGTAAAAAGTTAAATAAATGTGTCAAGTTAATTTCATGCTCCCCTCCCCTCAGGCAAATTAGCATAAATTGAATTTTCTAATTATTAGTCCAAGCAGTTATTACGGAAAAGATATACCTGGTTTCTATGAATTGTGCTAATACATGGAGGACAGAATCTGCAAGGAGCACAGAGGCTCCCAGACTGAGCTGTCAGGATCAGCTCCAGTTTTACAGGTGCTGTATGACTGCATTTACCATTAACCGGGTTAGTTATAGGCTACATGTGTGTCGCCATACAGTTCAGATTTTGGTCACYTAACATTTACCCCCTTAYGAAATAATGCACTGAACTGTGTGCRCTGGGCTTATTAAACTGTAGTAATAAAGYRTTTTACAATTCCAGGCAGCCCTTCCCAAACGTATTGTAGAGCCTATTAACAAACAGCTGTCAAGTTCCGTTGAAATGTCTGAGTGGTCTGATCCACAGCGTCTGCTGCTGTGCCAGAGAGGGCAGGGCTTGCACGGTGCCAGCCACTCCAAGTGGCGTGCCCAGAGATGGCATATTTGGGAGCTCAAAAGAGGGGCTTCAAGAGCTCTTGGCTTGCCTTTCAACCTGGTGGATTCTGGTAAGTTATGAGGAAAAAATAGGTATCTGTAAGGCAAAGAACCTCTCCATTTGCTGTCATTCAGCTGTGACATCAGTCTCAGAACATTTCAAGCTTTTTATTCTCTTGCTTTTTTCTCCATTTTTTCAAGTGAGGATACAGAAGTGTAAACAGATCTTTTTCTCTGCTGCTGACTTTAATGAGGGCTGGCCCCTGCTACACGTGTGGAAATTTCTTGGCTAGGAAGGATCTAATGTTCGTTGTATTGTAGCTTTGGAGATAAAGTCCAAGCTCCCTATTTGCAGGAGACTGCTACTTATATGTGTTCCCTTCCAGAGACTTACAAAAGAGGAGAGAGGGAAAATTAGCCCAATAGCACATCTCAGAAATGTTTGTGGAGGGTTATTTGTTTTGTGTTTGGGGAATTTTTTTTCCCTTCTTTTTTTTTTTTTTCTTTCTAAATCATGAATGTGAAATCCAAGGAGACTCAGCAATCAGCGTGTTTGAATGCCAGCCAAGACACTAAACTGGCAGCCATCCATTCTGATATCAGTGTGAGTGAAATGTGTACTCAGTAACTGGATTCAGGCCCTTCATAGTTTGCAAGCAAATAGTTCTGCTTTTGCAGATCAAATGAAAAGCAGGAAAAGCTGTGCAGCTCTTGTGTGTAAGAAAGGAGGGTCTGCAACTTTGAAAAGGGACGTTAACATTTCTGTGTCCCAGTCAAAGTCCTGTGCCTTATGTCATCAAGTTGAAGGCTATGTTCTATTTCCAAAAGGCATTTATCTCTTTTAATGTTTTAACCACTAAATATGCCTAACATAAAAGCTGTAAGTATCTCACACTGATAATAAGCTGTAGCAAAGTGAAGTAAATTGGCATTTTGCAAAAAAAAGGTTGTCCAAACCCAATGGAAAGCTATGCAAATCAGTTATGATACAKCCGATTTGCATTTTGTCTTGGGTTTAGTGATGATATGCACAGCATGACTTTGGCAGGCTTGCCTCTTGGAATGATGCATGGATTGGTGGTGTGACCCTGTAAGGTCAATTTAACAAGCATAACGTTCTGATTTTCCATGCAGTTTCTCTGAACTACCGAGTAATGTGCAGCAATAAATAGCATGAGAGGAAATAGATTTTTTTTAAGAGTAAATGCATTGAGTAGGAGGRAAAAGTGTTATACAAATCTTTTGCTTTGCCAGAAGAACATTAGCAGCTTTGTTTGGTGCCACTCAGCTTTCCAAAGTAACTCCCTTCTGCTGTCTTACTTCATTCTTTGTTACTGTTTGCTTGAGGTGTCAGGAYTTGGAGGTGATATGGTGTTCCTGTGCTGGGATCATTAGAGCAATATATAGGGGATGAAACATGCTACAGGCAGCTGATGGTGCTGTTTCACAGCCTTTGACTTCGCTGAACCAATAGTAACTCTGAAGACCTGTTGTTCAGCCCAGCTGAGGAGGAAGGTAGGCACATACTCAAGGTTTCTGGTGATATTAAAGCTGTTCTAGGGAGGACAGTGTGCAAATGGAGTCTTGGAGCCCTTTGCGGTCTGTTTTATATGGGGAGAGACATGCATGCTTTTTAGGTGCTGCTATAAGGTACCTCTGAAATTGCCTTACCTGCCTTTTTCCTCATATAAGTTTTGGTTCACTTAAGGAATTCATTTTATATGTTAAACTGAAAAAAAACCAACAAAACCCCTAAATCAGATTAATTAAATGTCCAGTTTTTAGGCATTGACCTTCATATGCTGCATTGTTCTCTCCAGCCAGCTACTTGCACACAAACTTTAAATCTTTTCTCCTGTGAAAATGGACCGAATAAAAAAAATCTGTGCATGCSTTACTTGTCACAAGAGTGAATTTACTGCTGCATCCCTTCCCAGTTCATCAGAGCCGTGTGACAGCTCCATCCTGAGTGCTGCTGCGTACCCAAAAGAAGTTCAGGGTATTTTAATTTCCTGTGCCATGACCTTGCACCCTTGAAGTGAATGAAATGTCAGCTGATCACCTGCAGTAGGGTTTGGGCTGGAGTCCTACCAGGGCTGCTCAGGAGCAGCCTGACGGAAGTGTCTCTCTTTAAGGCTGTACTGGAGCAGCATCTCTTCTTAAGGCAGGKCTTCAGATGGAGTTTGGTAGGTTTTGGTCAAAGTACCTGGTAAAAGGCTGTCCCCAATTCAAGCACAACCTTAAGAACACTCTTCCTGTGACCTCAGTGCTCTGTTAGGTTGTCTTTCAGAAGCAGAAGGGAATTTGGCTGCTTTCAAATAAAGTCTGCCAAAAAATATCCTAAAAAAACCAACAGCAAGCAACATTTTTTCCCCCTTGGCTTCTCTATAAATAGTCAAAACATTTTTCAGAGCAAGTTGAGTTAATGTTTTGCAGTGGTGAGTGAACACTGTGATGCTCCAATATGTTTTGTGCTCCTGAATCTCCTAAGATTCTTGAGTGTAATTTAATTTGCATTTTTAAATGAGAGGAAGAAAGAGTGCTATGAAGTCCTGTCTGAATTTTGTCATTGACTTCATGAGAAGTCCTTTGAGTGCATTTGGAAGCAGCTTGGCTTCATTGGAGACATACTGAAAATTTTCTTTTTTTATCTTTGCCACACAGACAATCACGTCATTCTCCAAACTAGCGCTCCTTTTGCTGTCCACATGCAAAAAATTATGAGAACATCTGTATGAATTGCAAACAGAAGAGGCAAATTCTTGGTAGCAGAGCCCTTTCATAACCTTGACTGYGAAAGTTCTCTGTGCAGCCTTCACCCTTGTTCTTGCACCACACACTATCAATTTCATATTCCACCACTTCACTACTAATAACAACTAGTAGGCTTTTATCTTGTTTTTTGGGSTGTTTTTTTTTCTTCTGTTTTTCAAACACCAAATATATGGTTTCATTTTGACAGCTGGTTTTATCAAGCAAATGCTATCGGACTCATGTGGGATTTTGTGAGTCATTAGCAGAAATACTGCAGTGGGTGGACTAAACCTCTTCAAAGAGTTTCCAGGGTGTAAGGTGCAGGGAAAATAGGGTCATGCCTGTGATTTTTTTTTGCATGCACCTTTGGGACTGCCCTCTGCAAGGGTGATATCCTTGTTCCATTGGCAGCTCTCTGCTGTTTTTTACTGACACTGGAAGGAAGAAAGGTGATGCTGCTCAGTGTCCCTTCAAACAGAGCATTCCTCACGGCTGTCCCTGTGTGACAGATTGCTGTGACACAAAACACACGTGTTTCGCTTGCGGGGATGTGTGACCCCAAACCTGTGGTGTGGGAAGCCAGGGCAGCAACACTTGCAAAAGCACCCAGAAGAGGGCATTTAAGTGTCTGTGCTTTGGGTGTCAAGGCTTTCAAATCAGCATCACYGGCTGCATTTATTTCAGTTGCAGATGTCAACACTTCTTCTTAAAGTGTTACTGGGTCTTCACTTTCCAAGTGCAGTACAGTCCTGTTTCTGTCCCAAACCTTGTTGGAAAAGACTTTCCTTAAAGTAAGCACCGTCCCCTCTCTTTTGATGGTACAGCCCAGCCCTGTGTATCTGGGCTTTKGCCATCAGCCTGGTCACACAGGATCCGCACATCTTCCCAGGAACAGCCCATCAGTGGGATACTTGTGGAAACATTTGTTAGTCTCATTATGTGTGCAGACTTCTCCTCAAGGAAACCATTCAGGAATAAAGTGTGAGACTGTTTTGGAGTCTTGCTGCCTTCCTAACAGAATTACAGGTCTTCAGAGACCAGCACCAGGAGCTTCAACTCTGAGCCTATGCTGCCAGCACCTAGAGCACATGGGTTTGCATCAGCACATCCCACTGCCAATGTGTTTGCTCTCTGACGAGGTACTGAGGAGGTATGCATGTTTGATCTTGTGCGCTTCATCCAAGATTTAGCAAAGAAGTGTCTTACCAGAAGCACATTTGTTTTGGGTAGAGGTTTTCCTGTTAAGTCCTAAAGTATCATCCTGTCCTCCTGTCCTGTTCACTAAAAAAAATATTTCCCTTTCCAAGAGACAGTCCAAGAGACAATGTGAGAAGAATGATGGAATTAGACAGGGGTTAAAGAGGAGGAGCAGCAGAGACCACTCTCCTTCCTGTGTCCAGTTAGTAATTCTGTTGAAGTGTAGTGCAGTGCTCTGACACACAGCAGAAGCTTGCTTTGATGACTGATAGCTTGTTGGGCCTATTGCTCTCCTAAGCATAATTTAGGACAAATAAGTATGTGATGGTTTTCCCTGGTTCTTCCTATTGCTTGGCTGCTTCTTCTGTTTCCTCAGTTTGGGAATGTCAAAGAAAAGTGAGTAATGTCATCATTTAAGGCCAGCTACCAGAGCCTCGGGGAGCCGTGGGGGAGCAAAGTGTGTGTAGGTGGCTGGTCTCCAGCCTTCCTRTGTGAATCCAAAGTGCGGCTTTCTCCTTGAAAAGCCATCCAGGTGGGCACTGCCTGCCTCTTGGCTGGTCTCTCTGGACAGAGCTGCACTGAAGGCTGCAGAGCTGTAAGGAGTAGTGTAAGGAGTAGGGACTTGACTCTCAGTGGTGGAGATGAGCCAGAGCAAAGCAGCTGGCCAGCATCTCAGCTGCCTCCTCCTGAGCAAGGTGGGCAATCTACAGCCCTTGGTCTGACATGTGTGCATGACCATAAAAAATTATTTGATAGAGTTGCAGAGTGTCTAACTGCTGTACTGCAGAACCCATGAAGCTTAAGAGCTGTAGCTGCACGTCCAGACTGAAGCAAGGGAAGGAGGCATCCTTGGGGGTGAGATGGATGCTCCCCTCCACACTTGGGCAGACATCATCCCATTCACAAATTTCCCACATGCACCATGTCAAGCAGCTGCTTGGTGTATCAGAGACAGAGCACACTCTTCCCCGTACACCACCCTTGTAGCCCCTTTATGCTTCAGGCCGGTCACTTTGTGCTGTGGGAAGGACAGAGTGGRAGTGCAAGGCAGATCCTGTTGCAGCATGCAGAGGGAGTGTGGCAGATACACCTTGTACCCAGCTCCCATTCCTTCATGCACCGTGAGAGGAACTGAGGCACAGAAGGAGCATCTCCTTGGTGTGCTGCTGGAGCTTGATGGCTTTGGCTGCTTCACCAGATCAGGTTGCAGCTGCACCTGGTGGCAGTGGCTGGGCAGCCATTGTGGCATCTCTCCCTGCCTTGATGCAAGCGGCAGCAAGATGTGGCTGCTCTTGATGGGTGYGGGAACAGCTACCAGTCTGCAAAGATTTAAAACCCATTTTCAGTGAGCTGCTGGAGCAGGTGTGGGGATTAACCTGCCATGCCACAGCCACGAAGCAAGCTTGGCTGTAACCTGCTGAGGCTTCTGTGGGTGAGGAGGAGGTGCTGATTGCYTGCGTGCCTGTGCATAAGGTTTGGGAACGGTGTTTGCAAGCTGAAGATCGATGGGATAAATCCTCCAGTGCCATCCTGACTGTGGAGAGCTCGCACACCGAGGCCTGGGGTAGCTCTGGGAATGTGGTGTGGCACAGAAGTGGTGGCCCACGTGGTCACTGCAGGAGTTTTGAAATGGCAGCATAGTAACAGCTCACCTGGTGAAGCAAATTGCAGCTTCTTCAGGATGCTGGAGGCAGGGCTGGGCCAGGTGTCRCCCCAGTCATGGCAGAAACTAGACCTTTGTGGAACACTGTCCTATCCCTTGCAGTTACATGAGGCTTATGGAAAACTTCCATGAATACATTTCCCCAGGCATGTTTTCCTTCTCCCTTCCCTTCCCTTCCCACCTGGAGATTGCACCTGCTTTTTTTTTTTTTTTGAAAATAAAATACTAATACTAACAGTAATAATGATTATATTTTTGCTTTGTTCTGAGGATTGAGTGCCTGTGGTGCTTTAGTTGAGGACAGAGTACAGTGTCTGAGACTGTGTGGTTTCAGCTGTGGCAGTACCAGCCTTTCTCCTCTCACATCTACAGACTACCTGCTGTGTATGTATTGCAGGCCTGGTTTGTGCTGTTTTTCTTCTAATCCAAAGCAAAGATGTGATCCTGCATGCTTCTAAGGAAGGCACATACATGCGTACACTTTACCTGACATGTCCTGAATAGAAATAGGACAGCCCCAGAGCAGCGAGTCTCTTCACTGGGTCCAGCAGCACTCTCTTCTGGAGCCAGGGACTTCTCTGATCAGCCTCGGGGAGAACACCTCTCGGTCTTACAGCAAGGCATTCCTGCTCCCTGATGCAGAACAGCATTTTATGCACATGCAGACATGCATTGTCATGTTGCCTTTTGAGTCAGTACCCTATTGTAGGGTGGACTTGCTGCCATGTTTGAATGTTATTCTTAACAGGATAGTTGGTTACTTCGTGCTCAGACACACAAATGCACATGTGACAGATTTGTAGAGGCAGGTGGTAGCCTGTACTTTTCTTCTGTTTGCAGTTTTTAAATTAAAAAAAAAAACGTTTCAAGTTCTACACTGTCAAGAATGTGGGTGTCTGGCTGAATGAAAGAAAAATAAAATGAATTTGCATAATAAATACACTAGTAAATTTACAATTTCCCTAAACTGTTAGTATAAATACAACTACTTTGTGGGGTTTGCTTGGTTGCTTATCCAAGGAAGAGGAGCAGCTTTTGAAGAAAGTTTCCCAGAATGCCTTTTCTTACTATAATTATGTTAATTGCTAGCAATGTACATACTCCAGTTACAGCATGAAGTGCTACTTTCTGACAAAATCAGATCTACTTTCTTTTATATCATGTCATATGTCAAGTATGGAACAAGACTCCAAAGGCCTTGAGAATATTTGCGTGGGGAGGGGTTATATTTATAATTTATTTAATAAGACTATTTTTTTTCTTTCTCAGCATTTTTAAAGTTGACTGTGTAGAGGTAGGCACCTGGATTTATSTTTAGGGACTGAAATAAGTGGGATGGCTTTGAAAGGTTCTGCATACCTGCAGCTCTCAGAATTAATTAAAGGCAGATGTCTTTTTGGCAAGTTTGACAGAAACAAGTTGGAGATGCTGGGTGCCCAGCACCTTTGAAACACTAGCAGCTTATTCAGATGCCTAAAGATGGAGTTAGGCAGTTAAATTTAGGCRCCCAAGTTAGAAAGGTTTTGGCCCTGTAATCATAACAATCGCTGTCCCCTCTGTCCTGAAGTACTGTAGCAGCGATGCATCCAAGAAGCTGAAGGCTCCTGTGTGGGAGTGAGTGGGGACAAAGTCTGTGTCTGTCTGCAGTGGAAGCAAGCTCGGCTGCCTGCCTTGTAGCACATGCAAATGAGGGTCAGATGGCTTGACAGTTGGTTATGAAACTAAATATAAATTATGCAAAACGGGATTGATTTTGCACATATTTTTAGGTTTTGTCTTTTAGGAGCTTGAATCTTTAATTAAAATACCAAAGACAAAAAAAAAAAGTACAGGCAGCAACTGTTACGTTTCACATATATACTGGATGCAAAGTAATAGCCTGCTATGCTCTTTTTAGGGATCATTTTTATCCCATTGCAACAGAGAATATAAAGCTATCTTACAACTTGCCAGAAGTGACACCTGCTTTCATACTTCTCAATAATTGCTTTAGCTTTGACAGAAAGTTCTTGGCCRGGTACATACAAATTATGACTTGCTTCAGGTACAAATAATGTCATAATGACTGTAAGAGTTTCTCTTTATGCTCAGGATATTTGCATGTACATGTTTTGTTGGTATGAAACAAGTGAGTAGAGCAGAGTTTTGAGTGTCTTCTTAATGTGTATTGGACAGCGTCAGCCCATAAATRGACTAAAAAAGGGAAATAGTCAGGTTTTCAATGGTTATTTGAGCATGTTTGGGTTTTGAGCTTTTTTGTTTTCAACTCTCTGTTATAAAATTGTCCYAGGAATTTGCAAGAAATAAAATTACTTTTAATAATAAATACTCACAATTGTCTTACTGGAGGAAAGAACTTGCCTGCAGGTAAGTGGCATCAACCTGCAAAGACTTCTCTCCCTCTTCCTTGCCTGGCAGTCAGTGCATGTTAATTTTAAAGTGCATTTGGATGTCATATGCACTTTTTTACCCAGTTTTTTCCTATTCTTGCTGCAATTAAGTAGAACTTGAAATCACATGAAGTCACATCTGGCAGCAAAATCAAGGCCTCCCTTGTATATCTAACCCTAAACTAGGGTTAGATAGGGATAGCTAGGAAGTAAATCTTCTGCAATGGTTGGCAGTTGCTGAACAGCCTTTAAAGTATTCAGTAGCTGTAAAATATTCTATTTTATATGGAATATATACTTTAAAGTATATATCCTATATAAAAGCACATTTTGGGGGCAGGTAGCAGATGCGCAGAGGTCAGTGATATACTTGCCCAAATCAGCCCAGGATCTCTRGTGGAGCAAAGAGGCACTTCCACATCAGGGTGGCAGGAGTTTTACTCTGGGTCTCAAAGGAAGTTCTGCCTTCTCTGCATTGTTTTGTTGTTCATCAGCAACATGAAGTTCTAAAAATGTAAAGAAAGGGAATATTGAATTGGATTTCTCTATTCAGATCTGCGACCTATCTCCCTGCTCATTTTTTTTAGCAAAAAATAGACAAAGGGAGAGATCGAGGGGCAGGTACAGGTTGCTGTTAAACAGCTCTCACTGAACTGTTCCTGAAGGCAAGATGAATGATTTCTGAAAACCAGAACATGAAGTTTTAATGTGAGATTCCTTAAAGAACTGGAAGAGGTAGGCATCGTTAAATACATGGCTTTTGCAAGGCAGAATGAGCAATTGTGGAAAGCAGCTGGGAGTCAGGCAGTTTCTTAGCTGAAAAAAAGTGCAATGTGTGACTTCTCCACCTCTGTTGGGGGATTTAAAAAGATAAATGCCTTTTGCCTGAAAGTTAAGCTCTTCTTATGAAAAGAATAAATTTGGAAAGTGTCTGGTGTGTTTCTGTGTGTGTGCACACAGTTCCGTATCTTTTATCAGGGAGCACTTTCAGAGATACAAAGTTCATGTGTGTGAGTCTTTCATTACACGAAAGACTTTGGCAAATTGCAGGGAATTCAGACAGCTGCAACAAAAGTGATTAATGGTCTAGAGAAGAGARGAAAGATTAAGAACTAAATACATACCCTTTGTCTGAGTGAGAGACAAAGAAGGTGATGGAACAGGCTGATGTTACAACTACCAGTGCTGCACYGAGGGCTTATAAATATCTGAATTGAAAAATTGTGTTGGGTGGTCCAGGTTGCTATGACTAGGAGTTAGAGGAATAAATTTTAGTGCAGAAAATGTAGGCTGAAATCCAGAAACACTTCCAGCCAGTAAGATCTGTTAGACTGTGGAATAGTCCCCAGTGGGAAAGGGTGGAAGCCACATCACTYGAGTAATTTGATCTACTCTGAACAAAGGCACAGGAGAGGTGCTGCGTTGGGCAGGGGTCTGAACATCACCTTTGAGGCATCTCTCCCTCCTCCCTGTGCTATCTGTGGWCGGTGCCAATACTGACATGTCTGKAAATGACACGGGGATTTCTAAGAGCACTCTATTGTAGTATATATTTGAATAGGGATTTCCTTGTGGAAACACAAAAAGCCCTCTCTGTTCAGCTTTCTGCCCCCTAACTGTCTCTACTTGTTGTACAAACCCCGCAAAACTAATGAAGGAGAGCAGAAGTTGCCTGACTGTAAAACTACCTAGTGATAAACTTTTTTATACTTGGCTTGGAACAGGCTCGGCAGGCTGTTCTCCGGGGCTGAGGAAGAGCTGTTGGCAAGCTGCATACAGCCATTACAAGTGAGAATGACTGAACAGAACAGCCCTGTTTTACTCATTCACTTTTCTGCTGTATCCAAGCAAGTCATAAGTTCTTGAATTCCACTTTTCATGTAGGGGCTTGGTCTCCATAGTTATGTCTTTGTTTTTTTGGCCTTGAACCTGGTTTTCCAGTGCATGGCTAGAAAGTTGTGATATGTATGATGAAAACTACAGACTTGATTTTTTTATTAATAAGCGTATTGAGATTTTTCCTGTCACTTACATTTGCAGCACAATATCCTCCACAGTTTTTACTTGCCATTAGGGTCTCTTTAAAAGAATGGCATGGAAATGTTTATCTCCCCCTCCCCAGGCTGCTGTGGCAGTGAGATAYTGGATTGCTGATCTTTATTCTCTTTGCCAATCCAAGGAGAATCTAAGCAGAAAAACATTTCATTTCCTTCAGCTCAGGTCTGTGCTGTGAAATGTTAGAGAGAGAAAGATTTGTGGCTGAGGTAGCTGTTCACCTGAAGCTTGCACAGRTTGCATCCTCAGATGCTTTGTGTGGAGAAGGTCAGGGAGTGGTCACACATTCCTGCATGATATTCCCGATGCAGAGCTCTGCTGGGTATGTGGACCATGCTGTCAGCATTCTGAATCTGTAGCTGCCTAGTGTTTCAGTGTTGTGTTTCCTCTTTCCAAGAGCTCCCTGAGAGAGGAAGAGGATTAGTGTGGCTTCATACAGGCTTAGATGCTACAGCTGAGTTTTGTACTTTACCAAGTCTCAGAAAAGCAAGTTTAATGATTTCCTGCTGCCAGCAAAATACCAGAACAAGGATGGGGTGCAAGATAGAAATATATATCAAAGTGTTGTCAAAACATCTATTTCCTTAGCAGGAAGTATTGATCCTGAAAACTATATTCTATTACAATGATTTCATTTCTCCTGTATTAAATGACAGATACAGACTATATTTAATCAGTTTGTGTGATGGATGGTGGCAAACCAACATAGAAACTGGTCACTGTGCACATCATCTTCTGCTGCTGGCTGGCTGTCTGCTCTCAACTACCCMAAAGTAGTGTTTGCCTGCAGATCAATGTTTTAAAGGTTTATTTTGTCACTTAGTAATACACTGGGCTTTGGTTGCCTGATTTACTCATTTTTTTAAATCAGCATTTATCAACACTGAGTAATGCCTGTAAATGATGAACCATGCTTCTGCTTCTAATGTGCTTTTGTTTTCATTGTTTGTAAGCCTGTTTCAAAGGAGCAGTCGGGGTCATCTCTCAGACAGCATTGTATCTTCCTAAATATATGCTTGTAGAAAACAAAGATGGTTCAAAATTGTTTTGAACCTTTTGGATTAAAGCCCATACTTGAGCTCTGCAAGAAAAGCAGTGATTTTTGGGCCATATTTGTGGGATGTTCTTTGCCTTTTATTTGTTTTTTAGTTTCTCTATACAATCAAGAGGCAGCTGAATTGCAGCAGTGGTAAAGAATGATAGAAACAGGAGCTGTSTTTCTGATGTGTCTTGTAGAATTTAACAGAAAATATGATCGTCCCYATATTATCTTTGAGCTTTTCTGTAAGCAGATTCTCTATCTCAGATTCTGAGATATTTCCTAAAAGGTTCTGTCTGTCATTACAGTTAGAACTCAGGAGAATTGTGCTGGTTTTGGCAGGGATAGAGTTAAATTGCTTCACAGAGGCTCATACACATAAGCTGTGTTTTGGGTTTGTGCTGAACACAGGGTTGGTAACATAGGGATGTTTCCATCACTGCTGAGCAGGGCTTGCAGTGTCAAGGCCTTTTCTGCTCCTCACACCCCCCACCAGCGAGTGGGCTGGGGGTGCATGAGGAGTTGGGAGGTGACACAGCCAAGACAGCGAACCCTAACTGTCCCAAGGGATATTCTACACCAAATGGCATCATGCTCAGCATATAAAGCTGGGGGATGAAGAAGGAAGGGAGGACATTCAGAGTGATGTCATCTGCTTACCTGGCAGAACACATGCCTGCTGATGGGAAGTGGTGAACAAATTCCATGTTTCACTTTGCTTGTGTGCATGGATGGCTTTTTTGTTACCTGTTAAACTGTCTTTATCTCAACCCACAAGTTTTCTCACTTCTATCCTTCCAGTTTTCTCCCCTGTCCCACTGGGGGAAAGAAAATGAGCAGCACTGTGATGCTTAGTTGCCAGCTGAAATTAAATCACAACAGAATATTCTATGAAATGCCTGTCTTCCCCATCCTTTGGTGCACTAATTTTAACTTAATGACTCAACTGCACCACTGCCTTCCACAGCAGCCATTTCCATGGCTCATGCTTAACTTCCTCAGAAGCCAACCTTTTTGCCTCTGAATAAGTGAATTTTTTAGGGTATGGCAAGACTTTTGATTCCTTAGTGAAAATAGTTTCTCAGGTAGGGAAATAATTTAATTGGAAACAGTGGTTTTGAAATGTTGTGGGATAGTAGCTACCTGTTACTTCTAACCTTCTTGCTCCTCTACTGCCACTTTCTTCTTCCTGTGGAATTCGGTGAGGATCTTAGCATTGCTGACAGTGGAACTGGAAGGCCAAGATCCTGATTWTTTCCCCTTCAAGGGCTAAACACCGAGTCTTGTCCTCCCCCAGAGGGAGAGTGAGAAATGTGATTCTCACTCTCACCATCTGTCTTGGCTGTGTGAGCTCAATTCAGCCAGGAATATTCTACTGGTGTGTCTGCTAGAGAGCTCCACCTGGCCCTGCCCAGCAGCAAAGGTGTTTGTATTTTCTGTCTCTCTGTGGCTCTCTGCTGAAGCCTTTTGACGCAGGCACATTGTCTAAGACTGCTGCTGTTCATTGTCTTTGGAGGTGTGGGACTGTGCAGAAGTAGAGAGCAACCTCTTTACCAGTGTAACTCATCCTGCTTGATCTAGGGATTTGAGTCTGCCCTTCAAAGRGATTTGTGTGGATAGATTGGATCTTGTACCTGCCCAGCAGTACCTCAATTTGGTGAACAGGGATTTTTCAGCAGCTAAGGCAGACCGAAAGAGGATGCAGTTTTGAAGAGGATAGAGAATTTAACTTTTCACAGAGGAAGGGAGCTGTGCTTGGCTCCTCTCTCTGAAATACCTTGGTCTCCAGAGCAGTCAATCTGACATTCTTCTCAGCTGAAAGTTACTTAAAACAGATAAGAATGAAGAAGCAAGAAAGATGCTTGTAGAAAAATTGTTTACGTTTCACTATCAAACCWCAGTTTGCAAGGGATTGGTTTACAGATCAGGGTAGGCACACAAAAATTAAGAAGCATCAAAAAAATTGTAGCAGGTCAGCCGAATATTTAGAGATTCCCTCACAGATCTAAGAGGCAGAGGAAGTGAGCAACAGACAACTCAGAGCTCATCCTGACATTTGCGGGTGGCGCATCAGTGGGTCTGGGTTGTAACTATAAAGGTAAATGGGACACTGATACAGATGAGGTGGCACTAAATGCAGAGTAAATCAGCCTCATGCAGCAGCAGCTCCCTTTAGGGCTCATTAGGTGTGCCAAGTATGAGAAGAGCATTTTGGATTAGATATAAATGGCTCAGCTGTAAGTGTGTTTCAGGAGTAAAAAGCAGGCACCAAAAGGARAATCAGGCAGAAACAGGAGCTGAGGGGTGATCGTGAAGGGTGGAATTGTTCAGCAGAGGGAGAGCCCTGCACACCAGCCTCAAGATCAATAAAAACATGCCTCTGTGCATGAGAAAGACTCTTTTGCCTTTTACACGTGCACATATTAACACATCTGTAATTACAAGCAGACTCAAAGRAGACGCTGTTACTCTGACTTTCCCATCACATTTGAGTGTTCACACTTGTGAGATGAGCTGAGGAGTTCTTCGGTGTATCCTGACACAGGTGTGTACTGAAGACTGCTTTAGCTGGTCTCTCCATCCTTCCACCTTCTAGTACTGTAACTGGGATTTGTGTGCACCCCTAGGGACAGACTTCTTCCCCTGTATGAATGACTTTCCTAATAGAAAAGTTTGCATGTGTTCTTATGTAAAAGTGTATGTGTGAGGGAAGTATCCTCAAATCTGTAAATTACTTTTTATTCTTTTTCAGTGTGTTTCAGAATTACTGTTTAAAGCTTCAGTGCACGTTGGAAAGATGTTAAAATGGGAAGTTACCAAACTGTGGATTTCAGATGTGTTTTTCTTGTTTTCTTTTTCTTTTTGTCTTCACCCAGTGAAAAAGTGAAAGAAATCCTGCATTAAATTTTTCTGTAAGAAAAGGAATAATTCAGTTCCTGTATTTGCGTCAGAAAAAAMCCCAATTGCTTCTGAACATGGCATGTGCAGTTCTTTTTTTCATTGTGAGAGGGGGCTTTTTCAAGCATTTTAAAAGCAGGAGGTGAAATGATTAATGTAGGCACCATCTCGTAGCTGTGGCATCAGCACATCTCTCCTTTTAGTATCACTATGAGCTTGTCTAATGCTGTATGAAGGGGAGAGTAGTGTTGTGCAAGTGATTTTCACAGAAAAGGAGATGGTCTGTGTAGTTCATTCCAGCTCAGTCCTGCCTGAGTTCAATAGCAGCAGAAATCAGCAGTTTGATGTCTGTTTCTTTCTGGGCTTGGTTCTGGGTCTGTTTCCAAGTGGTTTTTACTGGTTTGAGTGTTACTGGGGTTGCTTTCCAGTATGGCAGGGGGAGGGCAAGGAGCATGCCCACCCTCATATGTGCCRCCAGAGTGAGTAAAAATGTCAGGCTTTTGGTGTATTGCAATAGACTGAACCGGACCAGCATCTCTGCCTCCCCACCTGTGGCAGCACAACAAAAAAGAGTAATAAATAATCTATCCTGATCTATTCTCTCACAGGAACACAGTCTGCAGGCCCTGACAGTAAAAAAAAAAAAAAAAAAAAAAAAAAAGTCACCTGTTTGAACACAGCCAGTGCCAGCATGACCTACGCACGTGACTGGGAAAAGTGCCTCAGGACTGAGAGGAGGGAGCATGTTTTGCCCCTGACTGCAGTTTAAAATAATTTATCTTTGGCTCGAATGTAAACTGAGTAATCCTCACAGTTTGGTCTCCTGTCCTGCAGCCTCTGTGCCTGTGTTGGAGCAAGGAAGGAGGAGATCTGCTTGCTCTTTCAGCATTGAGCAGAGCTGCCTGGGAGATGTCTGCTTGCTGCACAGCCAAGGGTTTGTGCCTGGTGCTGGGTGTGCAGCCCTGCATGGTAGGGTACCCCTGTGCCCCCCTGTGCTGCACAGCTCCTTGTGGGAGGCAGGGAGGGGAATGGGGAGCAGAGGTGTGCAAATCCACATCTGTTTCAAAGCAAAACCCAGCGTTTGATTGCATTTCCGGACAGGCTRTGTTCTGGGCAGTTTCAAGTATTGTAGCTGCACGCTGTGGAGGTAGAGTACCCTTCAGGCTGCTGGACTGAGCTGCACTCCTCCCCTTTGTGCAGAGTTGCTGGTTTGTTAGCTGCAGATTAGAGACAAAAGCTTTTACAATTAGTTTTTTAATGGGAGAGAAGAGGAGTGACATTGTGACCTGCTTACAAATGTGGTTGAGACCGTCTGGATTTCAGCCCACACTGGGGAGAGTGAAGTCCCGTTTCCTGGGGATTAGTCCAGAAAACAACCTCTTGTTATCAGTTCTCACCAYTTCACAAGCCCAAGTGAGCATGTTCCGGTATTCCCAGGTATTCAATTAGCGTACACCTTCCAGCTGTCCAACCAAAAAAAAGTCCAGAGAGCCTGGGATCGTTTCAGAATCTGAGGAAGCTGAGATTTCCTAAGCACAGTATTTGCAAGCCCTGCTGGTTGAGAAGTGGAGGAAGGAGCTTCTTCCAAGAAAAATGTAGGTTGGGTAATCTGACATCACTCAGAGTCACATCACCCTACACCCACCAGAACTCAAAGATAGAATGGAAATGGCATAATCTGTTCTCACAGTAACACTAATAGTACTGCTCCCGCAGTTCATTGTGTGCTGTCCCCACCTGCCATTGCCACAATTAACATTTCTTACAGTGACTTTGAAAAGTGTTGCCATAACAAGGTTGCTGATCAGCAACTACAAAAATCCTAATGAGGTACCTAATGGAGGTTTTTGTTTCCATTATTTCTGCTTAATACATTCTGAAAAAGTTAGGCAGTTTTAACCTTGCCTTCAGCGGCAGTACCCTGACATGTTTAATCGAATACCACTTCGTTTGTACTGAAGCTGGTGTAYACTACATTAGACCCCTCTAATGTAGTCAGTCAGACTGGTGCCTGAAGCCAACGAAAGCGTATATCTGAACACATGTTTTTGGTCTTGAACTAAAAAAAAAATGCACTTCATGTTGAATAGCCTTCTCCAAATGCTGCAGTTAATAAGCCATGTTGTGTTTTTACTGGAAAAGTATGCTTCTAGCCAAGCATTCTTTGCATTTTTCCCAGGATTTAGTCATAAAATCACTTTTGACATATTGCAAGTATGAAATGTGTGCACATCAGATAAAGGGCAGCAATTTTTGTTTTGCTGTAAAGCTCCATGGAAACATTTTTATCACCATCAAGTGCATTATCCCAAGAAGTCTGGCCCCTTTCTTTACTGTTAACATCTGTCTGTGTAAGAAAACGCTGAATGACAGAGACCCTGCTAACAAACCGCTTGGGGWTTGAACAAACAGCACTATCTCTGTGAGTTTGGTGGCATCAGGGTCCGACTGCTTTTGCACAGTCTTAGACTCAGGTACCCGGTGCTAATAGCCAGCCAGCATGCAGATGTACATCTCCAATCCTGGCTGCCTAATTCTGTATGCATAAAAAAAAGCAAGGAACCTGAAAGCTTGTTGCACTATTTTGGGCATTATT
This sequence comes from Malurus melanocephalus, assembly GCF_030028575.1. Classification (NCBI taxonomy): domain Eukaryota; kingdom Metazoa; phylum Chordata; class Aves; order Passeriformes; family Maluridae; genus Malurus; species Malurus melanocephalus. The sequence continues at coordinate 428,743 of NW_026623311.1, forward strand.
ATTTCAAGAAATGGTTTACGCAAGCGAGAAAAGCCTCTAGCACAGTCGGCAGCCTCAGCCCTCCGAGGCTGTTGCATCTCACAACGCACTCTCAGCGCCCTCTGGCCGGTGCTCGCAGCATCGTTGCTCTGCTCTAAGCCAGCTCWAAGTCCTGGTGATGGCTGGAGGAAAACCTTCCCAGGGGCAAGCGGGGCAGAGAGGAGTGAGATTCCTGGAGGGAACCTCTGCAAAAGTCAGCAGCAGCGAGATTTTAAAAGAACAAGTGTATACGCGGTTTTATGTATTGGAATAGAGTGATCTAGCTATCAAACATATGTTCACACATACAGAGTATACAGAGTAATGTGTATATACCACCTCGACGAGCCAATCTGTGTTCTGAAGGGAAGAGATATTTAAAGCAGCTCTGCAAACTTTGTMGCACGGGGAGAGACTAGCTGGGCTTGTCTCTCCGGGGATTTGCAGCAAAGCTGGTCTGATCTGCGTGTCTTTGTGTATACAATTGGAGTATCTCTTCATGGGTAGCTATATAAATGCTAAGAAACAGACACATGGATGAGGAATACAGAGGAAGGGGAGAAGTCCAGGGGACAAAGAGGGTTATCCAGCCCAAAATCTAGCTTGAACCCCCATGAAGAYGTTGTGGAACAAAAAAGTGTGGGAGGAGGTCATTTAAAAGCCATCCCACAGGCCAAGAGAGCACTGTGAGCACTGAATCAGCACTATCTCACATCTTCTTTGGGACCATCATCTTTCTGCTCACTTCCTGTGGCAGCAGCTGCCTGCCCTGTTTGAAGAGATAGGAGAAAGGCAGGACTGTGTATGCCATGCTTGGCCTTTGCATGGGGAGGCAGAGTGGGGGTAGCAGGGTGACATGTACTTGTTTGGAGTTAGGAAGCCCCACTATGTGCCAGTTGTGGTGTACACTGCTCACCACCTGGCCTTGGTGAGTCATACTTTATGACAGATGAGTAAAACTTCAGCGCTGTGTTATTTGTTCTTAATCATCATGGGAAAAGATTARCTGATAGGTTTGGAGCCTTCTGCAACTAGCACATTTGTTGGTGAAATTTTTACTACGGTGCAATACATCAGAGTGAGTTTTACAGATGTCTGTGAATTCAGGTTGTGTATCACCTGGTTCAGGAGTCTGCGATGGGAAAGTTCTCAAAAAGTGGGATGCATRCAGCATACAACAGAAATGTTGGTCCTAATCTGTTCCTTCTGCCATGGGAACACCCTGTGAAGGAGGCGCCTCTGTTTTCAGCTGGCCAACAGAACCGCTCCTCTCTACCCTTGTCTTCCTAGGAAAAAGCTAGGATCCCTTGAAACATCCCCAAAGGGGAAGAAATGGGACATGGATCTTCAGAGAGGAGGCTGGTTCACTTCAGTCATTTCTGCTCCCTGGCATTCTGTCCAGGAGCCTTCTGAAGGAGAGCAACTTTCCAGGGAAGATCTGGAATCTTTCCAGCCTCTACCCATGGGAGCAAAGTACTAACAGAAGTCAGAATAAGATCTTGAAGGCAAATTACACAATTGCAGTGAGAGTAGTTGGGTTTTCTTTCATGGGGTGATCTTCTGGAGATACAGTTGCAGGTTTGTGTGCAGTTCACCAGAGATATAACATTGCATTCATTTTGGATCAGACTGAGGTTTCTGAGGTTTCTCCCATTCTAAACAAATCACTGAATCTCCTTAGTAGTTGACCATCTGAAATATTTGAGCATTTTGCCTTTTTTATTTTGACTAGCTGGCATTTTTTTGCTTGCGTGCACCGTAGCAGCTCTCATAGAGGAGGAACTTGATTTCACTGCTGTCTTTCTAAATGCCCTTTTCTTTATTGTACCTAATCAATCTTGCTGTGTTACTAAGAGCAACATCCCCGTCAGCCAGTCGAAAAGCTGGGAGTCTAACATGGCCTGGTGTGTAGCTGGGCACAAAGCTCCCTTTCATGGCTTCGGCTGSCTGCCTTGCCAGCCGTGCCGAGATCACAGTCCCGATAAAATGGTGTTGAAAGCACTGAGAGTTTCAGGCTTCATGCTCTCTGCTGAAGGGATAATTTTAGAATGTTCTTCCCCTTGATAATAGTAATTTAACAGCAATGTAACTGTTGGATTTTAGAGTTAGAGCAGTGTAAATGAAGGCAGAACAGATAATTTCTTCCGAGGCAAAGAAAAAAACTCTTCACATCAGCAATTATAAATGTATAAAAAAATCCAAATGTGCATACACACACCAAAATCGACATCCTCTTAAGGCAAGACTGTAAATAATTAATATAATAATCTGCTTACTAATTCATTTTTGATATATTAAGTTAGTCAAAACATTTCAGATTAGTCCTCTTCTTTTTTGTCTCGTTTTGCTTTCTATACCTCCATAAATACAGGTAGCTTCCACCTACATGAAGAACAAGCAAGCATTTTTCCTTCTGGTTTGAGAGCTGCATTATCAAAATGATGTTATACCCTTCTTCCAGGTTTCCAAACATGTGTTTCTGTGGCTTCTTTTTTTTATTTTTCTATTCAGATTTTGCAGTGTTTCTAAAAAAAATAAAGTACGACGCCTTGTATCCATATTCCTAGGGGCAATTTTTGCAGCTCTGCAAATAAAGCACTTTAAGGCATCCTGCAAAGTGATTGTACTAAATAAATGTAGTAAATAATCCTGAAATTGCAATGCACTTCATTTACACTTGAATGGAATTACTTAAATGTGGGATGTCGCTGGTACAAGTAGCTGTTTGGTTTTGTGTTCACTGAGACAGGCAGGTTTATCACTTGCCTGTATAAAAAGCATGACACTTTGAAAAGGATTCAAATCTCACTTGACTCTTCTGTTCTATGGGTGATTGAAGTTAGGGACCTAAATAAAGCTGGTCCAGTACTCAAAGGTGCTGAACAACTGCATCCTCTCTGTAAGTGAAAAGTAGGTGCAGCTGCCTGGCACATCTGAAAATTAAGTATTTTTTCAGGTTCCTAAAAATGGATTTAGAAGCCTAACTTAGGTATAGAGGTTCAAAAATGCTGGTCCACACAAAGTACATTTTTGGCAATGAACTGAGCAGGGACCCAGATGTACTCTGATGTTTGTGCAGAGCTACCTGTAGGCATGGAGTACTGCAGGAYAGAAAAGGCCTTTTTTCTAAATGCTTAATTCACAGAGTTAAGAAAATTCATCAGGGGATTTGAGGACTGCCAGTACTCAAAATAATTTTGTTTCTTGCAAACAGAGATCACAAGGTAGAATCCCCAAGTTGTGGTTATGGTTGTGCCTCTCCAGAATATAATGGTTACTTCTTACAAGCACCCTTTTGCATCATTTTGATTTGCTTATCAGGGTCATCTTATCGGGGGTGTACAGACATTACATAGCTACAAACAGCTGTAGTTTAGGTAAAGAAACCAGGTTGAATTTGGCCTCCTGTAACATGATCTGAATGCAGTATCTAAAAAAGCCTTGCTACAGTTTACTCTGTCTGTAAAGGCTTAGCAATTTCTTGGTAGATGATTTTTTTTTCCCTATTTCTGGTTTGTTGGTTTTTGGTTTTTTTTTTTTAGTAGATGAAGGTACAGTAGTACAGTACCCTAAAACTTCCCTCTCATGGGCAATTCAGTGAGTGCTTCAGAAGACACTGTTTGTCTTTGCATATGAGTTGCGGGAGTAATGTTTGCCAGAAACAAGGTGAGCCAGCTGTTGAGCTGTCTTCACGATCTAGAAAGGTGTTAGATCTGGCAGTGCAATGGCAAAACCTTCTGCTGTGTCAGTGATGTCCACCTCATTCCCTGCTACTGCCAGAGGCTTGCCTCGGGCTAGGGACTGTTCCATATGCATTAAGGCAAGAGCGCTGAGTCCTCCAAAAAGTAAGTTTACTAGAGACGGTTCATGTTTAAAGGGAGAAGAACAGTGACTCCTGCTTGCAGCTGCTTGTCAGGCAGCCCTCTGAACCTGTGTTAGGTTTATTGCACTTACCTGCGAGCAAACCCTGTGCACCGGTGACAGCAGCATTTATGTGCCATTTGCACAGCAGTGAAGTAAGAGACAACATGACACTTAAATTAGCATTCTGCTCCTTGATAGGGAAGGACAGATGCTGTAGCATGGAGTAAACTCTTGCTGCATCTGCTGCGTTGTAAGATGCTGTTTGTAGTGTTGTGATATGGCTGAGGCACCTGTGAAGTCACACTAGATAAAGCTGGTTAACAGCAGTGGCTTAGCCCACCATTCCTTTAGGTCTGTGTCACGTTGGACAGTATTTCCAGAGGGAGACCAGCAGGCTTACATCCAATGGGTGCAGAGATGGACTTTGAGGATGAGTGTACAGCACTGACTGATTTTAGGGAAAAGGTCTCCTGGGCATTGCACTTAAGAGATCACTGCTGTCACCTGTGCATTTCTGAATAAGAGAGGAGAAGTGCTCTTGGTCTTAAGCACCTACTGCCAGTGTGTTGACATGAGTAAGTCATTCTGGCGGGCCTGATGTTGACTTATGACCTTGTATTATGGTGGAAGACTTCTTGCTTCAGTGTTCCCAGAGGTAATTCATACCTCCCTTGCTTTTGCCCTTATTATGTCCTTTTTTGAAATTTATGTCCACTTGTGCAGTTGGGTTAAGACAGGGAAAGAGTCCTCATATCATAGCTAGATTGCGAGGAAAAAATAAACACAGAGTTGCATTCACAGCTTCATTTTAATTTTAGGAAAAGAGTTTGGAAGATCTGAGGGTAAAATACAACAGAACAGTTTAGATTTAAAAACAGTTTAGATTTTAAAAAAAAATCCTTTGCTTGACTTGCCTTTGAGTATTTTGTTAAAAGTACTAAAAGAACTCTTTTAATGAAGCATAAAAATTGATTGTTTCTTGCCAGGAGGGATCGTCTTCAATCTTCAGATACTAAAGACTTCATGAGAACCACAAGAAGAATATCTTCTTGAATCATTTACATTTTTCCCCTTATGCAGGCTTATATAACCATGCAGAAAATCTAATAATAAGTGTGCTATTAGTATCCAGTGTGGCACCTTCTAGAAAGTGAGGTGTCATGTTATTACCAATAGTGGTGCAGAAATGTTGTAAAATGCAGAAAGCTTCCGTATGTGGCTTATTTGAGTAATCTTTATCAAAAAAGATCTTGAGCTAATTGAATCAGTCTTTGCCTCATTTACTATTCTATTTTATTGTTTGAGGGAGGAAGAGCCTGGCTGCTTGCTTTTGTTTCTGTGAAGTCTGGCTTTCTATTAATAGTGTTGGAAGGAATAGGCTAGTAGCAGCATTGAGAAACCAGGTGTCTTGCGGTCTTTTATTTTTAAATACATGCCCACCTCTTCTTTGTTCACCCACCYACAGGCTCTGGAGGTTTAAACCTGACCTACAAGCATCCCTTTTGTTTCTGATCTCAAATCCCTTGAGCAGGGATTGTCAGCCTTGACGAACACTGTCAGAGTCAAGGCTACCGGGCTGATGTGCTTGCACGACTTTACTGCCGGTGATTTCAAACTCGGCTTGGCTTCACAGTCCCTACTGATAGGACTGCAGGCTTAGCTTGAATGTGGGCAGACTACTCAGCAGCAGCAAGCAACCTGCAGGGTCTTTTCTTCTATTTTAAATKACTATCTTTTCTATTGTAAGCAACTCGGTATTTGGTTTTTTATTTCTTTTTCTTTTGGGCTATTCCTGTCACCCTCACACTCTGCCAGCAGCAATATCTACACCCAGAGCCTCGCCCCCTTTTGCACTGACCACAATGCTCTATAGGCATTTCCTGACATGCTGGCATCTCTGCACCTGGTTTTGTGCAAATTGCACACTCAGTTGTTTCTCCAGGTGAATATTTAGAGCATAAGTCCTTTCCTCTGTGGTTGTCACTACATGCCTTGAAGACAGTATGAAAAGCTATAGTAATGAAAAGCACGCTGCTACTTTTGTGTAAATTGCCTCTCTAACCTGACCCTTGAAGGAAGGAGAGCATAAAAATGCTGTTGATGGCAGATCCCTATTCCTGGATGCCAGTGTGCTTTTCTTACAAAAAATGATGTAGAGCATTGCTCTGGTCACCAAAAGAAACTCCTGAAACCTCTAGGTATGTCAAATGTCAGTGCCCATGGAGGCTTAACTTCAGACCTTCCGTTGTCCAGTCAAGGGTGCAGCCTCTTGTGAATATCCATCCAGGGTTTGCTTAGTGCTGCCTGGCACAGCTTGGTGTCAACCACCCCCTCCTGGCTGCAGGCTCCTCACACAGAGATGCTACCAAGGTTCATGGGCCACACCATTCCCCCTGCTTGAGTCTTGCCAGTGAAAGAGGCAGTAACTTGGGAGCACTGCTGTGGTCATCCTGCAGCCTGTCTCATGCAGTGTCAAGCAYTTTTTCTTAAGCAGCTGGCAGTCCCAGGTTAAACAACACATTTAAATGTGAATGTGGCCCAAGGAACAAGGGGTGTAACCACAACCTCACCAATATTGTCCCACAGCAGTTTGGAGTAGCTGGTGCTTTGGACTTGCAGAGCGATTGATAAGGGATGATTTGGGATAGGAGTAACCCAGCTGTTGCCATCAATAACTTAGATAAGCAAAAAGTTACCAGAAAAAGGGTAACCCCTCACCCCAAAGCTCACAACAAAAAGCTTAGTTTGCTGTAATCTAGCATGGAACAGCTAAGGAAAACAGTGCATTTTCCAAAAGCATTCAATACCCTGCATTAGCGTAAGAATTCCAGCTTGGGGTATTGAATGTATTTGTTACTGTAACAGCTGATAGAGTTCAGTTATATGTAAAAGATTGTGCATAGTGTAACTCTCCGGGGTTTTAATGTTGTTTCCTCCTGCATATTTTCTTAAAACAATTTAGTGCTTTGTGGTAGGGATCTAATCCTGCAAGTTACTGAGCACCATGAAATCCCATTAAAGCCAGTGCATTCAGCTCCTTGACAAGTTGTAACTTTATTTGATGCAGGTTGTGGTGGTGCTTTGGCAATAAAAATAAAGCTATTTTTAAAGGTTGCTGTGTTGTAAGCTTTTATAAAGCTGTACTCACACAATGGATCTTTCTTAAATCTGTACTTTTCCCTGCTAATCCTGGAGACTTACTTCTTTCCCCTTTGGTGTTCTTGCTTCAATTTTTTTTTCCTTTTCCTTAATAATGTATTTTCTTTCATGGCTTCTCCTAGTTCCTTAGCTTTGCAGCCCTCCTCCTACTTGGGTGGGTCTTTCAATGTTTTTGTTAGCTGGAATTGTTTTCCAGCAGTGGTAACTATGGGACTCCAGAGGTCTATGCCACTTGAAATGCTCATTCAGAACCATACTGGATAATTTCCTGGGCCATTTCCCTTCTGTTTTACTTCTAAACAGCCAATAAGTTTGTTTACAGAAGCTGGGGCRGTTGATGCCAGCCTAAAGGAGGGCTGTGTTCACAGGCCAGTAACATGGTGGGAGGGCTGAGCCGAGTGACCGTGACGCTCACATTAATGCAGAGGGAAGCTATTAAAGTCTTCAGATCTAGAGCCCAGTCCWGTCTTGAACCCTTCTTGGGAAAGCTTGGATTTTTCTGTATAGAAGCCATTTAGTATAAGGTATTTGTACTATGGTCATATATTTCATTTCACTTTGTTGTCATAAGAGGCATAGCAACTTACCTCAAAAATATCCTTCAGGAATCACTTAGAGACTTTTCCAAGCCACTTCTTTGAGAAAAAAGCTGATTGTGAAAGCTAGGCAAGAGAAATTGTTCTGCGGAACTGGCTAAATCATTTTCCAGTCTCCAGTCTTTGTAAAACTGTCATTTTAGGGTAACCTCTAGGGACTGCACTGTATCTCTTTCCTGCAGTTGTGAGGTACAGGCCTTTGTATGGCAGATGCACAGCTTTGCATGTGTTTGTGCCATGGARAGCTTGGTCATGGGAGTGAACTCTGCAAGGGAAGAGCCAGCCTCTTGAATGCTGGAGGGAAAACATTGTACTCAATCATATTTTCTCTGTGCTTGGGTTTTTGTCCTTTTTGGTCCACAGTTAGGCTTTATTGGCAAGAGGAGCACGAGGTCAAGACTGCGCTGTTTATTTTGCTTCTCAGCTAACTGAAAAAAATCATCCTTGCCTCTCTGCAGCCTGCCTGGGACCAAACTTAATGGTCACTGTTTTAATTTGAGTGACACYAGCCGTTAGGCAAGCTGCGTAAAGGGTACGATCGGTCATCCCTTCCGTGCGGCAGTTTGCTGTACATCCAAGGCTGTCCACCCCTTGCTCGCAGATGGCACATGGTTGGCCAATGGCCAGAGGGGAGCTCTGTGCCAGGAGACCTCAGACTGAGCTGGGCTCTGCAGTGGCGTGGGGATTCTGTGTTGTGTTTCCTGAGGATATGAAGGCCTGTCCACGTGACTCTGGGAAAGACTGGTGGCACTGGTTTAGGTTCAAGGCAGTTTTCTAAAAACAGAAATAGAAGAACTTGGATCATATGTCWGAAGCAGAGGTATCTCACAAAGCTTTTGTCTTGTAACGTGGCTGTGTTTCTGTGTTGAGAAGATGGCGTGAGACTTGCCATGTGATGGTGCGATGAGCGACACTATGCCAGGAGCTCACCATCGCTGCTTGAAAGCAGTGGGGAGGAGCAGCAGGCTCCTTCCCTTCATGGGTTTCACAAATAAGAGCTTTTTTGGTACTTGGTGATCATCACATTCCCTCTCCCGTGACAGGAAAGGAGGCTGCACCCCTTTCAGCCTCTCCCACTCGTAAGCTGTTTATTCACATTAAGTGGTGAGGAGGCTGGATCAGCCATACTTCTCTGGTGTCCTTAGTTAACACAAGGCTCTGACAATTGTGTCTCTGATTATTCCCTCACCATTCCTACCTTTTAAAAATATTTCTCTTTAATTGCTGCTTTGTCATCTGTGTAATACTGTACCAGGATTCAAAGGTGCATTTTAAATAAGGGATTTGAGGCTGCAGGGGATTGAACTGATYATTATGAGTCTGAGAATGGGACCTGTGATGCATGTTTTCTGAGGCCTCCATGGATAGTTGAATTAAATGAGTGCTTTTGTGATAAACTTTTCTTTCAAATTAATCAATTGTGTGAAAGCAGGGAGTAAGCTGAATGGAGAGGGCTGGAGAAACATAGCTGTTGCCTCTTTCCATTGCAACACCATTAATGTATGCTTAAAGACGATATCCCATCCCAGTGCTTCTGGCTATTTTGCTTTTTTTCATTGCCCTTGCTTAAAGGTGGCTCAGAAAAGAGGCCAATGGGCAGAAGGCATCAGGAAAATGGAGCAGGGAGCAATGCTGTGCGACTGCCCCAAGGTATCGTGGGGCTGCCATCAGCCTTCCCGAATTGTTTGCTCAATGGATGTGGTCTGTGAGGGGAAGAAGTTGCAGAAGGSGGTGGAGAGTGACAAGGCTGTGGTATGAACTACAGCTCTTGCCAAAAAGTGGTGTAACAACTGTCATACCTGCAAAAAAACATTTTCCTTGAGTGTCTTTCCCTTCCTTTTGTGTAGGGCATGGGTCGATTGATAGGCATTGATAGCACATTGCTTGGGCCCCTCAGATCTGTGCCTTCCCTGAAAATTACACTCTGAGTCTCCTTGTGGGAAGCAGGTACAGCCGTGGTTGTAGATCACCATGCTGGTGGTTGCCTTGAGAGTCGAATGGGGGCTCTGGGGCTTATAGACCCCACTGCCTCTGTCCACCAGGCTGAGAAGGCAGCACAGGCAGGGCAGGCTGCCTGCTGGTACAGAAGCGAGGTGCCCTGCCCCAACAACATCAAGTTCCTGCCTTTTTTGCTCTCATAGTTATTTTCCCAAAGATCTTTAAAAGTTGAGTTCTCTTTTATTTTTGCTTGATCACTGTCTGTGCTTTAGAAAATAACAAATTGTTTTAGTGCCACCTCAGGTGAGGAGCAGCTGGACCTGTGCCCTTCCAGGCCTGCCTTGGCTGTACAGCCACAGTGAGAGTGACATTGCTGGACAATTGCAGCTCCATGGAGCAGGATGGGCACATCCATGGATTTGCTGTTTGCTGGGCTTTGGGAGGTGAGTTTTGGAYAGGAAACACATGAGAGGGAGGCAAATCTGGAAGAGTTCCGGTGCAGTAGAGACAGCAGAGATTTTCCCTCATCTCCGGCACAGACAGTAGGTGCAGAGAGCTTTTCAGTACTCATTGACCAGCAGCAGCAATGTGAGCTCAATGGGAAGGGACCTGCCTAGGGTACACAAATGGTGATGTGAGATATATAGTACTGCCCTGAGAGTGTGAAGGTGGTCTCATCAGCCAAGGGCCAGCTGGCTGCACAGAGACCAATTTTCATTGACTCCTTTCATTGGGGCCAGTAATATTTGTATTGCCTTACTGGTGGGAGGTTGTGGTCAATTCTTGCCTTGTTTTCCTGAAGTACTATTGAACTATCCCTTTGCAAAGGGAGGGGCAAACAATGAGCAGGGGTGTGGGAATGCTTTCTTCACCAGAACACTTTGCAGGACAAAAAATGTTATCCCTGTGTGAGGTCTGGACTCCGCAGCAACTACAGAGGATGTCACGGGTGGTAACAATTCCTAYGTCTAATCTCTGTTGCTAATGGCCGCAGTTCCATCATGCACAGGCATGATCCCTCTGGGGCAATAMAAACAAGTCTTCTGTCCCTTTAGTTGTCAGCAGTGGGTTTTTTTTAATTTTTGGTTTGCTTTATCATTGTTTCCTCCACAAATGTAGAGAATGCCGACTTTCTCCACTGTAGTCCCTGTACAGCTTATTTGGGGGGCATACATATATATGTATATGTATATGTATATGTATATGTATATGTATATGTATATGTATATGTATATGTATATGTATATGTATATGTATGTTGTCTGGTTATCTCTCTCTTGTATCAGTAATTTAGAGCAGGGACAGGTTTGTGGCACAGATATGTGAATTGAAGGGGAAAAAAAACCAGTTCTATCTGCCTTGTGTTTTGTATTTTCATTCTGCATTGCTTAGCTGAGACTTTCATGTGGCTGGAGTGGTGGAGTGTGGTGAATGAAAGCATGTGTTGATGAGATCACAGCAAAGCTTGAATTGACACCTTTTTCACCTTCTAGAGAGATCTTCCAGCCATGAGGGAAAGGTTCCAGGAACATAGTTTATTCTGTCTGTACATAAAACTGGAAGTACTGAGATAAATGAGCACAGAACATTTTGATTCCATCATCTCTCCCCTTTTCTCACTTGGTAAAAGGGCTTGGAAGTGGCAGGTGTGGTCAGGCTAAAAGATGAAAAGTTTTGTGCAATGTGCATGAACCTGATTTCCATCCATGGGTTCATGATCTGTTCTGCTTTCTCCTTGCTACAAATGCAGGCCTTATTTCTCTGCTGTGTGTGGCTCCAGAACTATCAGAGGAAAAATACAGTTGTTGGGACATGTCACCCCACAGCTGTTAGCTCTGCAGGGTATGACTTTTCTACTCATCACTCGCTGAGGAGTAAAGGAAGTGTTTGACAGTACTTCTCTTCATCTCACTTCCCAGGAAATCAATTTGACTTGCTATTYGGAGACTTCTTAAATCTGAAACAATAAATAGCTCCTGCCTTGTACTGAATTGTAAGGGGAGTGAGTATCTCATCCATGTGGTGATGCAGGAGGCGACTAACAGAGGGTCGACTCCAGCCAGGCAGTCTGGAGGCAGTGCAGTTCATTTATTTTCTTCTCTGATCTGTGAACCGTCTTAGTCATAGAACATTGAGACAGTGTGCTGGGTCTGCCCTCAAACACTCCCTGTAACTGCTTGACCCTCAGGGCTTCACTCCTCATTTATTCCAAGTGCCTCTGGTTGTGCACCTTGGTTGGCCCCAGAAACAGCTCTGTAGCTTCAAAAGGTGATGACTGCAAACCTTGGATCTCCATAATTTATGCTCCCCACGCAAATAAACATGCATATGCCATTCACACTGCCGGTATATTAATAGTGACGGTGCAACATGTGTTTTCCACAAGAGCGAGGCACCTGTTGAGGTTGTTCAGGGTCAGCAAGCACTGCAGTGATGCTTTAGTGTTTTCTGTAGGCCTCCAGCATGTGTTGAGAAGAGAGGGAATGATTTTTATTAGGCCAAAGGGGGCTACCAAAGGGGGAATCATCCAGACAATAAGACCTGGCAAGTCCTGTCACTGGATTCATGTGCACAGCCCAAGAAGGTCAGATCAAGGAGCTGAGGTTGTTACCTGTTTCAGTCTAAATCTGGCATTTGTGACAAAGTAAATGGAAAAGTCTCCTAGCAACTGAGGTCAGCATTTGTCCTGTGGTGTGTACAGAACTCCTCTGCAAGGTGCTGTCCTCATAAATGTATTTTGTCCCACAGGTGCCTGATCTACAAGTCTGAAGCCACTGTTGCAGTCACTCTCATTTTATGGGCTAGAAATAGATTTTAATTAAAGCTGCTCTGATGATATTTAAAAATGATCAGGTCCTCAGTCACTGGACAAGTAGCTCAAGGGCAGAAAGGCTGCCCTTGTCTGCATCATGTGAAACTACATGAACCAAACTTTGCCTGGTATTAAGAGGTACTGAAAGCACCCCCTAGCACATCTAAGCACCTTACATGTCCTCCCTCAGTGGCATTTGGGACCTCAGTGGTATTTGGGTCTCAGGTGCTCTTATATGCACGTTTCACATGCATGATCCTTCATGGATTCCCTTTTTGCTGGGCAGTCTAGAGCTGCTAGAGAAACAGCTGGAGACCTTGCAGAATAGAAGAGAGGCCATGTCCCCTTTGTTTAATCTGGGCACCTTTACAGTGGCTGTAAATTGGAAAGCCATTTCTCTCTGAAACACAACAGCTGGGAAAGAGCCTCATACATGCCTGGATGTGATTCTCCACCTGAGGGGATCAGAGCAGTTGTAAGGGATTAGATAGAAAAGGGAGAGCAGGACATGTAGCCAACTCCTTCCTACAGGACAACAATATTTAGAGCTCTGTTTAGGATACTGGGCCACGTAAGATGTGAAGAAACTGAGAGAAARTTGCTTGGAGCACTCTACCTGCTAACACACACAGAGTTTTGGAGAATTTTACACAGGAATTTATGATGATCCTATTGGCAGTGCCATTCAATGGCACCATGGTCCTTGCAGGTGTGCACATAGGGAAAGGCATGGCCAGTGGTGGCCAGTGGAGGGCAGGCAACAAGCTGAGGGAGTGGAAACTTTTTCAAGGATTACAAATTTCCTGAGAGATCAAGCATTCACTTCCAATTAGGGACTGCTGCTGAAGGCCTGAGAGCTCTCAGGTCCCTAAAAGGGCTCTTCTTTCTTGTTGTTTTGGTTTGGTTTGGTTTGTTTGTTTTTTCCTTTGTTTTATATTACTGGGAGGGACAAGACTTGACCTAGAGAAATTCCATTGTTTTAAGGTAAGCATACAGGTCTTGCAGAAAATTTTGATGACAGTGTTTAGCAATTTATACATGCGGATCATCCTTTAGTTTTCCACTGATTGAATTATACAAATTAATACTTTACTGCTAAACAAAAGGGCAGCTAAGCAGGTAAACCCAAGAGAAAGCATTAAGAAACTAAATAAGAGAATTATATTCTTGGTCATTTCCATTCTAAACTCATGTGCCCATTATAATGGGCACAGAATACATCCTTTATATCCCAAAATGTTCAGCCTGGAGTAACTTTGAAAGGATAGCTGTGGGCACAAATATATGCCCTGTATTCCTCATTGTATTTTCCTTTTGTGGCAAACCCTGCTGATGTTTYCTTTTCCCGAGTTTTATCAATCCAAGCAGGTCTGTTCCTGAGGCTCTGCTGAAAGTCAAAAGGGTGAAAGAACGTTATGTCTATGAAAGTGTCAGAAGAATTTCCAATGTGCTGTGGATCATTAATTTGGCTTCAAAGACAGGTTTTATACTTTGGGATTTTACAAAGCAGCTACATGGAGGATTTTTTGCTACGGGCAGGGCATGTTCCCCACAAGGTAGCCTTGTAAAGCATTTTCTCCACTAACAGGGTTGCAGATAAATAGTTTCTTGCCTTTATCCTCCTCTTTTATCTCTGCTCTTCCCAAGAATCCCTCTTAATTCTTTGGTTGCTCTTCAGGGTGACATACAGATAGTGAACCTGAAGTGGGAGATGAGAGAAACGCGGTGTTAAAACAAACCAAGGCAGGAATGATTTGCCAGGGCTGGGGAGATAACCCACACAATTGGGGTAATTTCACAAACACCAGGGGACAAGGTTCAGGAGTAAAATCTGTTGTTAATGAATCTGAAAGATACCATTGCTCTGAAAGTATTGAGTTGATGGGAAACTGCTGGAGTKTTCTACTGGGTGTGTTTTCAGTGACATAATCACCAGTGTTATTATGAGAAGACAGAATATTAGGAATTATTTTTCAGTTTTAAGGGTTTAAAATGCCTCGTTTCCCTGTTAAAGTCAATTGAATAATGACACAGAATGATGTGCAAAAAACCACTTCCTTTAAAACATTATTTTTGATGATGGATGAAAATTAACTGTTTCTGTTACTCTGCATGAAAGTTGTGTTTTGGGTCTTTTTGTGGTTTGGTGGTGGCTTTTTTTTTTTTTTTTTTTTTTTTTTTTTTTTTTTTTTTTTTTTTTTTTTTCTGGATGGGTCATGCCAGTGCACTGAAAACCTTGCCAGAACATTAAATACAGTAGTGATGAGGATACTGACTGAAATTCAGTGCTGGTAACTGAACTGGTAGAAGCTTCCAGGTGCCCATACCCCTATCCCCTCAGCCTATTTTGCTGGTGTTTCAAAGAGGTGCCTTTTCCTCAACACCACAGTTTTCAGTGTGAGCTTTTAATGCAATCAGCATCCCCTGAAGAACACAAAGTATTTGTTCCCATCTGTGAACAGAAAGTAATAAAAAGAGTTCTTACTCCTGGAGAGCAATGAAATTAAGTAATTAAAATTTGGAATAAATTCCTTGTGATTTAAAGATATGTATACATGTCGTTGCCCTGTGAGCAAATGGAGAGTTGGAAACAGGGTTTGAGAGTCCAGAGTCTAACCCCTGAGTCATTCCTTCCCGGGGAAATTATTTCAAGTGCAGGATTAAAATTAAAAAAAAAAAAAACGGACACATGCGTGACAAGATAAATATCAATAATAAATACCAGAAAATATAGCAAAAACTATTCCCTAGAGATACTAAGGTTATGTAAACATTTTTGTTCAGTTCTGCCCTTTCTCTGGA
The DNA here is from genome assembly GCF_030028575.1 of Malurus melanocephalus. NCBI lineage: Eukaryota > Metazoa > Chordata > Aves > Passeriformes > Maluridae > Malurus > Malurus melanocephalus. The sequence continues at coordinate 443,932 of NW_026623311.1, forward strand.
AAGGTTGGTTTTCTCTGAAAAACTGAGTACTGGATTGTATAAAACAATTAAGGAAAAGAAGTATTTGTTGCAAGAGACACAAGATTGTTCCCATATAGGATGAGGAGCTAGGTTAACATCCTGTTGCTGTGTTTAGGTCACTCAGGCTTCAGGCCCTGCGCAGTTAGGCTAGCTCCAGCTGGAGTCATTGCACTTGGCTGCAGTTAAATCTTTGTGATGTTAAAAACAGTCCTGGAAAGCATGGAGGAACATCTGGTCGGCAGGGGATGATGCAAATTGCAAAGACTGGTTGGACTGGTCTGGATTTCCTCTAGCTTCTGGATGCAGGAGTGCGTCAGTGTGAGGTCCCTGCGTGCTTATCAGCATCCAGCACTTGTGCATGAGAGAAGGAAGTGAGCAGTGGTTCAGTGAGCATCYGGGCCCTAAATGTGGCCCGTACTGCTGCTTGGTGTCCCCTCCTCCCGGTTCTTGCATCCCCCGCTCTGCCTACAGCAGTCATCCCTCTCTTCTGGGGAGACACCCAGTCTTCATTTTGTTCTGCAAAGCGCTTGGTCCACCCCGGGAAGTAAGGCACGTTTAGTGAAAATCAAACTGCACACACAACCCCCAGCAGGCTTTTCCAGCCGGCCTGCCAAGCACCAGAAGTGACACTGCTGGGGTGGGGACAGAGCCACACWGTCAGCCGGTGACAAAGCCACCCCCACCTTTGGAGGACAGTGGGCAGCCCGGAACCCGGGGATGCTGGGGAAGGGAGCGCTCCTGTTTCACCGTGTGTAGATTGTGCGGCTGTGAGCAAGGATCGTTGGCTCCATCTCGCCAGCTGGCTCACTCAGTAGTTTTTGCAGGAAGTGTGAAAAGGACACATTTTATGGGAGATATTTATCATTACCCTGTACTGCTTAAATATAGTCTGGGTAGCAGGTTAGAGCTTGTTAGGCTTTTATCTTCTCAAGTTGGAGGGTGATTGTGAAAAACGAGATTCACTTTCTTATTAAAATTTAAAGGGTTTTAATAAATAACAATAGAGTACATAAAAGCAAAAGCATAMGGCACCGGGTGCTTGGCGATCTGCCAGAGGCACCCTTGCTATTGACAGGAGACATCTTTAAATACATTTCGTATTGCATCAGCTTAATGCCTATTCATAGGCATTTATGCATATTCAAACTTTTCCAGGAGCTGTTTAGCATGGCACCTCCTCCGGTGTAGCCCCTGTTCTGTGGTTTCAGTAGATGACAGTTGTTGATAGGGAAGTGTCCCTAGCAGGGGCCCCTGGGCTGTCCTTGCAGATAAGCCCGTCCAAAGGTTGGGGTCCCACCAGCCAGGCTCCTCTGTGCAGCAGAGGACGAACATTCCAAGAGCTCCGACCAGAGACCTTTCACTACACATCCCAAAGCCTCTGTTCCTTCCACCCCCACCCTTCCGCTGTCAGGGTCTGTGCTGGCCTGGCAGCTGACAGCCCTGGGGCGATGGCCTCCCCACCCCAAAGGTGCCAAGCATCTTTGTGAATGTATGCATTCTTTTCCCCAGCTCTGAGCTGCTTATCTTTAAGGACCATTGCCATCAGGGCCCCACTCAGGAATTTTCTTTGCAGCTTTTGTATAGGTTTGCTATAATATAAAAAAAACATAACTAAACTTCTTCTACAAATAAGACAATATTATATTATGATGCGCAACACATAGCATCTACCTTTAATCTCTGCAAGAACTAACACTACAATACGTGTTTAACACACACATAGCACTCATCTTAACATTTGCGAAAGCCAACACTATAATATGTGTTTATAACAGTGATGAATTAATCTATGAGTGTTGTAGCCTCGAGTGAATTATAGAAAGTCATCCCCAATGAGTAAAGATAAATGACATTTGGAAATTAACCCATTAGATAGTCTCTTCCAATAAAGTGCTCACTGAAACATTAAATTGTAAATGAAGATGCTTCACGTCTCATTTGAAAGTCAGAAAGACACTTATTTATAATTCCACTACTGGATTTATTTTTTCTTTTYCCTCTCGGAGGTTTCATTTCTCCTGAAAGGTTTGGGGCTGGCAGCCCCAGAGGACAAAGTCTCCATTAATCCACGGAGCCGGCACGGCAGCTACAATGGAAGTCGCCCTGCTCTGGTAATGTGCTGCAGCTTCTGCCAGGAAAGGGGCAGTGCCGAGGGAGACGGTGTTAGCTTACACTTTGCAGCATCCAGCCTCCAAAAAAAACAAGTTGTTCAGCTCTGTATTGACCTGCACCTGCATTAGTTTAACTGGGATTAACTGTTTGTTTAGCTGGATTTGAGGTGACCCGCTGGGCAACACAAACCCACTATAAACTTCTCAGCCAGAATAGGTCCTCTCAGCCTGACCCACGATGCACCTTAAAGCTGAACCTTGCTCAGGTGTTTTAAAAATTAGCAGTAATAATACTGCTAATGAGATACACATTTAGCCATCAGTGTTACTAAAGGCTTTGCAGAACTCGTGGTCCCTGGGTTTGCTGCCCCACACCAAAGTAACAGGGCTGCACAGGGGTAAAAACACCCCTGTTGTTGCAAGGCAAGTTTGTTCTAGTTTTAAAGCAATATAAAATGCGTGCAAGTTTCAGTCACTGGTAGTGAGATTTGCTTTGGCGTAAATGCTCCTTTATAAATATCCTTGTTCCAGGCTAAGATCTATTTGCATGCTAACAAAAAGCCAGAGACAAAATGTTTTCAAGAATTTCCATCTCCAGCACAGCCCATTGCTGTGGTGATGGGTTTTATTCTATGAATGTAGAACTGGACCAAGCCTAAGAATATCAGCTTACTTCCTCACAGGAATGACTTTCACTTCCAACCTGAGCTGGCTCCAAACCAAGGACCCAGAGGGCACAACCTCACCTTCCCATTATCAATTGGCATCCAAGCCAATTTCCCGTTTTCTTTTAGTGTTAGCAGCTTGATGATAACAGAGAATGATTGAAGCCATATATTATTAAATATGATGGTAATTAGATAATCTCCTATAACTGATTTTTGAAGACTGTTGATCTTCACTGGCTTTTTCTTTCTGATGGCACAGGGCAGGCTTTGTCTTACATGTTTTGCAAGCACTGCCACTGCAGGAATATAACCTATGCTTATAGAGTGAGTTTGTTCCTGCTCATTTAATTGTGATTTGGCTTCCTAATAAATTCCTGGTAKAAGGAAGGACTGATCTTGTTCCCATAGCCATAAACAACTTCTAGCAGTAAAGGAGCAAAACTTCAGGTAATAACTATCAAAAAGGGTTCTATTAGTTTTGTTATCTGGCCAGAATGATTCTGATTGTGTTACCTCCTCTTCATCCAGTATCTTCAGGGCACATTCTGCAGGTAGGAAATTAAGAAAACAGAGAGGTTGTCTTGCATCAGCTATTCCGTTTAAAGATTATAATCCGTGCCATTAAATCCAAACAAAATGGTAATTCATATGCATATTTAACATAGTTTAACTCCTGTTTGAGATCAGTAGTTTGAGTTTTTACAAAAATTTTGTACTACCTCYCTTGAAGTGTGGATTCTCTGCAGTGAATGTTGACAGAATAAACCCTCCTTGCAAGGGTATAAGCCCCCTCAGGAAGGCTTCTTCACCACTGGTTTATGTTGTTAAAATGGGAGTGATGAAAAAAACTCATCCTTAAGAACATGCTGAAGTATGAATTAATGTCCATGTGAGCCTGCCAACCCTCTCACTGTTTTTTTCCTTAGGCTTAAAGTTTGGGGGSTGAGAAAAGAGTGGGACAGAGTGAAAAATTTTTATATAGACAGTGACACAATAAACACTTCATAGTGATCGTATACCTCCTGTACTAATGCAATTCTTCTGGGCATCAGTGAGAAGGGAATGTAATTCACAGTACTTCTTTTGGCTTTTAGTAATTTTTTCCTAGAATCAGAAGTGAGCAAATGCGCAGTCTTGGTACTGAGTCAGTCTCATGCTGTTAGTGATAGTGGCATTGTAACTGATATTGAAGCAAAGACAGAAACTAACATTTAAGAGCAAGCAAGAACGACAGAAATGCTAAGATGAGGAGAATAAAGAAGAAACTTGCTAAAATGGTAGTTCAGAAAAGAACAGAGTGGAGGGGCCAAATGATTTTATACCACAGCTGTAGAAAGTGTACCTGACCACAGACTGAAAATTGGTAAAACTGTTTTTTCTTGTCAGACCAGCTTGATTTTCAGTCTAAGCTGCTGAGCGACAATTTTCCTCTAGTCTGATCCTGTCTTTTAATTAACTGGGGTTGTCATCCACATCTTTGAGATTCTGATGGGAGCAGCAGCTATATTTGTTGATTTGCTCAACACTCTGCATGCAGAAAGGAGCAGCTGCCGCTGGTGATCCCAGGGCTGATTTGTCTGTGTGCTCCACTAGAAATATTTGCCTAAATGAAGTAAGCTGTGTGAGGAGGCACCTAGTCTAATTGGAGCATTAGGTCTGTGCTGTAAGTGGTATGCAGGTGGTTTTTTGCTGGTTTTCTGTCAGCTGGTAATTTATTTGTGACATGTCTGGGGTTTTGATGGATGCAGGTACTGCAGCTGCATGGAAGAGCTGTTATGTGCTGATACAGGGTGGCCATGGTGGCTTGGAGTGGTTTCAGAGTGCTTTGTTCCCCTTGGGCTCTCACACGTTGTGCACATGTAGCTGCAGCCCCATGGACGTCTGTGGGGGTCCTGGGCAAGGCCTTGGCCTGAGTGGTACAGGTGACACAGTTGTGGTATCCCCACCTTTGCAACTCCTCRTTGGAGTGGTTTCAACTGTGCTGAGTGGCAGCAGAAAGCATGGCTGTGAAAATCACCTGCTAAAATCTTTATTTTTTGTGAGTCTGACGGCCCTTCCAGTGGACAGGTGTAACAAGTACATTCCCGTTCTTGCCAGCAGCCCACTGGTGAACTAGAATTGCACGAGGTTTCACTGATAGAGCTGTAGCAATTCAGCCCATGGGAGATTACTATCTCCCACTATTACAAGATTATTATTTAGAGATTATCATAAACCCATCCTGCAGTGCCCCTTGTGTTAGCCATGTAGGCAGCATTCCACAGCTGAGGAAACAAATGTCTGAGAGACGTCTCCTTCCTTCTTCCTTCCCCACTGAATGGAATGGATGAGCAACTCCAGCTTTTGAGATGCTACAGCTCCTTCAAGCCCAGTTCACCAGACAGGCCAGCAGTTCCCTTCCCTCTCTTTCTTCTTTTCCCTCTCATTAATCCAGTGTGGTAGCTGTCAACTCAACCTGGCTATACAGCAGAGAAAATACTGTGCTGTTTTGGCAGCAATTTGAACCAAAAGAAAAGATTTTGCAGGCAGAATTGGACCTTTGGGAGGTGAGCTGAATGATGCTGTCACAGAAAAAAGAAGACTTTTTCCAGTGTAACTCGTGGTTTTTGCCAGGCAAGAGGAACAATAGGAATTTTCATATATATGGGTAATCAATCTGGCAATGTTTCAAAATGCTTGCCCCAGCTAGGAAAGATTTAAATCTAATTAGAAATCAGAGATAAGAGGAGATCATATTTCTGCCCATGAGAATTTCCAAGATCTCAGAAAAACATTGCTTGGAAAACTTAAAAAGCTGAGATCCTGTGAAAATCAAGTAATAGGTAAAAATGTTTTAGAAAACGGTACAGCAAAGCCTATAGCTCTGTATTCCAGATAGAGGGTGACTTCATTTCAAATCAAATTTCTCTTGTAGTTACTGCATTTTTAAATTACACCTTTATTAAATGTTTAAAACATTTTGTTTTGGGACCAGCAAATAGGTTTTAACTTTTCTAATGTTACTGGGAAAATATTTACAAAGAAGTTGCAGCAGTTTTCCCCAGCTGTAAACGTATTGAAACATTTTTGCCTCCAACAGATTCAGGTTTGAAAACAAACATTTCCTAATGTAACTTTCCTTGAAAAATTTCTGCYGTTTTTGTGAGATGCCATTAGTTCTTACTTCATTTTAGCCAAAGGGCGACAGTGATTTGTGTACCTTATTTTGGTTTTACTTTCACTAACCTTACCAGCAGAGCACTGTCAGAAGTCGAAAAAATTCTGACCAATTTTGGTTTTGTTTTACTCATCCTAGTTGAATGATCGCATGATTATTCTATATTTTTATAACATGTCTATTGTACCAAAGTGATTATGTATCACCTTTGCAGTAATTACTTCATATTTCTAAGAAAATGTAACATTCATCCATAAGCACAAGAACAAAAGGCAAAAGAAAACAGCATGTTATTTCATATTTACCATAAGGAGTCTGCAAGCCACTAACTACATGAAAAAGAAAATTAAACCAAATTAATAGATGTAAAATTATTATACATTCAGAAGAAAAGCTCTGAGTAGGCAGAGAGAGAAAGTGGTAAGCAGATCAGAGGCTGGAGGATCACTTGGTCCAGAACTAAATGGGCATAAATAAAGCCAGGAAAAAAAAAACTTTTCATTTTTTCTGTAGGAATGGTGACGRTGGGTAATGCTGTTGTGGCTTCAGGGGAAGCTGTGGATCAGTGAGATGCATCATGTCTGTACACAGCTATTGCTTCTAAAGTTCTCAAATCAGACAGAGGGTGCTTCCATGAGCAGACCTGTCTGACTGCTGGTGTTCCCTGTTGGTCCTGGTTGGAATGGATGTCTTGGTGAGATGAGGCAGTGTTATGCAGGAGACTCCCCTGGGAGTTTTCTTCTCCCAAGAAAGTTTCCCCATTGTGTTCTGCTTTGCAGTGGGAGGATATGAGCCTATTTTAACTGTTTCCTTGTTTGGGAGAGCATCACTTAAATGCTGGCTTGAAGAAGAATGCACAAAGGTTTTGAGCACTCAGATCTGGGGCTGAATCTCTTTCTCTCCCCCTACTTTAGTCAGAGTGCTTAACTAATGTGGAAACTGAAATCTGGTCATTAGCGAGGTATCCTTAGTTAGCGAAGAAGCTTTCATACCAAGTCTTGCCTTAGCCCCAGCCAGAGGGCTGACCCTGTGAGTAGTACCCTGTGGGTAGCAAACTCCTTGGCAAACAACTTTGGGACAAGTGTTTCGCTACAAAGAGGCAAACACAGGTTGGCTGGGCCATGTGCAAATGGCTGTAGTTGGTAGGAAGTTCTGTCAGTAGAGGACGAAGAGTCTTGAGCTGGATTTGCTGGCATGGATCCAAGGAGTGCCAATAAAATCTGGAACTGCACCATCATTTACTTGTGTATGAAAGGAGCACTACAGCAAGTTGTACCAGCCTTGGATARTGTGATATAATGAATTTTAAAGGTCAACACTGTAGCCCACTAGTGTTTAAAATAMAACTTTGGGAAGGTGATTTCTGTGCTTAGAAAGTTGTGGAATCTCCCTTTGTAGCTGAGTTGCAGGATAACAGACTTTAAATGAACSACTAACTTGATTGCCTTTGCCCCACTTTCTAGTTCAGACCAGAGGATATAGCTAATGCCACCAGCTTTGATGAAGAAGGGAATCAACGTTTCTCTTTCAGGCTTTTTTGTGTGAGCAGGCAGCTGCTTGAGTATGCTGAAGTGTGAGGAATGTGAGCAGAGAAACAGCAAAACTGCGTGGAAATCTCTCAGTAATAAAACTAATRCACTGGACTGCAGTTCAGCATTTTGTTAAGGACATCATTTGTATTTATACTGTCAACACAGGGTGGATGAATGGAGCTACAATAAAAGGTAGATGATACAATTTGAATTTTTCAGTATGCTTGAGACATGATTCAGTTTCTCCAGCAAAAAAGATGATGTTTTTCTGCCGTTTCAGGGATTAGGTAAATCCCCATGAGTGATAACAACAGACAGAACTGGGGCTTGCAGAAGTACAGAATGGAAAATATATTTGACACTTGTGAGAAGTGAACTCTGAGCTGGTAGTGTGGTTAGACACACAAGCTTCATTTCACGATGCTGAAATATTGTCTTCCCATTCTCCTGTCTTGAATCATGAAACACCAGATTATTCTAATGACTCTTTCAGAAGGAGGAGTGAAATTATTCATATAAAGAACCAGAATTGCTCAAACCACATCCCTTTTATTTATCCAGACCAAACTAGAGCTTCTACCCAAGTTTGGATCATTTGGGRTAAAATTCTTGTTGTGTTCCCAGGCTGGTTTTCTTTTCCTGCTYATTTATGTTTCTGACCTTTTTCTGATAGCCTGCTTTAAAACTGTATGGCCATTTCTGGTGTCAGAAATCACACCTTCCTGGTGTTCCCATGCATGGAGCATGATTTATAGAGAAGAGGCTCAGAGGGAGGCATTTCAGGTGATTTGTTGCCCTGGTGCCCAGAAAGGAGCCTGCTGCGGTGAAGAAGGCCTGAGCAGCTGTTCCAGCAGGAAAGGGGAAGTTAGGCCTGGGCAGAGGAGGGTTTGCACTGTGTCTTCAATGAAGTAATTGTATAGGGCTGCAAGAGAAGGGAGGAGAAGTGAAAAGGAGTCTCCAAACTTTGGACCCCCTTTGGGGAAGGGTTAAGATGGGGAGAAAGGTAATGAAAGAGCCACAGTGTTTAAGTGCTTAGATAATTGATAGGCCCYTAGCTCAAGACTGAATTTCCAGTGAAGGAGGCTGACTTCAGTGAAGAGTACTCCGAGACTGCTTGGCTGATGTCCTACACACTTCAGAGTGCAGAAGGCCAAGGACTAAGACACAGGTTGCCTTCAGACACCTTTGTATCTCTTTCTCTCTTTTAATTCGAGTAATGCAGTAAAAGCATCCTGAGTAGTTTTTCTCTTATAGTCAGCAAAGCCATGGTACTGTCGCATAGCAAAGGAGAGATGTTCAGCCCTACCTCAGTGTTCACTCGCTGATGAGCTGCGATGTGTAAATCTCACTTGTAGTCCTTGGACATGGCAACAGCTGGTTCCTCAGAAGCTGTGTGTTTGCTTGTCTGCTAGTTACTTGGGTATTTTTTAATACCATCCACCTGTTGAGAACTTGAGGAAGGCATCCTGGAGTTAACCATGGGTTTCTGTGGTATGGTCAGAAGAAAGGTCAGGATCAGACTGATAGATGTTGGTTYGGGGTCTTTTAAACACTTGTGCTGAGTGCATCTGAACTGCAGACCTTTAACTAAGTATTGGCCTTACATTATGTTGTGGGATAAGATTCCTCCTTTTGTTTCCTTTCTTGGGGAATTTTTCTTTCCCATTTTGTTGCTGGGATACACTGATTGCCAGGTCATCCTTTTGATGGCTGGGYGATTAGTGAAGACAATAAGATCTACGCCCCACCCAAAGAATCTTGCTTAGCACTCCTACTGCCTGGCAGGTTTTTGGTTGGGTTTTTTTCCCTCTCTTTAGAGAGAAGGAAGTTCTCGCAGCAGTTTTGGGCTCTGGGAGTGGGTGTGTGTGTGGGGCAGGGGGTAACTTCTCTTCTTGCCCTGCTTGGCTCAGAGGAYGAAGGTCAGCCTGCTACCTGCGAGGGGAGAGCTTGACTGCTCTTTTCTGYAGAGCCCAGCATCTCCGCTCGTTGGTTCCTGTTTGCTGCACTGTGATCTTCTGCCSCTGTGCCTTGCTGGGGACCCCTGAGATTCTTTTTGCAGTGGTTGAGTTCTGCTGCATTCCATCTCGCAGCCGYGGGATTCTGCTCGTCTCTTTGCTCATCCGGCCATTCTGGGTTTTCTTGCTGTCCAGAGGAGCACCTAGATTGGCATTTCCACTGTGAGTTTGCAGAGGAACTTTCCTCCATCCACCTCTGCCAGTTTGTGTCCGCCGTTGGCCACTGGGAGATCTGAACCTAGCCGGGACCCCCCCCGCTACAGCGCCCCCTGCAGTCRCTGGGGAATCATCACACCCGCCCTGCCTGGCCAGGAGCCGACAGYGCCCCTGCYGACTGGGACTGTAACTGCACCAAAGTGGGGGCTGTGTTTCTGTGTGAAGCTGTCACTGGGTTTGTGGCTGGGTTGGTTGTTGCTATCGTTGTTGTTACTTGTTTCACCTTGTTATACATATTAGAAAAAACCTGTTATTCCCTTTTACCCATATTCTTGCCTGAAAGCCTGTGACTTTCAAAGCTATAATAATTCGGAGGGAAGGGGGGGTCATATCCACCTCTCCCAGGGGGGTCCCTGCCTTCACTGGCGAACACCTGTCTTTCAAACCGAGACACATTAATAACTTCTCTAAAGACTTTGTCTAATTTGCCATTTGTGTCGTGATTTGTGATGGTGGCCATGTGAGGTTTCAGGGATTTATTTTTGTCTTATGAGAAATAGTAACTTGCAGGCTGTCTAGAGAAGAGGCACTTGAAGTTCTACAGAAAATACTTGTGCTCTCCATAACAGAACACAGAGGTTATAAGACCTGGTTTGCATCACTGGGGGAAGGTAGGGAATGTAAATGCTCAGCCATGTCAGCCAGGCTGAAGATTTGCACCAGGCTATATAATTTTCATTATATAACCGTAAACACTATTTTAAAAAAGTTTTAAGTGCTTTATATTTCCATGTTACTTTTATGGACTTGCTCAGAGTAATCTGCCATCTGCTATTTTTTTCATACAGGGCAGAATGAGGTAAGGGGGGGAGATGGTGACTGCTTCCATGCTGTTGCTCAGCTTCTGCTGTGGGAAATGTAACACCTTTCCTCTTTCCTTAATACCCAGCCTGGCTCATTGCATGAAGCCATGAAGCAGCTTCTTTGTAGGGTGCTGGAAAAAAAAATGCAGTGAAAGTCATTCTGATGACAGCTAGAGGGAAGTAATAATGCTCTTTGCAGACTTAYATGCAAAGACTAAGAAACACAAGTGCAAGAACTGTACATGTGTTCGATCCTTGAGTGCTGCATGCCTGTAGGAAGTCTTACATTTATAAATAGAGGGGTCAAACAGAGATTTCCATTACCAATTGCTCTTAACATTTGTTGTGTGGTGCTTCCCTTCTTTTTTCTTTTTTCCCCCTCTTTCTGTTCAGCTTTGGTTTCTCCTGTCTGGACTAAGCTGTGCAAGTATGTGGTAAGTGCAAAAGAAAGGGGGGCAGCAACTTTGCAGCAAAATGAGTTGAGCTGATCCTGCCACAATTCCGTTTTTTCCCCCCTAAATTATCAAAATAATTAATTAGTCATTGTGTTGGGGAAGTTCTCCACTCAGCTTCCTGCTGGCTGCACTGACTTACAGGGCTGCTCTCGATTCCTCCGTCTCCAGYGCCAGCATCTGACCTCAGCACAGCTCCCAAGCCCTTCATGCTTTTGGGAGGGTGTGGCAAAGATGCGTTTATGCCTGGGCTGCGTGCAGATCTAAAGCCCTGTTCGAGCTTGAGGAATGTTAGATTGCCCTTTTCCTTCCAGCCCCAGTGGCTGATGTGAGCATTCTCCGTGCATGCATGTCACTGGCTATTTGCCAGGTTTAGAGTAATTTTTTTTTTTTTTTTTGAATGAGTGAATGAATGAATGAATGAATGAATACCTGATTAAGTTAATGAAGCTGAGCCAAAGGTGGGAGGGAGTGACTTGGCTGCTGCCTGCTCTGAGAGATCTGGCAGCACATTAGACTTGCATAACGCTTTATAGCTCCATGCTGCGCTCCATATGAGCCACAGGAGAGGGCTGTAATAATACTCGGCTTCCCGCTTGAAACCAGCTGCAGGTAGCTAGTCATCCTTTTGTCCATTTCACTGGTGTCGGGAGTCACTTGTCTTGCGCCCKGGATTTCTAGGGGTACATGGGTAAGATGTTTTCACAGAAGTGATTGCAGTGGTGAGAAAGCATGTTCATGACTCAGTGGCTTTTACAAAAGGTCCATTCAGGTTTCCRCGGTGTGATTCACTGGACCTACAGGTTCAATGAAGGAATGTTTTTAGTTCCCAAGTTCGAAACTTCTATATAAATAACCTTGATGGGAGCTGTGTCATTTTTTTTCTTTGCTTTCTCGTTCTTTATTCAATTGGCTGGGAAAAATAGAGCAAAAGGTTTTCTTGTCTCTGTTTTTTTATAAGGAAAGTAATTTTTAAATCCTTAGAGTTCTTTCTGATCGTTGTTTAAAGCAAGATCTTTCTGGCAGCCCTGGCTGGTACGTACCTTTGTTTCTCACATGTTTAAATTAAGAGTACTGGCACTGACTGTTAGCACGCCGCCTTCATTTGTCAACGTTCCCTGCTTGAGAGCAATGATGATGATTTGCATTCTTAGTTGGAATGGGTGGATTTTTTAATTTCAACTGAAGTGTGTGACTGTCGAACCTGCTACATTGCTATAATCCTGCATTATTTCATTTTCTTTTGATTGTTTTCTGCGTTGCCTAATCAGAACAGTTGGAGCAATCTCACCSTGCCATGCTGGCATCAGTCAAGTGACACTGGTGATGAATTTGGGCTCTGTGCCCATTTTATCTGCTTCCTATGCTCCCCATTAAGCAGGAGGGAGGCTCCCTACAACACTGAGTCAGGAAGAGTAACTAGTCACTTGGTTTTGTGGGCTTCAGGGCCAGGGCAGGCATTTCTCAGGGAGAGGAGGTGCAGAAGAGTGGATCTGGCTTTTTTCTTGCCTGTGTGTAATCCTACATGAATTGACCCTCCGGCATTGCCTGTGCTGAGATGGTCAGCTTGAGGGTCTGTGCAGGATGAGTCGTCAGTGCTGCAGGCCACACCCAAAYGTAGCTGACCCAAATGAAGTAGAAAAAAAATAAAGAATTAGAGAAAAGAAAGGTGCCTGAGGGGCGTGTTTAACTTGCTCCCTGTCTGCACACTGGGGCTACATGCTGTGTGCCTCGAGACCAGCGTGAGCTGCTGGCTTTTCTGTTTTGTCAATAGTGATGGTCAGTCACCCTGATTTGGGAAGGCACCAAGTGTGTGTTGAGGCAGTGAGCAATGGCTGGTGCAAGATGGCTTCAAGTCAAAGCTGTGCTGAATAAAGTCAGAGAGAAGGCAAGGTGTTGGAATCCATTTCAAGGGGAATTTAACATCAGTTCCTGTTTCACACTTTAGAGATGGACTAATTATACTCTAATTTGCTAGCATGTGGAATCTACCAGAGAAGCAGTCTGCAGGAAAGACTTCCAAGGAAAGGCACTGAGCATGCAGATGACCTTTCCAAATCTGCCCCTAAAGCCATGGTCTTGCACCATCCCCTTATCAGCCAGGCTTACAGGCACACTCTTCCTGGTGAGCGCCTGTGCTTATCTGTAAAATGGCTGCTCTGAGTTGGCTGCTGCTTGCTGGTGTTSCTGGCTGGATCTTCAAAGGGGTGAATCACCCCCGGTTTCTCTAATTTTTCGTGGGGGTCTTACTCAAGTCTGCTGGCAGCAAAGCTAGGCATCTCTCTTAATTTGTTTTGCAGAAGATGGAGAGAATGTTAGCGAGCATTTTCAGACACATGGAAGGAGACCTGTGTGACATATCTGCAGTACAAATGTGTTCATACAGGCATGACAGTTTCTGTCACAAGTTAAAATGAGTGGCGAGTGGGTGTCGCTACGTTTATAGTCACTCATGTGAAATTTTCAATGGAAAATTGTGTAGGCAGCTCCCATTGTAGCCACATTGTAGGCACCTTTTAGATAAATGAAAAACATCAACAAAGTAATATCGGTATTAGACTTGTTTATAAATGAACTCTATTCACTCATTTAAGCTGCAGAAGTGCCTCTAGGGGATGGGTGTGAGAGTAAAGGGTGTCACTGAGCACCTCYGGACTGAGAGCAGTCGCTGCAGTGCGGGAGATAAAAGGTTGGATGCTGTGCTGGCCACTTGTGGAGTTGCAAAGGTGGGACTGGTGATGGTGGCGTTGAAGGAGGTGGTAAATCATAAAGCTGCTGGAACAAGCTCCAGCATCACAGCTGGATCAGCTCTGCATGTGGGWCTGTGCAGCTGGCAGTCAGCCTGAGCTGAGACCCCAGGCCTGAGCAGCTCCAGAACTTTCCTTTGTGGCTGCAGATAGAGCTGCTTCTTGTAGGGTCAGCTGAGGTGCACTTTCTGCTGTGCAGCTGAGAGAGAAAGCCATGCATACAGCTATGGACACTTGAATGGCTTTGCCCCAGGCCTCAGACCCTCACTTAGCAGTTACAACCTTTCCCTTCCTCCATAGAGGCAGAAGGCTCTGGAGTCCAGCACTTCGCCCTCAAAAAAAAATCCTCACTGTAATTGGCACTATCAGCTCATGCATTTGTATCTGTGGATATCTGATGCTATTTCACAAAACTCTGGTTCCTGGTGTCAAATGATGAGACAGGAAATTCCCATTTTAGGTAAACTAGTATGTTTCTGATCTTCTGGGCTGCAGGAAAAAGCTAGAGACCTCAAGCCTGAAAGGCCTCATGCAGCAGAAAGGCAAGTTAAAAGAAGTAATGATGATGATGATGATGATGATGATGATGATGATAATGATAATCCTCTTCACCTTTATAATTTTAATAAATCTTCTATTTGTGAACCAGTATCATGTGTTTCAGAGACAGGAAGTGGAACTGGACTCCTGATATCTAAACCCAGGCTTGGCACTGCAAAGCAGGGAATTTTTGTGCTGGAGAGTGAGGGTGCTGCCCATGAGATGGACTGGGAGGGTGGCAGGATGGCCAATACACCCAGCACTCCAATGGYACCCCTGATGGGGTCAGCTTGCAGCTCTTGGAGGAAATGCTTCCTTGCTTCCAGCCTCCCTGGCATCTTGTACTGCATGCTGTGGTACCACCTRTCTGCAAAGCATACTGGAAGAGGAGGGATCACCTTTGCTAAAAGCTTTTTTCTTTGTAAACAAGGTATGTAGGCAGCTGTGAATCTGTTTAGCTCGCTGTGGTGCTCACAGTCCTGCAAGGCGTACATGTAGCTGCACGGCTGTATGTGTGCACAGAAAGGACAGAAAAGTCTGCTGCATACCCAGAGCATGGAGTGACTTTTACAGATGCTGAAAATAAGGGCATCTATCCTGTTGCAGAACAATGTGATGACATCCAGATGAACTGATGTCAGAAACTTGCAAACTTGTAAAAGTTAATTCCAACTCTTCATTCATTCAGCAGTTAGCTTAACTAAAATCTAAGCTAATTCTAGCACCATGTTTGTGTGCAGTTCACCAGTACCAACCACGTGTAATTGTGCTTATGTGTTCCTAAGCACAATTCATAGTAAAACAGGAAGCACGTGCCCTGCTTAGGACWGGCACATCCTCAGAATTCAGGGTAAGTAGCAGAAAGAGACAGTTGACCACTGGAGTAGCTTTCTGATAATCACTTTGAGTCACCTGTGTTTATTAATGACTATCCTGGGACTACATCTGTCTGTCCTTTTGGGAATATGTCTTACACTGTTTTTTCCTCCTAAATCTTCCTCTCTCAACTCTGATACCTACATACTTCCATTTAATTAATGGGTATGTCGAGGCATTGGGCATCTTACATCTGATGATGTGCTCACTGAGGTTTGCTCGTATCACTTGCTTTTTGTCTTGTGTGGAGTCTGGTCTGACTGGGGAGAGGAAGATCGTGCAGAACAACCAGTCGCTATGCTGAAACCTGTAGCAATTTGCTGTGGCAGATTCCCAGGAATATTAGAAGAGCTAACACTGCAGTGGACCATCTGTCTTGCGGATGCAGTGTTGATCAGGAGTCCTTTCTTTTTGGGAGGAGAATTTCAAATTTTATTAGAAGTTTTCATGTTTCTTATTAATGGATCTCTGCAGTTGGCCCTCCCGGAATTCTGCCAGGGAGCTGTGAAATCGGGTGGACTGGACAATGAACTCCTATAGCTCTTGCTGGCGTGCGCTGAGCTGGCCATGGCAGGGCTAATGGAATCTGTCGCAGTTACAGCCCTGAATGTGTAGCTGGCAGCGGGCAGGCTGCAGAGCGGGGGGAGAAAGCTGGCGTACAGATCTGAGAGCCGGAATGCAGCTGCGGAGCCCTCTGCGGTGTGTGTGCCTTTTCGTTTCTCTGAATCTGATCTGCAAGATGCCAGCCTCCTTGGAGGGGAGGGGAGAGGTGGGACGAAGTGCCTCCCTTCTCGCTCATTTCCAGCGCTGCCGAAATTACTCCCTCGTGATAGGATGGGCGGGTGATTTGAGGCGGGAGCAGCCGACTGCGCTGCTTCATCTGCCCGGTAACACCCCAGACATAAAGAGCCGCGTATCAGGCTCCACTGTGGGAATGTTGAATTAACATCTACGTGCCAGGCAGGGCAACAGCGTCTGACGGAGGAGAGACCCATTTTTTTTTTTTTTTTAGTGCACAGATGAATGTGAGAATTTTCTGGTCGTACCTGGAGCTGGAAAGTGGAAGTTGAAAAGGCATAGTACATTGYGCGTTGCTAGGGTTTGGGATCAAAGGAGCCTTTGACAATACGTGACTGGTTTAATTGAATGTCCCTGAAATTGAAAGCTGACGACTGCCCCCTTTGGGTGTTTGCTTCTTGCACCAGTCCTTCTTCCTGATGGCACATGTTGGTGTGAGCTTGCTGGCAACTGCAGAAAGGTCAGGCATGAGAGAGGATGAGGGACCAGATTTCAGAAGGAGGTTTAGAGACCCAAAAAGAGATGTTAGCTGCAACATGGGACAGAGAAAGTGCCTGATTTCTCAAGGCAGTGTAAATYCCACGTTTGCATAGCCAGATGCTGCTGGGCTTTGTGTTTCTGCCYCAACTTCTCTGCACCCCAGGACTCAGTCCTGGGTGGGTGGCAGGTCAGTGTGTGTTTGGAAGCATACATTGCTGGTTTTACCTTTGCTCCAGGTAAATAAGAGGTCAGCATCTGAAGCTATAACCCAGTACCTTCTCCTGAGTTTTAAATAAATAGAAAAATGCTGTTTTGAGAAGCATAGTGAGATTTAAAGTGCCTTGCGAAGAGATGGTGGAGTTTTGCATGAAAATGCACATCCCGAGCTCCAGTGAGCAATCCCTCTGGGACCAGAGCAAGCCCAGATGGTGACTCCTCCAAGTGATTATTTTTCTGCCTCAAGCCTTTCCAGGAATTTGAGTGTGGGCAGGCTGCCAGCAGACACTGGCTGTCCAGACAGTTTAGCAATGTTCCATGTGTACTCACAGCCAGAGATACCAAAGTCCAGCTGCTCTCCCTGATCTCTTTGTCCCTTTTACCTTCCCAGCCATAATTACACATGCCTGCATGYGCGCACACACTGTGCCACACACAGGAGCAAAAAATCACCTGGTGTTTCCTGCTCATTTGCATATATCACAAATCGTGATTGACAGCTCTAAAGTTAAAGGAAAGCTCCAGAGTTGGAAAAAWTACTTGATTTCAAAAACAAAACAAAACAAAAAAGCATACAAACAACAAACGCTGCAGCACACTGCAGAAGGCAGGCGTTCATCTTTCTAGGACAGCCAGCAAAAAACTGTTTAACCAGGTCTTGTACATCTTGCCTTTGAGACATTCTTATTTGGGTTGTCTCCCTTTTATTGCTTCCCAAGCAGAATCAGTCCTGTCTTATCTTTACTGTTGCTGGAACTTGAATTATGCTGATAAGTTACTGTTTTGCTTTTAGGTCTTGAAGTAGAAGTAGGCTGTTTTATGCTGCGCATTTGCTTTTTTTTCAGATCCAGTCCTACGTGAAGAGTTCGAAGTCTCACTGTGAGGTGCTTGGGCTTGGAAAAGTGGGGTGGTATTCATGGCTGTCTCATSCCTTGTCTCCACTAAATTTATTCATTCCTCCTGTGTTCTCCAGGAGATTTTGGGCAGCTGTTTCATTGCTGGTAAAGATGAAGTCAGCCATGTAAAAGATTTACACCAAAAAAAAAAATCAAAATGCAAGACCCAAAAGATTTAGTATTTGGTATTTTTGAAGGATGTTAAGATGACATTGGAGGCCACCCAAACCTCAGTGGTTCAATGCTATTTAGCAGCACAAAACCTTTGCTTCAGCTCCTGCAGAATGAAACTTCGCCACGTTTTGTAGAGCTTCATAGTACTGCCTTCATTGCAGAGAAGCTGAATCCAGATGCCTCAAACTTTCGGAACCACTGGTTTTGGGGAGYTGGTTTACCCATCACAGCAAAAGAGCCTGGCCCTATTCAGTCCCATGTACAAGCTCCCTGCTCTGTTGCTTTTCCCTGTGGGAGTGTATTTAAATTCTGGATTTGCAGCTCATGTTCATATCCAGGAGAGGTTGGAGGATGGTCCAGCACAAGCTCCCCCTGGCAAGGGGAGCAGGATGAGCACCTCATGTTAAGGACATCCTCCTCGTGCAGCCACCTCAGCCAGGGTCTGCTGACTTACCTACCCGAGCCAACTGCCCAGGGCAGAAGGCTACAGAGAGCTAAAGTTAACCAAGGATGACTGCGCAAATGTGAGCTCGGTGGTTTTATTTTTAGTCAAACTTAAAAAGAAAAATCTGTAAGTCATGTGTAATATAATAATTTTAGCTGTTGCCAAGACACGCTGAGCAGCTGTTAGGAGGAGGGGAAGGCCTGTGCTTATCTAGCAGGGACGCTGTCTCCTGGCTGCCCTCGTTGCCGCGGTCACGGTGCCGAGGTGATGATGCTGACAGACCAGGGCAGGGCAGGATAGTGCCTGGGCTGCTACGCTCAACATGTCACCAGTCCTTGCACATTTGAAGGTGCCCTTTCATCTTCCCTATCTCCTCAAAGCCAGAGAACCTACTCTGAAACAGTGGTTTACTCCTCTCCCCCAGCTCTAGAGCTATTGGTGTTACATTACTGTTTATCAATATTTAAAGAATGGAATAATTGACTTAAGACTGATTGTATCAAACCATTGGAAGGTTTGAACTTTTCCTGCAGGCTTACGGCAGCTTGGAGGACTATAAATGTAAAGAGTGCTCTTAAAGATAGGTTTAATCTGAGTCTAGTGGGTCTTCAAAGTACTTCATAAACATATAAACATCGTGCTTATTGTTCATTAGAAGCGAGGCAGCAGAGAAAGAAATCCCCCAAAGGAATATTACTTGCCATAAGATAAGTATCATTACCGCTGCTCAGCATTCCCTTTAAAGTGGGCTATAGCCTATTTTCATCTTCTTTCATGTCCACTCTTAATTTTTTCTGTTCTTCCTACATGTAATGCATGCTTTTCTTGTCGAGCTGCTGCTCACGCGAGGTGCATGGTTTCTCAGCACCATTCTTGCACAGCTTTCCAGAGCACCAGAAATACAGATGACAGTGGTGGCTGGAGAGGGACTGAGGAAAAGTTTCATTCTCCATGGAGTTTGTTGCAGGACAAGGCAAGGTAGTTTTCAGGAGGATAGCAAATGTGTTTTAGTTCTGGTATTTTCCTTAGCAGGTAACAGAAGCTTTAGGAAGACTTTGCTGCCTTTGGGTGAATTAGGCAATGGGGAGAAAGCAACTGTTTCACTCCAGTATGAAAGTCAGGCTGATATAAAACTGTGAGTTTTTAAAGTGGTGGAGGTTCATGGTTTGGATCAGGAAATTCAAACATGTTTTTCTAGGTGGTTCTGGGCAGGTGCTCCCAAGGCTGAGTTTGCTCAGTGTTTGGACCTGTGGCCATGGTTGTGAGTGTGGTACCCACATCCTCTCTGGTCCAGCAGTTGCTAAGAAATGGTGGGGTTGGATCCTGCTGGAGATGGAGATGGTGCCAGCACCTCGCTCTGGCCCACCTGCGTGTGTCAGGGAGCATCTCCCAGCAGAGAGTCCTGCCTGGACACCTGAGTGTGAAGTGTCAGTAGCAAAGGGAGTTCAAATCACTGGGTCAAAAAAAACCCCACCACACATCAAAAACCTGGCTCAGATCCATCCCTGGCTCTGGGCTGCTGCTGTAAATAGATCGCATGGCTGAGGTTCATTGCCAGCCAGGGAAATGAAGGGCGTGTGTGCCTGTAATGAGCTGTGGTGTGGAGTGGGGACAGGAGGCAGCTGCTGCCTCCATAGCCCTGCATGGTGTCACGTGATGTCACCCGGCAGATGTCTCTGGGGTTCAGCGGTTTTGGAGTGACCCAGCATCTTCCCTCTGCTAACATAAATATTTTGTGTGTGCCTGTTCCTCAGGACTCCCTGCCATGCTAGCATGTTTTTAGCACATGGTAGGGTGAAGGCAATGTCATCATTGCAGGGGAAGAAGAGACTGGAAGAACAAACTGGGCACCATAGTTACATAGAGAGTTTTCTAGAGGAGGGAGAATGAGCCTTTGGGAATAGATGACTGCTGCTAAATGTGGCAAGTTATGGCCAGGGAGTTTCTAATATGCCTAAATTTTTATATGTTTTCTTGGTGCATTAGCAGACATGCTAGCAGGATTTTTCTGCCTTTCACAGCACAGCTGTCAACTTTTCCTTGACATGAGAGTGGCAATGCCTGACCATTTTATTTTTCCAGAGGTCTTTTCCKGTTTGCTGATTTGAGGAGTCTGCTTACTTGTTTTCATTTCTTGTTGCTGATGGTATGACTCCCCTCTCCCTTGCCCACCCTTTCGTTGCAGAATCCAGAGGAGCTGTCGGAGAATCGTGCTCACAGGGAGATGATTCCTCATGAAGTCACTGGATCCCCTGCAGAAATCAAATGTGACTTTCCGTTTATCAGACTGAAATCAGAGCCAGCCAGACAGTGAAGCAAGCACAGTGGACGGGGGACGGCGAAAGATGAAATCTAACCAAGAGCGGAGCAATGAATGCCTGCCACCTAAGAAGCGAGAAATCCCCGCCACCAGCCTGCCTTCAGAGGTGAAGCCGGTCCTGCCAAATGAAAACCACCGTGCAGATAACCTGGCATGGCTCCCCAGCGCGCCCAGTGGCCAGAGTGGCCTGGGGGGCCGGCACCGGCCCGGGGGCACCTCCTCGGTGGAAGCGGGCTTGCAGCAGGGTTTGCACAAGTCACTGTCCACAGGGCTGGACTATTCCCCACCGAGCGCGCCCAGGTCCGTTCCRGCCTCTACTACTCTTCCCACGGTGTATTCGCCCGCCCTCTCCCAGTCAGGGACCCCCATTTCCCCTGTGCAGTACACTCACCTGCAGCACACCTTCCAGTTCGTCGGGCCCCAGTACAGCGGATCGTACACCGGATTCATCCCCTCGCAGCTGATTTCCCCAACAGCCAATTCTGCGACTGGCACCGTGGCAGCGGCCACAGCTGTTGCAACCACTCCATCCCAGCGCTCCCAGCTGGAGGCTTATTCCACTTTGCTGGCCAGCATGAGCGGCTTGAGCCAGCAGGGGCACAAAGTTGAGCCGCACCTGGTCAGGACGCCTGGACTGATCGCTGCCGGGTCTCCTCCACCCACCCAGCAGAACCAGTACGTCCACATTTCCAGCTCTTCCCAGAGCACTGTCAGAAATGTCTCTCCTCCGACCATCCCCGTCCCCCTGCACCCRCATCAGACAGTGATCCCACACACCCTCACCCTCGGCCCTTCCTCCCAAGTGGTGGTGCAGTACACYGACTCGGGGGGTCACTTTGTCACCAGGGATCCCCCCAAGAAACCCGAGAGCAGCCGGCTGCCCGTGATGCAGGCCAAGGAGGTACTGAAYGGCGAGATAGAGAAGAGCCGCAGGTATGGCATTTCGCCTTCTGCCGACATGGGTCTAGTCAAAGCAGGCAATAAACCAGCTCCCCATCATTATGAGACCAGGCACGTGGTAGTCCACTCGAGCCCCGCYGAGTATGGCGTGCGGGATTCCTCAGGTGTCCGAGCCTCCGTCATGGTGGTCCCCAACAGCAGCACGCCCACGGCAGACATGGAGGTGCAGCAGGCCACCAACCGCGAGACCTCTCCTTCAGTCCTCAACGACAAGGGAAGTTTGCACTTAGGAAAGCCAACCCACCGGTCCTATGCCTTGTCACCACAGCAGGCTCTGGGCCACGAGGGGGTGAAGGCGGTGGCCACGCTGTCCCCTCATACTGTCATTCAGACCACCCACAGCGCCTCCGAGCAGCTCCCCGTGGGGCTGCCGGCAACGGCGTTCTACACCGGGACTCAGCCGCCGGTRATTGGCTACCTGAGTGGCCAGCAGCAAGCCATCGGCTACCCCGGCAGCCTGCCGCAGCACCTGGTGATCCCAGGTGCGCAGTCCCTGCTGATACCGGTCGGCAGCGCGGATGTCGAGCCGTCAGGAGTCGCGCCTGTGATTGTCACATCGTCTCCTCAGTTTGCAGCAGTGCCTCACACGTTCGTCACCACCGCTGTCCCCAAGAGCGAGAACTTCAGCGCGGAGCCCCTCACCACCCAGCCCRCCTACCAGGCCACCATGGTGCAGGCACAGATCCACCTGCCCGTGGTGCAGTCCATTGCCTCCCCTGCTGCCGCGCCCCCCACACTGCCCCCGTACTTCATGAAGGGGTCGATCATCCAGCTGGCCAATGGAGAGCTGAAGAAAGTAGAGGACTTGAAAACAGAAGACTTCATACAGAGTGCGGAAATCAGCAACGACCTGAAAATAGACTCCAGCACGGTGGAGAGGATTGAAGACAGCCATAGCCCAGGCATTGCCGTCATACAGTTTGCGGTGGGGGAACATCGAGCACAGGTAATGGCAATGCGTGGTGGGCTGGGGTTGGACTGGGGTGTGTCCTGTGACCCCCCCAGGCCACAGCACAGCATACTCGCTTCGGATCCACTCGGGGGTGGTTCTTCATCTTTCCATGAGTCAAACTGCAGACCAAAAATCATCCCTCTCACTGTGCTGTGGGAACCATCAGGGTCACACTGGTGATAAATGTAGACTCTTGGGTATAAAATGGCTCTCTTTTATAGCTGGAGAARTCACAGGAAGACTTACATGATTTTTGTGGGTTTTGATTAAAATACAAGATGATGTAAGGAATATGAAAGGTTACATTTTTCATTTTGATAGGTGATTTTTCTTGTTCACACCAGAAAGGTCATGTTAGAATTAGATCAAAACCTACCCTAAAGAGATAGGTAGGGCACAAGGCAGTGAATTTCCATGGCTGGAGAAGTTGGAGCTGCCTGGGGATGTTTCTCACACACGTAAGTCACTGAAATGCACTACAGAGTTTTACTGAGGCTTTGCTTGAAGGTGGTTTTAAGACTGTACAGCTCACATAAACTCTTTGGTCAAGTGAAATGTGGAAGGAAAAAACATCTAGGTGTCTGGGCAGGCTGTGCTTCTGACCTTCGTTTCTCTGTTTGCAAAGCTGAAAGAAAACCTGTAACTTTCCAGAGGTGTTTTTAGGTTAAGAATGAGTGCATATTGATTTTAAAGCATTATCCTGATGCTGTCCATTTTCTGAGCAATTTAGATTCTGTTGGTTGATGCTGGGAAGTTCAGATGTGTTGTGTAGCATTTTGCTTCCTGGAGGTACTCAGTTTAGATAGTCATGTCGCAAATCTTTTTGGTTTGGTGTGAGTGCTGTGAACTGCAGCATCTGTACCACTGATGATGCAGCCTCAGCACTAGAGAAGCATAGTGAGAGAGGAAGAATGAGAGGAGCTGGACACAGACACAGGTAGTAACACACCTGAAATCCGATGGTTTGGAGGAGAAAATCCAGCAGTGATGGTACTGAGGAGCAGATCACACAGAAAATTCCCTACAGTGTGAGCAGTCTGTGGCACATCCTTCCCCAGGTGGACATGCRTGGTAAATCACTCCATGTGGCATGTCTTCTTTCTTAGGTCAAATACGCAGMTTCCCTGTGTGGGTTTGTTCATGTATGTGGCTGCATCTGCACAGCTGATAGAAATCAGCCCTCTGGTGCTTTTATTGTAGAGACTCAATTTATTTTCCCCACTGCTTAACTRTATCTTGGCGCATCTCAGGCAAGTCCTGGTTAGAGGAGCTGTCCTTGGATCAGGATCAGTTACTATAATTTGCCGTGGTGCCTTGAATAATGAGATTTCAAAAGTAGCAATCTCCATTCTGCATTTTTCATCTTGCTCACATTTCTCTGCCTGCAGCCAGGCCACCGGTCTCTGCACAGCAGAAGAGGTACAAATTAGCAGGTGGTGTTTGGGTCGTGTTTCTGTCACAGATCTTTTCAACGCAGGCAATGGGCTGTAGTCCTGGGAAGAGCTGCGCCTTTGCASGGGGTGGAGTGCCATCCTCCGGTAGAAAGGAGGCGAGTCCGAGGCCGTGCAAATCCAGGCCCTGGCACACGGGTCTCACCCAGCAAAGTGTCACCTTACAGAGAAGCCTRTCGGGAACAGGCTGACATCATCGCAGCCAAAATACTCCCCAGCTGTATTTTCCACCGGGGATGCTTCCAGAATGGAGGGCGAGTCATGTAGAGATATGATTAGAAATGGGGGTTTAATTTAGGTTTCCTGCAGATTCCAGGACTTGGGTCTCTTCCCAGATCAGCTGTGTCCCTGCATAGCAGGGATGACTGCTGGTTTTCCTTTGCCTTGGAGCAGGGAGAGAGAAGGATAGAGAGTGTTTCTACATGTTAGAAGTCTCTGTGACCTCACCCTCAGCCCACCGTGGCTCTCTAGAAGTGTTTGCAGGTGTGCAGCAGTCATCACTCCTTAGAATATTGCCCGTGTGAGGAGGCTCAGTCTTTTTATTGAAAGAGCACTGGCACTGTGGTGCTGCAGCGTTGAAATAGAGCTCTTTAATCCAGAGTGCTCGGGGATAGATCTGTGTGTGTAGTGCAGCTTCACAAAGTATTTCATTACAATTGAGTTTCGGTTGCATACATGCTTCTGCAAGGAGGGAGCTCTTGCAGTGGTGTTACCAAGGGAGTGTAAGTTGTAAAGAGTAAGTGCCATACAAAAATAGTGTTGTTATCATTAGCTTTGGCTCACTTACAATTCCTCTCAGGGATCTCTGGGAAGTCATTATAATATTGATGAATCTGTA
Organism: Malurus melanocephalus; assembly: GCF_030028575.1. Taxonomy (NCBI): domain Eukaryota; kingdom Metazoa; phylum Chordata; class Aves; order Passeriformes; family Maluridae; genus Malurus; species Malurus melanocephalus. The sequence continues at coordinate 468,600 of NW_026623311.1, forward strand.
TTTTCAGGCTCTGTGGAAGCATTAGCTAATTTTCTCACCAATTGAGAGGCAGAGGTAGGAGCTGAGCATATACCATTGTAATGTAAACAGGGAGGCACCGTGCAGCTGCTGTTGTATTGTGTCACTGCAAGCTCACAGTTGGCCCTTCCCTAGCATGGCACTTAGGCAGAAAGAGGTCATGTTCTCTCCTTTGTCAGTCCTCCAGTCACCAGGAAAATCCATCCCTCTTCCAGGTATGAAAACCTAGAGGAAAATCAATGCAYCTAGAGGCCTTAATAACTGAAAAAACTGGCCTTAGCCCTGGAAAGATGYTAGGTTTCCCTTTCACAACATCCCTGCTCTGGATTAAGAAGTCAAGTAAGTATCAACTGGGCCAGAACCCAAAGCCCAGCTGCTACTCCTCTGCATTCAAGGTRCTTGGAAGAGAAGAGCTGTGAATCTACATCTCTTTGCAATTCCACATATTATTSTTGTCATAAGACTTTCATTGTTATTACCCGCCTGTCCATTTGCTGCCGGGGAGAACACAGAAGCCAGTAATTCACCTCCCTTGATGTTAAAGTTAAAGCACACAGGCTATGCAAAATAAGTTCTCTGAAATGCTGCATTTCAGTTCCTAATAATTTCTAAAGTATAGATTCAATTGAAGAAAATGAGCATACAGTTTTTAATTTTCCTTTTTTATTTATTAACCAAAAAACAAACCAGAATCATAATCAGTAGAGATGGAGAAGTCCCATTAGAGCATTCAGTTAGTAGCCCTGACTAGTTTAGTTTAGTGCGTATGTTTTTAGACCATCATCTAGTTTAGTTTCCCCTGTACATTTTCCCATGCACACAAAAACTGGTTGCTTTYGTTTGAGTTTCCCTTTTCATTATCTTTGGTACCATAACAGACACAGACATATTGACTCAGTTCACTGCTGCAGATGGAGATCTCTCCCAGCCTGCCCCTCATGTGATCTCTGTTTCTCCTGGTCGTGGGACAGTAAGTCCTTGTGTCTCCAAGTGAGGGGTGGCTGTGGTCTCTCCTCACATTACTGTGTTCTGGGAGCGCAGCAGATGACAAAGCTCATGTGGTAAAGTCAGCAGCCTGTGGTCTGCTGGRCAGGAGGTGGCTTCTCTTGAGAAATTACGGGATTGCGTGACTGCAGAGAGCAGCAGCCCCTGACGCTCCAGCCCTGACTGCCTTTGCTGCAGTAACAGTGGACTGAACTGGGGTACGTGCAGCCCTGGAGGGGTACCCAGTCAGACTGTGTTGTGGAGAGTGGTTCCCATGGCACGAGGTGCTGCTACAGCCCCAGAAATCTCTTAGAGGAAATCCACTCTTGTTAAGGCAGCAGAGTGCAGGGGGACCATTAGCTGTCCCAGAGTTTCTGAATAGGGGAGGTTGTGTGGGAGCATTCTCTCTGTGAGGGGAATTTTTATTTTTTTAATCCATCCAGTTGTTTTTTGGGCCTGAAGAGTCTTTCAGCACCCACAGGAAGGCCTTCAGTGGAGAGCTCTGCTGCTTAATTGCACATTGTTTCCAGAACTGCTTCTCTCTCTTTGTTTCCAGCCTGCCACTCCTAGTTTCATCACATTTTAATAGTATTATGGAGAAAAACACTTAATTGGAAAATGTATGTTTACTTTTATAACAATATGGTTCACATTAATCACTTTCATTAGGCACCTTTTGCTTTAGTGCTTGTTATTTTGGTTGCAGCAGTGAGGCCCAAGACTTGTTATGTTTCTAAATGACGGGAAGGGTGTTTCCTGGGCATCAGATCTGCCAGCCCCTAGTATCTGTATCCAGCTCCAGCTGGGGTTTCTTAAACTGACTTAAGCCTGTCATGCCTGCTGAATTTGGCTGAGAAATAAAATTACAAAGGGTTATAGAAAGTTATGGATTTCAGTGGCTGCCCTGAAGAGTTTTAGGTGTTTTCACTAGTCAGTGTTAACAAAAAGAAACATAAATGTAGCTTGCAGTAGAGCCCCAGTGTGCTTCTAGAGGAACCAGCATGTTTGTTTCTTGCTTTATCCTCTTAGTAATAGAGAAGTTCCAAATTTTCTTTTCTCCTGCAATTGTCAAGGCAAGATACCGGGGAGGCATGGGGGAGGCTTTTAAAATGAGATATTTTTTAGTTTGTTTTAATGCAGTAGTCAGAAAAAARTTTATGGGGGTGTTCTTACTGAACTTTCACACTTTACAGGTCTTGCGCTACTATTGCTTGTAGAGGATGGTCAAATCCCTCCTTAGCTGAATCCGGAAGCAGCCAGCTGAAACAGGGCTTGATAATCTATGTGGGAACCCATTTCAAATCAATAGTGGTACATGCACAGTGTGACCAGGTCATGGAAATTCCATTATTCCACTATCTTTGGTGTTATTAATGATCACCACCACCAATTCTGGCATTTGTTTCAGTGATCAGGACTTCAGGCAAGTGGATGCTTCATTAAAAAAAAAAAAAAAAAAAAAAAAAAAAAAAAAAAAAAAAAAAAAAAGCATAAGGTCTGGCAGAAGTGTGTTCACATCAAGAGAAACTTGTGTAAGTGAGGATGATGCACACAAGCAAGTTTGATTCCCACTGGTACAAATAACTTTTGACGAGGATGTAAAAGTAGAGAAAGAAAGAAAGAAAGAAAATGCAGCAAGCAGGAAGAAAGAAAGAGGCAAGAAAAAGCAATATAAAGGAGAAATCTGTGTCCACCAGATGATCTATGCCTGGAGAAAGCCTACAACTTTTGTGCAGACAGCAGGTTCCATTTAAGTCCAGGGGAGATGCTGTATTCGCAGTACTTCTCCCAGTTAGACTCCAGTTAGACTGGGATGCATATGTATGGAATAGGATCTCAAACTCTGGGCAAATATTTCTGCAGATCCTGGTGCTGTAGTGTTTCTGTGCAGCCACATGAAGGGAGGAACTTTCATGGCTACCTCAGCCCCCTTTCTCCACAGTTCAAGGCTTAAACCAGGGCTAGAGTCAGATCCTTTTCCACTGTTTCCATGTGTGTAGTTTGACTGTTGGCAAATAGTTCCAATTGGAAAAGGCTTAATATGATGAAAATCGATGTAGTATCTTACACCTCTAAACTACTCCTTCTGAAATTCCTTGTACAGTGGTTTTACTATGTTGGGCAGGTGGAGTGGCAGGCTAATAGATGCAGTGTTATCCACTGGCCTAGTTGCAGAAGTACACAGTGCACATTTATAGACTCAATAAGGCTTTTTCCAACAGATTCAACGATCTCATAAACTGCAATTGGCTGCTAGTGCATGACATGCACTAAACCAGTCAGAGGCACCATCAACATCCCWTGGGATTTGTTGGTTTCCTGGTTCTGGAGCCTCTGTCTCTGAGCTGTAGAATATTTCTGAGCAAGTCTTCTTGTCCAAAAGGGCTGTGGAGCTGGTGGGATGTGAGGGGCACTACAGGGGGCCCTTCTTGCAGGGAAGGCAGCTCTGAGATAGCAGCGCTAGCAGGGAAGTGTCAGGACTGCTGGGGGCTGTACTTCCATAGAGTCCAGCCTCTTCTGTGAGACACAATGTGCAACTTCATCTCAAAGGTCATGCCTRATATTGTGAACAAGGGTGTTGTAACACTGGAGTGCAGTGAGAGTCTCAAAGTGCTTCTGTGTTGAAATGCATTTTTAATGACACGAAGCCATTCTGGGTATGACAGCATTAGTCCTTCCCAGAGGAAAAGGGTGGTTTCACAAGCCTGCTGTGATGTTCCTTTTGAGTGAGTCCATGTTCCTGGAGAGGGGAGGCTCTCCAGGCAGCTGGTATACTCTATGCCTGCTGAATAGCTCACAAATGAGGTGAGCACATGTATTCAGGGGCTCTCCTACCCTTTTGCCCCTACYAAATCAGGCTTACACCATCAGAGTGGGATCCTGCCCCCATGCCTGAGAAGAGCTGCAGAGGACATGAGGACCTTGGGAGCAGARCAGTATCTGTCTCCAGCCCCTTGCAGTGGCAGACCTCATTGGTGTGACACACAGCAGTTAAAAACACACGTGCCAAGTTTTAAAGAAGTATTAGAATTTATTATCTGAATTTCCTGCTCTCTTTGTAGTGTGCTGGGGAGGGAGGGAATCAGCCCCATGGGCTGAGAATCACATGAGTCCACATCAAGTCTTTGAGCCTGCAGTGARTGCTGGACTGCTATTACACGCAAAGATAAGTGAGTATTTAGGTGTTTTATCRTGTTGGGACCTCAAGGTCAAGGAGCCAGGGGCACCTGTTGTTGGTYTGTTCTGACTATGGCAGCTCCCTGTAAGATGGTTAGGTAGGATTCCTAACCAGATGTGTCTGTAAAGCGGGATGAAGCAGGTGGAAAAGGGGACGTGGTACAGAAAAGGAGACATGGTATAGGAGCTGCAGCAGAAAGAGGAATGACCCTCTCCCCAAGGAAGTGCAGGAGACAAACTGCAGTGGAGTGGAAGACCAGGTATGAGAAGGGAAGCAGCTGGACTGGTAACAGGACTTCTGGGGAAGGCAGCCCTTGTTGCTCTTATGGCTACAACTCTGTAGCCACTCATGGCCTTCCCCTGGCAATCAGAGTGCTTTCATCCTTTCACGCTGGTAAGTGAACACTTRTTCGGGCAGAGGTCAGGATGACATTCCTGTGATCATTTAGGAAATAGAGAGCTTCTCTTGAGCCATCCTCTGGTTGGAAAGGGTCTTTGTGTACCACAAAGGGATGGTGGGAAAGTTTGCCAGACACCAAAGTTGTTTTATGCCTGTCTGAGTGGCTAGATAAAGGTAAAGCTTGATTCCTGCTGAGGTTTATGCTATGAAATGCTGAGCTCAGAGTAAACATTAAAGCTGGATAACAAGGGCAGGTGTGGAGTCTGGTGACCAGTGCTCTGGTTTTGCAGAAATYGAACATTGCCTTTACTATTCCAGCTTTGTCCCTCCCACTGTGGCAAGCACTGCACATATGTGAGGGCACATGGAGTGATCACATGCTCTACTCTCTCTCTCCCTTTGTCTCCCTGTGTTGTCCCCTCTCTTTCTGCAGGTCAGCGTGGAAGTCTTGGTGGAATACCCTTTTTTTGTATTTGGACAAGGCTGGTCATCCTGCTGCCCTGAAAGAACCAGCCAGCTCTTTGATTTGCCATGCTCCAAACTCTCTGTGGGGGACGTCTGCATATCGCTCACGCTCAAGAACCTGAAGAACGGCTCTATTAAAAAGGGCCAGCCCATGGACTCAGCTAGTATCTTGCTGAAGCATTCAAAGAATGACAGTCTAGCTGGAAGTAGACACAGGTATGCGGAGCAGGAAAACGGGATTAATCAGGGAAGCGCACAGATGTTAGCTGAGAATGGTGAACTGAAGTTTCCGGACAAAATAGGATTGCCTGCAGCACCTTTGCTCACCAAAACAGAACCCAGCAAGCCCCCAGCAACGAGGAAGAGGAGGTGGTCAGCCCCCGAAACACGAAAACTAGAGAAATCAGAAGAGGAGCCACCTTTGACTCTTCCCAAGCCTTCTTTTATTCCTCAGGAGGTTAAGATTTGCATTGAAGGTCGATCCAACGTAGGAAAGTGAAAGTTGTTTGGGGAAAGGAAATTAGGCTATCCTTTGTCACTTTTATCCAGATTACTGTACTGTAGACTAAATAACCCAGTATTTACATGTTATCATCTTATTTTAGGTTTATGTTATAACCTTGTTGTTATAGTTGCAGCTGGTATTATGCAGGAGACTGGTGCATATGTTTTTCCACAAGTGTTTGTCAGTGACTAGGTTTATCAAGAGCTACAGAAGGGGCAGTATCTGCTTCACACACCCTTAGTGGAAATGAATGTGTTGTCATGGCTCCTGTTTTCTAACACCTCATGTAGGACAGGGTCCAGCTGTGATTTTGTTTTCTTTCAGTCGCTGTTTTTTTGTGTTTGTTTTGCTGTTTTGGTCCTGTTCTAGTTTTTTTGGGGGAAGGTGAGGAGAAGGGAACTGTAGCAGAGGTGTGTGTCAAACATGGGGTGCGTGCCTGTGCGTGTGCGTGTTAGAGTGCGTGCCAACCCCCGGGGCAGGATGGCCTCTCTCTGAAAGGTTGGTGAAGAGATTTCCTCGCCCCAGGTGGATGCTGAGGACACAACCCTTGGGTCTGTTACTGAAAAGGATCCGACAGTCTCTGTTTTCAACAACAAGCCGACTCTTACTCAAGGCTCTACTATATATATATATATATATATATATATATGTGTATATATATATATATATATATTTCTGTGTGTGTATATGTATATATATATTTTTCCCCCATGGGGTCTGACTGCACTGATTTTTACTCCTAAAGCAAACTGCCACACCACATTTCCTTTCTGCTTGCTAGTGCAGTTCCATTACCCGGAGTCAGCGAGGGAGACTGTACAGACTCYTGTGCCGGTCGCCCTGCAGGGTTTTCCTTGCCGGTGGGGGTGGGTGGGTGCGTGCGTGTGGCGTGGGTGTGCGTGGGTGTGTGAGGAGGCCTCTGGCTCTGCAGATGCRCCTGGCTCAGGCTCACTCCTGTTTCTGTGCAGTGTTAGACAAATCGACCAGGTTACGCCATTGACATTTGCTTCCACAAGGTAGACGCAGACTGCCCCTTTGAGATCACAGGCATCCATTGTTCGCGGTTAGGTTGCAAATCCTTGTCTTTAACTCTAGTACAGGTTTTAGTTCATGGTTATAGACAACTGGTGCCACTTTTTTCAAATTGCGGTGTGTGACACAGGAATCCGCTGTTGAAGATGAACCTAGAATGTCTTTAAGCACTTAAAATGCTGTTCACACTTTATTGCTGAGCATCCTGGTCTAACGTATCACTCGATACGTACTGTATATCACTTTAATCTGCTCGGAAAGCAACAACAAACAAACAAATCTCTTCAACACTGCAACTACATGCAACTATGTAAAGTTTTCTCACAGGCAAGATACTGAAAGTTTTAATGTGGTTTCAAAGGGATGAATGTGAATTATTGAACTAGTATGTGACAGTCATTGTCCACAAAGGACTACTTAATAGGAGGCACTTTTTAAACTTTAATGCTTGAGAAAGAGTATAAGGCATATGCGAGCTGACATAATTTAAAAAAGCATAAGAGAAAGGAAAAAGGAAAGAGAAAAAAATAATTGTCCAGTGTTTTTGAAAAAGATGGACTTTAAAGAATCTTGCAATTTGCACATCTTGAGTTTATCATTTGTGTGGTATTCCTGCAGTTTTTACCTAATAATGTTGTGGGGTGGGGGGGGTCTGAAAGAGCATAAACAAATGTAGCAATTACTCACTAATCTGCCTACACTCTAGGCCATTTCATAGGGTTACTTTCCTTTCAGAGTTAATTTTTGGTCTTTCTACCGTATCGGCCACACAGAACCAGGTCCTACTGGGACACTTCTGAGAATTTTTCTTCAGACTTGCTGAGAGAGTTTTCCACAAAAAAAATTTCTATAAGTAAGCAAGGTGTTTGTTTGTTTTGAAAACAAGCCTATTGTTATTTTATTATTATTATTATTATTTKTTATTTTAATKACATAATTTTCCATTGGAAAGRCGACATTTCAAGAGTTTGGTACAAACCAAGTAGGAGCGGGGGGGATTCACACGTTCAGTCTTTTCTTTCCCCAGGTAGGGCCGGATCCTCTGTGGTGCTGTGCACCCAGCCTCCTGTATGAGCCTCGGGGAGGTGCGAGTATGAAGTATGTCGGGGCTGAATGCTAAAGCCTGTCACTGCCTCTAGAAAGGTCCCGGTGGGATTTCAGTGGGATCGCGCTTGGGCCCTCCGTGAGCAAGTGTTCATGTCGTCATTTTCAGTTGGCGAGTTCACATCCTTCAGGTAGTTTTGAAGAAGCTGTACTCACAGGGGGAACAGGAAATCAAAGTCTGTCATTAGAAACATGGTAACCCTAAAGTGAACAAATTTATTTAAAGTCTTGTTTTTCCTCTCCCCTGAAATACAGAGCTTTTCTTTAAAAGAAGAAATGTTAACCCCAAACCCCATCTTTGACTCTTGTTACTTGTTACTTGAAATTTAGCTCACACCAGACCTAATTGTTTTTATACCATACTCTGGGGTGCACCAAAAAGTTGAAATATGTTTCAAATAGCTTGAAACTTTTTTTGAATTTCCTTGAATTTTTTAACCTCTCGGCAGGCTACCAAATAGCTGAGTGGGTTTCTTCTCACAATCACACAGCTTAGTTAGTGCTTATTTGTTAATATTTCTGCTCAGAGAAGTTGCTTAATCTTCCATATACTCTGCTCAGGGCACTTGCAATTTATTGTTTTGTTTTGTTTCCTGTTTTGTTTTTTTTAATGCTTTGATGGTAAAGGAATAGAAAGAATTACAGATTTTAGTTCACAGTTGTACCACTATTTATGTACTTCACATGTACTTGGAAAAAAAGAAATCTCAAGTAAAACCACACGCATAYACATTTGTCATTAATAAGGAAGCAGGGGCTATTAAACTGACTGGATCTGTTCAACTAACACTAGAAAAAAAAAAAAAAGCATTTGGAGCAATAGGAATGTATTAGTTCTGTGCTTGTATTTCAGACTGAGGAATTCTGAAATAACTGGTTCTTTCCAAACAATTATCCCTTCCATGCTTTGGCTTTTGTAGGATGTGCAATACTTTATGTGCCAACTTAGACTCACCTGTGCAGTGTTAGCTAGATCTCATACCCACTTCTGATTTCCCCTGGTTTTGCCTCTTTTGAATTCTTTCTACCTTTTCCCCCCACCCCACCCAGTTAATAAGTCCCTCCCTGTCCTTCCCTGTCCAAAAAACCCACAKCATATTAAAGGTAGAAGATCCCTTGCCCTGGGAAACATGAACCGCTTTTGTATTTGATGTTTAAAAAGATCCAGGAAGAAATAAAAAAAAAAAAAAAGATGTGTTCATGTCTACATGGCGTCCAGGCAGAGGGTGGCATATGGCTGAATGCCACCTTCTGCCTGGACACATGCACACAGGAGCTGGCTCCCACTGGAGCCAAGCCCTTTGCAAGGCATGGCCTTGCCTCTCCCTCTGGCACTGAGCATCCCTTGCAGTGTGTCCCCAGGCCCAGGAGTGCCATCGATCCCAGGGCAGGTGCAAAATACCACGGCAAGTGCAGGGATGCTGAGGTGAAGTCAAAGGAGGAGGCTCGGCCTCTGCTTCTGTGTGGYGGCCACTTTGCAATAGTAACTAACAGTAGTTTTCTTTTTGTCTGTTTCTTTCTTTTTGTAGCAGGCCTCTTTAGTTTACAATGAAATGCATACAATCACCAAGAAATTAGTCAGGGCAAAGAAAAATAAAACAAGAACCTCTTTATAGGGATTTCTAAAAAAAAAAACTCTGTCTGTCTATCTATCTATCTATCTATCTATCTATCTATCTATCTATCTATCTATCTATCTATCTATCTATCTATCTATCTGTCTATATATCTATATATATAAAGTGACTGTTCCTTATAGCATTTAACTTAGGCATTGTTTCAGTTTGTCTGGGCCACATCGTGGGGAATTTGAGTTTGATGTCACTTACCTCGAGTCCTCTGGTCGAGACCCGAATCGGAGTCGCTGTTGACCTATTTTACCGTTTTGTACCTTGCCCTTAAGCTTGCTTTCCCTTGAAGATGCAGACCTCGGGAGGAGGGGAGGGACACACGTTCCTTTTTCCTTTTTTCATTCCTTTAATTCCTTCGTCCCTTTGTCCCTTTGTTCGACCTGTCGTTCCTGTCATTTTCTCGGCATGAGGAAGTGACATCACTACTCTCATTTCCCTTAATCAAGGAACATTTAGAAACCTTTCACACCTTTTACTCAGGGATGGGGGTGGCGTATGTGTGGTACACTGATGTGACCAGAAGCAGCACTTTTACTGCTCCGGAGTAGGGATGTACAATGTTACAGACAAGTTTGGATTTCCTGCATCTCATGGTTTAAACTTTGTAGATTTTACTTAGATTGCAATACAAAAGCAGCAGGCTCAGCATGAACTGTAGCTGTTGATTATCATCAAAATACGCTCTCTTAAGAGATTTATGTTACTTTAAAGTGTGTTGCCAGTAGTAAAAAGGAAATGGTGAAATTCTGTTAATTCTTGCAACTGCTTAAAAAGAAAAAAAGCCTGTGTCAAGGAGAGTGAATTCTCAATCTTTTTAAACACTAATAGTGTTATTTCAGAGTAGCTCTTGGCGCTGTGCTCTGCATGTAGTGGGACCCAGTTCTGCAAACATTTATACATGTGCCCATGGGAGGTCTGGGCTGCCCAGYAAAGGATGCTCCGGGGCTTGCTGTAAAGCACATGTATAAATCTTTGTGAAATTGAAGCATGGTTCAGTCAGGGCCAGATCCTGACCTTAATCAGGCACCTGAAAAAATCTCAGGGTTTGCCAGGGCAGAAGCCCTGGGCAGGTGGAGGGGATTTGGCCCATTGAAACACTTCTGCTGTCCCAGAAACTTGACAAATGGCAGAATGCGACATGCACTCATACTGTTTCCATTTCTTCCCTCCCCATCATCACAGGTAGCAGCAGAGTCCACTGTGGGCTCTGGTCAGTGCTGATGTGAAAAGCAAGGGGAATGAACGTACCGCCAGAGTAGAGGCAGTAATTTCCTTTCCTCTGGTTTTTCCAAACCTCCCACTCCCCCAAATCCTGTAATAGCAAAATGAGAAATTGTTGATGCAGATATGCATATATGCACACACCTCCAGGCAGAAGTGTCTGTTTGCAGACAAAGAAGTACGTGTGCATTTTTATTTTATGTGTATGCCTACATGTCCACTTGATTCCCTGTCCTGAGGACAGCCTTGCTTTGTGCCCRTAGGGAAATTCCAAACGCATTGCACACCTCTACTCCAGAGTTCAATTTCTTTTACATAGACGACCTCGCTTCAGATGTGTTACCTTTACTGATAGGATCTTTTCTTGTAGCACTATACCTTGTGGGAATATTTTTTGATGTAAACCTAATTTGAGAAGCTTATTAAAAATAGAAACTTTTTTTGAAGCACTCACATTGAGGAGTACAGGTAATGTTTTAAAAAATTGCACAAAAGAAAAATGAATGTTGGAATGATTCATTCAGTGTTTGAAAAAGAGATGGCTCTGTTTGAACAGTGAGTTTCATACCTTGTTTGTAAAAAAAAAAAAGTTTTTAAATACAAAAGCAGAGAAAGGTTGGAAGTTACATGTTTTTTGTATATAGAAAATGTCATGTCTAGATGATCTGATTTGTATTGGCTCTGGCCAGGAAGAATTATTACTTAAAAGGCTCTTAAAGAACAACTGTGCTTAATTTTCTGTTCGTATTACATGGGTCCCATTTCTAGGGAATGGAGTCACACTGTTAATCCCTGTGCTGAAAATACACCTTGGGTATACATTCTTGAGTGCAGCTACCAGGCGCTTCAAAGGGTGGCTACTGTGCAAAACTAGAGTCTCACTCTCCGGCTGTATTTTGGCTTTAAATCTCTTCTGCCTGTGCTGAGGGAGACCCTGGCAGCCCAGAGGTCAAGGCTGGTTTGGAGAGAGGCCTTGGCAGTGTCCCCAGTGGGCACGGCCTGGCCGGCCCCATTGTGGGGAGCCTGCTGGGGCTGGCAGCCCTCGGGTCAAGAGCTGCTGCTGGCTGAGCACAGCCTGCATAGTTCCTGCCTGAGGCCTTTTGGTCACGTTTTTTTTTCTCTCTCTGGGGATGCTGTTTCATGTTTTTTCAGCACTTCCTGTTCCAGATGAAATCCAAAGAGTATAACCCTGAGTGAGAAGTGCTTGTAACAAGGGATCCTAGCCGAGCACTAGCAGCAGAATGGTACCCAAGGCGACCTGGCCTTCCAGCCCCTGTCACTGCCCCTCTCCCCCACTGCTGCTGTCAGAGCCGCTGGGAGCAGCTGGTCACACAGAGCACGTTTCCAATGTCTTGACCAATGGCAAGATTGATGTTTTTCAGAAGCCAAAAGGAGAGGATCCAGAAGCAGTGTCTGAAGAGAGGATCCTTTTCCTGTCCAAAGATTGAGATGGGCAGCTGGGAGCTGGTGGCAGGGTGGAGAGGGCAAAGTTTCAGGCTGCTCCCATCCCCCTCCCCAGAAGTGACCCAAGCTTTGGCTCCCACGGGCACAAAGGGCAGGAATGCTTGCCCTATGCAAGTGACCCCTGGGCACTCAGAAAACAGCCCCAGTTGTGTTATGGTGAAGTGCATTCAGCCAACAGGTAGTATTTATACAATAACAGTCTCTAACGTTTCGGTAGGTTTTTTTCTTCTTGTTAGCTGAAAGGACTCAAGTCTTCCAATGAGGATTTTATGGAGGCTTCATCCAAGGTTTTCTGTTAGTTTCTATTTTGAGCAGTTAAAGCCCCTGTGCCCTTTYCCTCGACCACACAGTAGGTGTGCATTGGAAGTGCTGTTTACAGTGAGCAGGGTCACTTGTTAAAGCCATCCTTGCTGTACTATGGGATTGGTGATGGGCAGAAACTTCAGGGCCCAGATCCTCGGTCAGGGTGGAGCCAGGTGGGACCACTGGCTCCGCGGGCAGCACAGCTCTGCCCCTTCGCACCCTCTGGTGAGGGGATCCCACCCTGGCATTTGCTTTAAAAATCCATGGCCCAGGTGCTCTCCCATTGAACACACTGCAGAATTCTTGCCCAGTCCATCGGGTTTGGATCTGGGCAGCTGAGGGTAAAAATGGGCTGGGGGTGGCTGCAGGTGGCTCAGTCTATGTCTTTGGCCTGGCTGTCAGGCTAGGCACTTCACAGAGTTACTAATCTGGTAAGGCATAGACGCAACTCTTCACAACAGTCAGCTAATGTTGAAACTCACTAATGTATGTATTTGCTCCTTTTTTTTTTTTTTTTAACAATGTATTAACTTGTTGAACACTGTTCTTTTCGCAGTGTTACAAAAGTGGGGGAGGGGGAATTTCCCAACCTTTTTCAGTGCGGGTGAGCTACTGAAAACCATTTTGTACTAGCTATGTCACCACTCCCGGCAGCAGCTGGCAGCAGCGCTTGGCCGAGCCAGGGTCAGGTCCAGCCATTTGACATCAGTAGTTTTAAACTTTTTTTTGTTTTTTAATTGTCTGGTATTACTAATGAGGGTTGTTGCAAATCACACTTCCAGTGTAGTTCCTAGTGTAGGCCCAGTAAAAGGGATATTGCAGCTTTGTGTTGGGGAGAAATTGAGCTGACATGGCCAGTACAAAGGAGAAATAGGGAGGGAATAACGTTTTGCACCTTATTGAAAAGAGGAGAAGATTTTAAGTGCATACAGACATAGTTAAGAGCTTTTATTGTGACAGGAGAACTTTTTTCCATACGCGTGCATACTCTCTGTAATTCCAGTGTAAAATATTGTACTTGCACTAGCTTTTTTAAAACAAATATTAAAAAAAAAATGGAAGAATTCATATTCTATTTTCTAATGGTGGTGTGTCTATTTGTAGGATACACTCGCGTCTGTTTATTGAATTTTATGGTCCCTTTCTTTGATGGTGCTTGCAGGTTTTCTAGGTAGAAATTATTTCATTATTATAATAAAACAATGTTTGATTCAAAATTTGAACAAAATTGTTTTAAAGAAATTGTCTGTATACCAGTACAAGTTTATTGTTTCAGTATACTCGTACTAATAAAATAACAGTGCCAATTGCAAACACGTGTTTTGTCTTTTATGACTGAATGGGAGAGAGCTTTCCTAGGGACATAATTTGCCCAATTTGATTCTCTGCCCCATCCTCCCCCAGCCCCACCCTGGCAATGCATTTGAAAGCGCTTGCTTTTATTCACGATGATGCAGAAAGGTGCCCGTACCCTCCCACCCACTGGCCATAAAATGCTCTGCAGACTGTCAGGGTGAAGCTCTTTATTGCATAACAAAAATTTCAGAGCAGTTTGGATGATTGCACCATGCACACATGGATGCCACAGCAGAGGGAAGGGGAGCAGCACTCTCATCACCATCTCAGCAGGGCCGAGCAGGGCAGCAAAATGCTGAAAGCTCATCAGCTTTTTGGCCAATTACACAGAAGCATTTCACAGGTATCAGAAGCAATGCCAGGGAGTTCTGGACTCTGAATTACTGATTTATGTCTGAAAACTTCAGCCAGTAAACACTGGCTCACATGCTAGGGAGGGCTCACTTAAGCACCTGGGTGACCACAAGTGAAGGGAAGACTGCTGGGAGTGGTCCACCCTGTGTTAGGGGTGCAGAGCTGTGCCAGCCTCTACTCAAGACACCCCTGCCCCCAGCAGCTCCCAGTCCACTGGGAAAGGCTGGCCCTCTCCCACCTGCTGGCCCTGGTTGCTGCGGAGGACAAACCACTGATCTTGGGCCTTGGCTCTTTTTATCCCCTCTCTTTGACACAAGGCCAAATCTGACACTGGTTGCAAAAGCCCTCCTGGCTCCAGAAAAGAATTTTTGGTACAAACTGGTATTAGCAACTAAACAGCAGCATCCCCTGAAGACGATGTGAGATGGTGATGGATAGACATTGTACATACATTGGCAGAAAGCTGTAACAACAAGTCTGTCACAAAAGTGGAGTTCAATAGGTATAAAGTAGGGAGTGCTTCGTTCAGGAAAGTTTCAAATTCTCATCGTGTCCTTGACTGAAAGCMCCTGTCCCAACACAGTGGGCTTGGCCAACAGCTGCTGCATTTCTTCCTTATCCCCATCCTTTAAACCTCTGCTACTGACTAGCTGAAAGGAAGATACAGGCACATTTTGTATGGAAAGAGCTCCCCCAAATGCTTACAACTCTCCATATTTACAGGGTTTCCCCATCCTACATTCAACCCCACCATGCCCCARTGGAGAAGAAAATCACACCAAGAAAGCCCCCGCCCCCCATGGCCCACGGGGACTGGCTGTTCCAATGAGCAGATGGGAGTGCATTTTGTCCAGAGAACAGAGACCTGCATGCCTTGCTTTGCTTGTCAGGATGCTGGTCCAAGGCCCAACCCTTGAACAACTGGCCTCACACCTACAAAGAGGTGTCCACATGCASGCCTTGCAACCACAGTCACTGCGGAGAGAGCAAGGCTGCTCCTGTGCCAAACCCTTCCCTCCCAAGGAAGTTCCACTAAGCCAGGCTGTGTGGGCAGGAGCCCACCGCGCAAAACGTGCTGCAGCAAGGCAACCCCAGAGCAGGACTGTGTGCGCCAGGGATGTCAGAGGTGTCTTTGTACTTCAAGAAGCCACAGGCAGACATGCTCAGCAGGGATTGCTTTAATGATGCATGTTATCCTTTTCACCATCCCCACTTGTAGGTCTTTGGTATGTTAAACTGCACCACTGTGAAGCTAGTGGRCCGAACCTCAACATTGCTTGGGAGCTCAGCAATTGCCTGGCTGGGGGAAGCAGGAATGGCCTCAGCCTACAGCACAGGCTGTCACACTCACAGCATTCCTCTGCACAGGATGGGGTTGGGGTGTAGGTTTAGAGAAGACCTGGTCTTGCAGAATCACTCAACATTAAGCATTATTAAGTACTTACAAATTTCATTTCCTACAGGACACTGAGTAACAAAGAACCTAGTTAGACGTGCAGGTGAGGTAGATCCACAAATGGCACATGGCATTTGTCAGTGGTTGTGGTCTTGACTTGCACTATCCTGCAAAACAAAGTGTGTTCCCAGCTCCCTGTCTCAGTTCCTTGTGGGAGTGRCAGCAGGCTTGAGCAGGGTACAGGACCTGGAGCTAACCTAGCTAAGTGTAGATAAGGGCAGCTACTGCAGCACAGGAATAGGAGTTAAAAGAACGACTCAAACTCTTTTTATTTTTTTTTTTAAGTTTTCCAGCCTGTCTCAGAGCTGCACAGTGTCARTGGTGAGCACTGACATAGCTGAGGGTTTTTCCTGAACAAAATTCACATGTAACTAGGCGAGATGCAGACATGCCACCAGTTCAGCCTTTCTGCATCTCACTTCTTTCTCCTGCTCACTTCTGGAAAGAAGAAAATAAAAGAAAACATGCTGCTTATCAAAACAATGGTAAGACCTGCTGTTCAGAAAACCAAACAYTTCAAGTCAAAACTTTATCAGTCACTATTCATGGCATCAATGTCGTTCACAGCCTGAAGAATTTGGGGTACAATTTAAGATTAGCCTATCCCTGTCCTATTATTCAGTGATCAGAGGTATGTGCAGGAGGGGAAGGAAAGCAGGTGTAAGAGTGGCCCCATTTGCCACATTTGTGAAGAGGCAGCTTCCCCTTGCGCCCCAGAACCTGCCCTTTGGAAAAGAAACTGTTCTAAGGATGTATAATAAAGCTGCTCGGTTTGGTGTGTGCATGATCTTTTAAAAAAAGGTTTATAAATACATATATTTTTCTATGCCTATGTATTTCTTAAATTCCACTTAGAAATGTAGCTAAAAAAAGTAGAAAAGCGCTAGCGAGAGTGGGCATGGGACCAGCAGAGTGCTGCGCTTCCCACATGTGAAGGCACCAGTGTGGAGACACACCTGTGGTCAGGCCTGGGCCCTGGTGGTCTAACCCCACTCCTGACAAAGGTGTCCATTTGCTTCTGTCCCCCCTCCCCTTTACAGCATATTAATAGAAGAACAGCGCTGTCCTAAAGTTGTACTGATGCAGAGAGGTTGCTGCCCATGCTCTGGGCCTAGTGCAGGTGAAAGCAGTAGTGGCTCGCAGTGCCTTTTTGTGTAAAGAAGCCTGGCATTTTCTTAAAATGAGACTTCCAGGCTGGAGGGAACTGAGATCTGGGCCTGGATTCATGGGACCTTCTGCATTCACATTTCTTTATTATATGTGGGCAGGACAAATGGTCCTTGCAGCCAGTGCAAGCATGACCTGTGCTCACATTAAGGCCCTTGTCCACTTCCAAAGCAGAAGAAGAGGTCATCCCACAATTAAGAAGTATGTCCTACATGTTAAATGGAAGACATTTAAAATAYTGGGCAATTTAAAAAATATCCTGTGCTTTTTCTAATGTGCACAACACACTTCAAAATCACCAGGGATCAGCCTGTGGCCTGGATTTGCTTCTCTGCGCGGTCCATTGTACCAGTCCTCATGCATGGCTCTTTCAGCAGTCCAGCCTATGACTTTTAATTCTAGAGTCTCTCTTTACTATTCCTTTTCCTACAGATTACTTTTTTGCTTTTCAAAGGAAGCCTGCTTCTTTCCACAGATGTCTACAGGAAGGGGAAGTAAAACTCTGAAGTACTGAAGTAACATCAGCCACATTATGATCTCAGCAGCGGTTTAAAGTAAGTGGCCAAGCATTACTAATTCATTGGTGCTCACTTTTACATCATTTATCATAATGAGCTACTATGGTATTCATGTGGATGCCATGTGTATTTCCAAAGAAATTTTTGTTGTGATTTATCAATTAATTAGCAGGCCATTACACTTTACTGAAGTGTTACCCAGAGTCTCAAACATTCATTACTGCCTTWAGAGCAAATGCTTTAACTCCATCCCAGCGTGGCAGTGTCTTGTAATCAGACAAGACTGTTCTGCCAAAAGCTCTGTCTTGCTTTACATGGTGTCAAGGACGGCAAATAAGTGGTACCACATAACCAGAAGGCAATTTGATCCCTCTGGCCTCCTCCACCTGGCTACAGACAATGCACTGCACAGTATTTTTATGTCTTTTTGCTAAATGGACGTGAGCAGGCAAGGGAACAGGGAGAACCGCAAGAACCGTCTCTCCTTGTCAGGGTTACGGTTGCTGAGTTTCTTAACAACCTGTTCCCAGAGAGCAGGTAAAAGCAGGAACTCAGGTAATTMATTAACTGCACTCATGAAAAAGCAGGCAAGCTCTGAAAAGTGTTCACCTGAGTGATCTCCTCAGATGGGGGCAGGAGGGCCAGCACAGTTTTGATACATTCAGTGCCAGCTTATTTGAAAAGGCAAGCCCATTGAATAGGGATATTTAAGTAAGAAAGCAATACCAGCCCTGTGAACTAAGTGTGATAGAGATCTGGCATTTTTAGCATCACATGTCATCAGCAGCCAGGCCTCATCTACCATCCACCTCTGACATTCTGCAGGCTGGCAGCTGTGCCCCAACATCCACTCTTTGGCCAGGAAAAAGATTAGGAGAATTTAATTTTTTTAATTTCTCTATGCAATTCTTTGCATCTCYTTCTCTCCCAGCCTGCAATTTCTGAGAGGTGCACTGCCAGAAAGAGGTGGTAGCTGATAGGTCAGTCTTAAAAAAAGGAATGTGTGAATGTGTGTAGGCGTTAATAGCCATGTCTGCACAAGCAWATTCCTTGTTAATTGAGGTTTCAGCAGCTATTTTTCAGAGGGGGAAAAAAACAGGTGAAGAAATGTTGATTAAAAACTAAAATAGGCACAACAATAAAAGATGAGGCTATTGCATTCTGAATCAATGGCACTGTGTTAACAGCATGACCTTCCCCTTCCAAATCCCAGCCATAGGCCCTTGAATGGCTATGACACTGCCATTCTGACAGAGGGAAGTTTGCCGCTAACACAATATGGAGGAGAAAGCAAAGGAAAAGAGCTGCCCTTCGTGCTCTTCTCCCCCACCCCTCTCTCCAGCCCCCTAGGTCTAGGCTAGGAGAAGACCTCGTTGTGCTGCTGGGTGACCCGGATAAACGTCGTTCTCTTGCTCAGTTCCTTGAGTTTGGCAGCTCCCACGTAGGTGCAGGTGGAGCGCAGCCCCCCAAGGATGTCCAGGATGGTGTGTTCCACATCCCCTTTGTATGGTACCTCCACAGTCTTGCCCTCYGAAGCCCTGGAGAAGAGATCAGTCACTGTAGTCACGTCTCGATGCAAAACATGAGTGTATTAACTGGAGCAATGTGGGGCTTAATACTCTGAAGGCTGTAGTTTACAAATGTGGCCCCAGCTTTACTGCTTGCTGCTCGTTGCTGCTTGGTGCTCTCAAGCACTGAAATGCCTCAGCTCTACTCACCACCAACACTGAGAACTAGAAGTAGACAGATCTTGTAGATGCTCCAATATCTCATGAGTTTATTTAGAGATCTGCCCTTTCCTCCCCTCTACCATCTGCCTACAAGCAAGTAAAACTTCCAGTTTAATTGAAAGGTAAATTTGATTGTGAGTGCTGCAGGCTTTAAAGTGTAAGGAACAGCCAGACTCAGACAACAAAGAAATATTGCAGCTGGTTCTCAGCAGGCACCACCCAGCACAGCTCTACAGGGGCTTTACAGCCCCTGGGCTTCATCCCATGTCACTGATCCAACACAGATGGAAGTGCTCTGGGTTTCTTCCTACCAGTGTCAYTCTCCGGAGTTCACAGAGTGAGAAACCTGGTACAGAAACCTGCTACACAGCTGTCCCCTGAACCTAAAGGTGATCTAGCAAAATTCACAGCCAGGTAAAAAGGCCAGAAAAAATAGCAGTGCTGTGAATACTGTCAACTGCTGGTGCATGCCAGCACAGACTCACTGTTCCCAAAAAGTGCATCTGAAGAATTACATGATGGAAGAATCCAGGCAAATAACTTGCACTCCTCTTCCAGCTTTCTCCAGCCTCATGTTCAACAACCCCACGTGTAGCAGACTCCTAATCAGCAGCTGATCTCTAGGCTTTAGAGTAAGCTTGTTCTGCCTGGCACAGTGGCTCCTCTGGAAAGGCAGGCCTTAGGAAGGGACGGTAGACCTCCACATAGACAAATGTGGAGRAAAAGGGAGATGCTTTCCTTCTGCCCTACAAAATGGAGGCAGAAATCATGGCAGGGGTTTGTCATTGTTGTAAATGTGGCTTTATTTTCTTCTTCCTTAAAAAAGTTTCCAGGGGATAGTACAAGAAAGAAAGGGCATGCCTGTTTGTGAGGCTCCATTTGTGAATCATTAACAACAGCAACAGCTGCTGTGTGGAGGTACTTCAGTGTGAGCCTGACTATATTTCATCCTGTTAGTTTAAATGTGAGGTCACAGCCCTAGGGAGATGATAAAGGCAAAGTGTTGATATGCCATGTGAGTAAGGAGCCATAATTAATCTCCTGCCATCTGATGAATAATTGACTCTTTCTTGAAACTCTTAAATAAACACTGCAGTGAGTGACCAACAGAATATGGATGTGCCATTGGCATTTTGCAGACTGCACAGGGCTCAGGGGTCTGTTGTACAGCTCATGCTGCTGGGAGTTCCCAGGCTTTTATTTTCAGCTCCAGTGCCAGCAGGAAAAGGCTGGACCCATTAAATGACACTCATGCCACTGCTCCTGGCTTTTGGCCATGCCCATCTCTTCCAGTCAAAGTTGGGAAGTTCAGCTCAGGCTCCAGGGAGCTTCCTGTGAGATTGTGAGAATCACATGTCTGGGACTTGTGGAAACCAGTGCAAATTCTACCACATCCCACCATCTGAGGAGCTCTGCATGTTGTACTGGGCAAGAAGTGCAGGACTGCCCATTCAGGTAATGCATAAGAGACCAATTAATTCATGCACAAATGCACCACCAGTTCAAATATAAGTTCCCTGTTAATTTGTGCATTAGCATCCTGTGGGTCATAAGCTGCATGTTACACCTATGACCATGAACACTTGGTGGTCCTTTTTTCAGTGCAAAATTACAGAAATGGGTGATGCCTACAGCCACTGCCCTGGGAGATATCCCTGCAGAGGCTATGGTGGTGTTAGGAAGCTGGAGCTTGTGGGGTGCCACTTTTAGCTTTGGACACCAAAATCTACAACAGTGGTGAACACAGCCCCAAAGCTCTGATAGCTGAATACTTGTTACTGCTCCTCTAAGTGTCACTGCTGTGCTGGTGGGATTGTCCTGTTGATCAAGGAATAACCTGCAGTTACCATACTGGGGGAAGCATGCTTGGAAGAGAGGGGTGTGAGATCAGCTCCATAGTCTTGTCCACAGGGATGGGGGGGATGAAGTTTGTGATGAAATATACTCAAGCTGTGCTAACATTAATCCCAATACTCTACTACCCAGAGAAAAGGGGGTTTTAAGAGGTAACATCTGCTCAGACCAAGCTGAGCAGTCATCTGGTTCCCAGGAAGTGTGGGTGGAATTTTACTATGTGTATGCCCACACTGGTGCACTATKAACTGCTTTAGTCTGACCCAGGGGTGGGATCTGTATCCATATGGATATACAAAAACAAATTTTTATGTTAACCCCTTTAACACAGTGCTCAGGATGGAGGAGAGACATTTTAGTAAGTGTAATGCTACAGTATTAATCCCTACTGGCTGGCCCAAAAGGAGGAAAAGTSGTGATGTAGATTAAGACCGTGATGATGTCAAAAGAGTTCATATTGGATTAACATTCTCTGAGTTCCTCGATATTTGCCTTGTCGGGGAGAGGAGTGACGTATAGAACATAAATTGCTGGGCTTGCTGTGCTCTTGTGTAAGTGCCAAATTAGTTCACACATGAGCACTGAATAAACTAATGCATGAATGTCCAGTTAATTGATGMATGAATGGCCAATAATTTTTGTATAAGCATCCAATCAGTTCATGCATGCATACCCAAATTATTTATGTCCAAACACCCTGTTAGTACATTCATGAGTACCCAAGATTATGAGCACCCAGCTGATTTTCATGAGCACCCACGTGRGTACTGTGCTGGGCAAACATGGTAGGGCTCAGGTGACACAGTCAGTGTGTGACCTGTGTGGGAGAAGGCCATGACTAGCATCATGCCACAGATGGTTCCACCTGACTCCAAAAATGGCATGAGTCACCAAACCTTCAGTGAGTCAGGGGAGCACAACACCTCTGCTCAAGTGTATTTAAGAAATGGCAGCAGCCACTGCAGGAGGAAACACACCTGGACACACCTGAGGAGATGTGCAGCTAGAGAGGCACGCTTGAGACGAGGTACTCCATGAGAAAGATGTGTACTCCTAAAGGGACTGTAAGCCCTGTATGACCCATGCCAGAACGGGGACAGCTGTAAAGGGACTGTGTCTTGTGGACAACCCATAATGGAGAAAAAAGAAGAGTAGCAGACAGAAATCATTAACACATAACCACAATGTCCTGTGCCACCCCTTTTCTCACTGAAGGAACTGAGAATGATTGAGTGTGACCTGTGGTGAAAGTAGGGGGAGTTCAGACATGGCAGACATGGTGAAAAGAAGTCTAGCTGGATTCTGGAAAAAGGTGAGGAAAAGTATTCACATGCCTGTAATCCTTAACTACACAGCAGTGATTTAAAGTGAGTTCATTGGCAAAAAAATGAAACAATGTAAAAAAATCCCCAAGTAGAGACTGTTTTGCCAGCAGAAAATGGCTATACATAGGCCATGCATAGATATCCTGGCTTCAGCTGAGATACAGTTCATTTTTTTCCCTAGTAKATGGTACAGTGCTATGTTTTGTATTTAGCATGGAAATAAAGTTGATAACACACCAGTCTTTTAATTATTGCTAAGCAGTGTTTAGCGCAAATAAAAGACTCTCCTCTTCCTCACACCCCACCAGCAAGTAGGCTGGGGGACACAAGCTGGGATGGGATATAGCCAGGACAGTTGACCCAAACTGGCCMGAGGGATACGCCATACTATATGGCAACGTGCTCAGTATATAAACTAGGGAGGGAAGCTGGCTGGGTCCACTGCTTGGGAACTGGTTGGGCATTGACAGATGAGTGGTGAAAATTGTGCATCACTTGTTTTGTATATTATTATTGCTGTTATTATTATTGTCATTATTGTCATTATGCCTTCCCTTTCTGTTCTACTAAACTGTGTTTATCTCAACCCATTAATTTTGCTGKTTTTTTTCCCAATTCTCTCTCCTATCACACTGTGGGGTAGAGTGAGTGAGCACCTGTGTGGTGTTCAGCTGCCTGCCGGGATAAACCATGACAATGGATTACATGGACTGTCACAAAAGCTGGCACACTTGGCAGAGAGTGCATAAGCAAGTCAGCAGGAACTGCTGAGGGTTTTGCAGCTCTGACATCTCTCCTGGAGTTGTGACCCAAAACTAACCCCTTCTCAGAAACACAGGCAATGGCAGAGCAACCGAGGCTCCCAGCAGCTGAGAAAGGTGTGTTCAGATGCTCTCAGCAGTGACTCTGTCTCTTGTCAGCCACTGAGTGGTGAACAGAAACAGAGAATTATTTGCTTCAGACTCTTGGCACAGGGCCCAGTCTGTGGTGCCCCTCCTGGCCAGCTGAAGGCTGCTGCATGGAGGGATGTGTGTGGTGGGTGGGAGTCCTGGCAGGCTAGATGGGATGAAGCACATGTATTGGTGCAGTCAGCCCAGCAGGGTGGGTCAGAATAAAGGGGTCAGGCTGCCCTGGCATGAGGCAATCTTTCAAGTGGGGCATTTAAGAAATTGAGGAATTGGGGGCAGGTCTTCTAGGCTATCATTTGGGATACATGACAAGATGGTAAGCAGCARCCAGCAGCTGGTACTAGTCTTCTCTGTGGCCAAAATTTCACCCTGCAGTTAATGTAAAGTGCYCAAACCCAGCTTAGTAGCAGCTGTGAATTGCTGAGCGGCCACAATAGAACTGCAGCGTTCACACAAAACCTGTGAAATCTCAAAAGGGCTAACAAAAGCAAATTGGTTTTAACTGAACAATACCGCATGCAGCCTCAGTCCCTGCTTGCCTGATTTCCCTTCTCCCACAAAAGAAACACAAAAATTGCCTTTCAGAAATCCCCRAAGCTCTGATCCCTATTCCTCATGGAAGGAGGTGAAAATGTAAAAATAAGCCAATATATAAATGACRTAAGAGTAATGAAACTGGGTACACAGATTAAATGGGATCAGCTTGACATATTCATTACAGAAATGATWACTCTCATGACTTTATTCCCTGCTACAGCCATCTCAGCTTACCTGTCAGTTTTAATGTAACTGCTGCAGGCTCTGGCTCTCCAGCCAACACATGTACTTTTGAGAAGATGAAGTTAAGTGACAARCAGTCTGATTCTGCAGGGGACTGAGCACACTGAGCTCCTGACCACTTGAATAACGCAATGTGAGTGCTCAAGCTCTTTTAAAAACAAAACAGCTTATTTGGGTCACCAATACATACTCACAGCTGGGCTTTTAATGCATATAAAGGAACCCCACTGACTTGACCTATWTGGGTCAAGTTTGGGATATCTAGCTTTTAAAATGCTGACTAAGAACCCTTTTGGTTCACGCTTGCCATAAGCTAAACTAGGAAGTGATTAAACTTCCTGTAACTTTTACTGTAAGAGCAATTCAAAGCAAAGCCTTGTGCTGTTTCAAATCCCCTTTTAATGCATATTTACAATGCTAGATTTAGCAGCTGCTGTTTTTAAACCACAGTGACATTCAAGCTGGGACAGGCCAAGGAAGACTGAGGCCAAGGCTGGTACAGGTAGCCAGCTCTGTGTCACAGCTGTAGAGTGAAGATGARTATCAGCACTTCCATAATTAAGAGCCAAAGCTCATGGATTTAGTGTTTGGAGCCATTGTATCAGCAGTAGACTGGGAGACTCCTTCTATGCTACCTATTAGTGGCACAAAAATGCAGTATTTCGAAAGGGACTAAAAATTTCAGATTGCTCTTGCTTCCTTACTGCTGAGGAAGCATCAGAACTTGGGTACCAGGGAATTCTCAAACCAAGGGTGCAAATCAAATACAGCTATGGATCAAGACAAATTTGTATAGCATTGCCCATAATGACTTTAAAGGGTCTGTCTAGAGTGAGCCAAATACAGCACCTTTCTGTACATCATTTGCTCCYACAAGAGAGAGTATTTGCACTTTATCTCATTTTTAAATGGGACCAGTGTCAATTACTTCTGCTGGCAATAAATTTTGTTGCCACATCACACACACCTAACAAGGTGGAACAGAATTTAMGGGCTGCCTTAGTCCTTTGTCCCTCTGGTTCAACCAGCTTTCTCAGACTTTTCCTGCAGCTGACACCACCTCTGTGGAGGCACGGCCCTAACACCTGTGCTGCACTGAGATCCATGCAACATGCCTGGGCTGCTCTGATCTCTCAGGGAGCTTCCATTAACTATAAGCCTGCCTGCATCAGGCCTTTCCCACACTCCAGCTGACTCAAACACATGGTAGCAAAGGACAGAAAATGATCATTCTGATAAAAGGTTGCCAGCACCACTGCGTAATTGGCAGCTGCTACTTCTATATTATGAGACACTAGTGCTGTCCACTCAGATCACTTTTTCAGCGGCTTTGCCAACAAGCAGATTTGCTGGAGGACAAAAAAAACACTGCTTCTGGCAAGTGGCATATGAACCCAAAGTGAATGAAAGTTCAGAGATATGCAAGCGTATCTTTCTGGTGCATCCTTTCAGCTTGTCTCAGATGCAGATGGCCTCTTGCGCAGCTCTTTCTTCTTCAAATAAACAGTTGTGCTTGAGAGCAAAAATGCTGAACAGGTTGCCAAGAGGTGGATGCTCCATCGCTGGAAACATCAAGGCCAAATTGGACAGGACTCTGAGCAACCTGATCTAGTTCAAGATGCCCATGCTCATTACAGGGGTGTTGGAGTAGCTGAACCTTAAAGGTCTCTTCTAACCCAAATGATTTTATGATGCCATGATTTAGGCCAAAGGAGACAATTGTAAATGCCCCAAACGAGATTGTGTTTTACCACTTTGCACATCGCAAAGTGCTACGTGAACTAGAGCACCATTTTATGTGCAGACGAAAACCACCACAAGAGTCAATGCTGGGGTGGAGAACAGCAGGTGGGATCGAAGATCCTTCTATCTAGCATGACATCTGGGATTGCTATCTATCAGCTTATCTCTGTCAAAATGTGAATTTTGTTTTGTGGATCCCATTATGCTTTACATTCTGTACTTTCACAGAGCTGCAACTCTTACCTGTTGATAGCAGCTGGACATGTTGGGAAAAACCAGTGTGCTGGAATAGTTGTAGCAGACAAGGCAAACAAAACCCATTAATCCTGAGTGTCTGCCTGGAACAGCAGGTAAGGTCACTGTGTCTGAAACTCTTGCAAACAGGAGTTTACCAGATGGGACCAGAGCCTGAGTCCACACCAGCAGAGAAAAATCAAAAGGGACCCCTCAATAAACCAGTGTTCACTGTAAGATAGGAGACATTCTCTAACAAAGTATGTTAAACCATATTGTCTTAAGGTTGTCACTCATAAGAGAGAAGACACACAGGTTTTCTGGTTCATCTGCTTTTTTAAAAAGTCAGAATTCTCAGCACTTTCCAGGGTAAAATTGCAATGGACAATAGATTAGTTTGCAAAGCCTGTCTTCCTTTCATCTCCCTTGAGGATTTTAGCTCCAAACCAACAAATCAACTGCATTCTGCACTATTTGAGGCTACTCTGGTGATCTGTTACCAAAAGTGAGGTGGGAAACCTGTATACAGAAGGCTTCTGCTGCCTAAGAAGATTGCCCAACAAACACAGGAAGGAGTCCTGGGGCTGTTGCTGGTGAATGAGTGCTTTGGTCCTGAGCCCTCATCAGTGTTACAGCTGTAACTCAATTCTGCACTAGGGAAAACCCCAGCTCAGCTTCACCAATTCACGAGCACACACTTTCTGCAAACAGAAGGGAGCATGTGGCTTAGCTGGGAACCCATACACCAACAGGACACTCAACCTGGACAAACAGAGGGATAAAAACTGCATCCTGGTATGCCATGTTCCAGCATTTACACAGYTCATACATATTCTGAGGGACCGGGAAATCAGAAGAGTGCCTAATGACTTCCCAGACCATGCAGCTGGTGCTGCAGTACCAAAGCAGCTGCAAAGCAGTGAACATCACTGCTGTCAGCTAGCCAACCCCAGCTCTTTCTCCCTGTCTCCCTCTGGATGTCACCCCTCTCTCAGAAATGCTGTGCAGGTAACAAGTTCTTCAATGCAGCATAGGCCTGTTTCCTTTAGCATCATTCTGCTCCAGAAGTTCCTGGATGGATGGCTCACTACAATTGCTCCTGTGTGGAATTCATACCTGTATTCAGCAACCCTTCCTGCATGCTTCATCATGGCTGTATCAGAGCTCATTCCATAGAATAGTTTCACCTTCTTTCCATTCTTTTCTATAATGTCTCCAGCACTCTGGTCATGGCCTGCAAACATTCCTCCAATCATGACAAAGTCAGCACCGGCTCCTGTGATCAGCAAAGGGACATGTAAGAAAGCAGGGAAAGGAGAAGGGTGAAAGACAAAGCAAGAACAGTGATCTCCAGAAAACAACAGCCAGCACTTAAAAGCTTGGTCCAGAGTCCCCTCCTGTAATAGTTATAGCAAACTTGGAAGAAAAGTTTTACTGAAGAACTGACAAAGGGTAAATTGTGTTTCTCTTGTATTTTAAATGGAAAAAATACTTTTCTGTTATGACGACAAAGATATAGATTATTCTACTCTACCCCAGAGTATTTTATTTTCAAATTCAGTTTTAACCCTTTACTTCATAATAGTATGTGAGCACGATTCCTTATTAACTGTGACTGCAGCAATCAGAAGTCCTAAACACAGGGCTGGGACCTGTTGAGCTCAATGCTGTACAGAGAAGCAGMTAGTTCCTACTTCAAGAGCTTTCTTGGTCACAAGCTGTGAGTGGGAACATACCCTGAAGGAAAGCAGACTCACTAATATAATGTAGTCCTCCCWACAATGACATAAAACAAGCAGATTTTTTTACTCAAATTATGGATTTTTCAAGTCCRTCAGCCGTATGGGTTCAATGTTATTCTGGATAATCCCTAGCCAAAGAGCTGGATGGGTCTGCATTTGGTCCCAGTTTAAAAATTCTGGGCCAAGGACGACCACCCTGAGTTCTGGGGTTCTCAGCATGCACCACAAAAGAGGTCTAACTTATGGCTACAAATCCTAAATATGTTTCAGATACTGAATAGCAACACTSAATACTCAATTATGACAGTTCAGTCTATCTATCTCCTCTGGCTTTGTAAATCATGAAACTGGTTCCACTGGGAGTAAGATCAGGAAGAAGGTTTTTGGAATAATTCTTGATTTTCTACTGTGATCTCCAGTATTTCCAGCTAGGCTGGAGCTGTTCCATCAGCAGCTCCTCCTGTGATATTTTGGCATATCTAGTCTTGCTTTGAAAAGTTTTAGTCTTTTATGAGCCTTTGGTGACCCAGCCCTAAAACAAAGCTTCTCCTTGTTCATACTCTCTGCTTCTTCAACATGTGTCAAAATAGGCCTCCCCTCTGCTCAGCTTCTTCCCAAAACTGGCAGAAGAACTTAGCTATAAACCTCATTTCACAGAAAGCATATGAGCTTGAACTACACCCATCCTGCTAAGAACAYATCTGAATTCTGGGCAGATCCCAAACTAGGTAAGTCTGGCAGTAGGGTTTGCTCTGATCTCTGTCACTATTCAAACAATAGCACCAGACCTTGAAATCTGAAAAGTGAAATCACTATCAAATCTGATCAGCTTCTGCCAAATCTGAATTTGGAAATATTATGATCTTAGAACCCATGACAAGGGTGGAGTGTGCCAGTTCCTCCCTCCAGCCCTTTGCCAAAGAGAAGAACTGGCAGCAATGCCTGGGAGCAGAGCACCTCCCTTCGCMTGGTGGCTGCTTAAAAGGAACACTATGTCCATGGTAAAGGGTCATTAAAAATGAGGCTTGTGCTAAGTATTTACAAGCAGTATTTATAGCTAGGCACCCATTCAGGTGTCCTATCATGCCAGCTACCTGGCAGATTTCTCCTGAGCTCCATTGTTTCAGATGGCTGAGTTTTAAAGACTTGGTTTGACTCATACCTGATACTACTATTAACCTGCCAAAAAAAAGGGAATACTCATCCTYTAATTACCGGTGGTAAATTCCTGTTGCTACCTGGCACAACCTTGCTCCATCTTTGCACAAAATATATACCCTGACAAATCCAGTTTATGTCTTCTTCATGAGTGAAAGAAAACATGAGAAAGGAGGGACAGATTTGAGGTCAAGGCTTCAAAGAGGGCATTTAAACAAAGCCTGCCAAAAGACATGATGGACTCTACCTTGTCAATACTATCTCCTGATCTCCAATTCTAGTGCCATTTTCAGATGTTGGTCTTAGAGCCTTCAAATTATTAATGCAAAAGTCATATGAAATCTACACTTCAGAATCACAGAATTTTGGTTCCTGTGCACTTCAGTATCTATTTATTATTTTCCTTTTGGCTGCATATTTTAGGAGGGAAGCAAATATGTTTGAAGTACAGGATTGAAACTCATCCAACTTGAGTAACTTTTGCAAACTACAACATAATTCATCAAGCTTTTCCAGAAAAGAGGAGCTATGTTACAGCAGATGCAGCAYGTCTAAACATTAAAATGACACATGCTTGCTGCCCTGCTGCTCCAGAAATGACAAGCCCATATTAAATATACTTCTCCAGTGCTCTCCAGAACCTTCCACTGTGCTTCAGTGCTGCAAAGATAACTGAAAGTTTCAAGTCTGTTCCACTACTTCTCTATCAGTTACTATCTGCCCAGGAGGCTGCAATTTTTAGCATGGKCTTTAACTTATGCACACTTTGTTTTTGTATAACCACCAGAAACACTTGTGATGTTTGCAACAATGTTGTTGCAATGATGTTTGCATTCATCTGCAGTCTTTTGTTTTCAAGTACAGATTGACAATGTGGCATTATTTCAGGTTATGGGAGACCTGGCAATCCCCTGGATAAGAGAGGACATGATGGAGTATGTTGCACACARGCATCCCAGAAGTTCACTCAGGGATGGCCAGACTAATCCTGTTTCCACACAATACCACTTCCATGCACTGACTTTCTCCTTGAGGCTTATGTTGTATATGGGCTGCTTTTGCTCATTCACATTTCACAGTGCCTCCTCTTTCAAGCCATTACAGAATGGCAGTGCTGATACCAGCCCAAGCTTGCAGCACTCACRCAGTTCTGCTGGATCTGGATAGAGTCCCTCAGATGTCTTTTGTATGCCAGATTACACAAGTCACTGATAACCAGATTTGCTCTGCACAAATTCAGCTGGAGTCCACCTGGATTTGTAGGCTGGGCAGCCCTCCAGGCAGAGGCAGTGTAAGTTTGCCTGGACCAGAGCTTGCCCTGGAATCAACATTCACTTGTGCTCCAGCTGAGCCTGTGAGCCTTTGCACCAGTAGATACACACAAAGGTATTGAAAACAGGAGAAAAAGATGGTGCGATCTGCTATAATTTGGAACTAGTGTATGTCCCCAATTGACTTTTCCATACCATTTTTCCTTCCTTTTCCTTCCCTGCTCCTGCATCTCTTCTCACCACTGTTGTAAGGACCAGCAGTTACGTGTTAAGGATGCTGGCATATGATTTAAAAGGCACATTCTTTCATGGCTGTGTCACAAAAATACATGTGACCTCAGGCAATTGAACTGTGCTTTGACTTCTCACCATTAAAAACGGAGACAATAGTGCCTCGCTGGAGCATTCTGAGAAATGTATTCAGGTTATCAGCCTCTCTAAAGCGTTCAGTTAGATGAACCATCTGAGAGCCCAGCATGAAGTTCTTTCATGCTTTCTCTCATTCCTGCATCAAAACAGCCCTTTTCTTCCCCATCAACCTACATCTTTTTCATTATCATCTCTAATACCCAGATGGCAGTCACATCTTCAGTTACCAAATCCATRCCAAGTTCCCATCTAGCAGCTCCAGAATTCCAGCAGTCTCTCCCAATGTTTCTCCCAGTATTGTTGWCCCGCACCTTCAGTGCTTGCCTGCTCCTTGCATTTTAAAATACGCTTCTACCTTGTTTCCCCTCTGTCAAAATGCCCACTCTCCCTGAGTCCTGACACCAGTCAATGGTGTCATCTTAAAGCGTCTCAACATCTGCTCTGGGGTTCTTCACAGTTTTCCACTTGCATTCAATCTGYTCTACTCCTCCTGTTTCCATGAACTTGCCTTCTCCAGTCACACCTTTAGCCATTTGTCAGTGCTAGTCTTCACACKCCCAAGATTCAAATGGATGCTTTGTCACTGCTTTATAGTGAATCATCCTGTTCTACAATGATTTTACAATGATCCACCAGAAAAAGCATAATTACTTTAACCAAATGTCTTCTCCAGGTCTCTTGCCAATGCTTTGTCCAGGCCTTCCTCCCTAGATGAAACTGTCCATCTGTGTGTTTCATCACTGGTCTTTGCTATCCAATATATTCATGTAACTCAAGCACAGAGGTCTGTGCTAGACAATTCACTGTCAGGGCTTTGGCTTGTACATGTTATGCATGGTGGTCACCTTCTACAAGGCTGAGACAGTCAACAACTTCAGAGCATTCAATAAACACTGATAGTAATAATGCTACCTCAAAGCTTATTTTGCCACATACATTTGACAAATGCACACCTGAGTCCAGCTAGTCAGATATTCATGGTGAATCTACCTCAATTGTACATAATGAGATACAGTAAGTTTATTGCCTGAGGGTCATCTCCATAATTTCCAGTTCTGTAGCTGTRACACAGTACTGATCTGTCAGGGCTACTACGAAGAGTACAACTAGTGCCTGTAAAATGCCAGCTTTCTGATGCTCCTCTGTTGAAGGGATAATTCCACAGTAGCCTTCAGACATGTACCACTGTGAATCCCAGTACCTCTTGAAGAATAGCAAAGCCAGAAGCTGCCTCTTCACAGGTTTCAAGCACGTTTAGGTTCAATCATCCCAAAGAGAATATACAGATCTTTCAGACTTGTAATAAACACCACAACAAAAAACATTTGAAACACTGTGAAGATGCTTCCTGTTGTTTTAACTTCTGGAAATGCTCTGGTTGAACAAAGACCTTTTCCACAGGCCAAGTTTCTGTGGAGACAGCTGTGAGTCTCAGTTCACAAGCTCCCAAGGATCACATGACCAGTAAGAACTTGGTAAGTGGTGGAGCCAGAAAAAGGCAGAACAAAGCAGCACATCAGATGAGGGCTGAGGAAAGGCTGGGCACTTTTAATAAAATMTTGTCTAAGGGAGTGGACACTGCTCTTCAGCTATGTTAGAATCACCCAACTGGAAGTATCTATTCCCTGCATAGCATCAACCACTGGTTAACACAAGGATTATGTGAAATCCTCTGACCAAGCACATTCCTTGCTGGTAGGAATCACTCCACAGCTGTGCTTAGAACTCTCTAAGTCTTCCTTGTCATCTGACCTGCCTCAAAACAGGAGCTGTCTGCAAACTTAGAAGACCGATTTTGGTTTCAGCCTTTCCAAGAGGCCTAGAGTTTTTCTTGGCAAGCCTGTAATCTGAGTTTAGCCCTGCCTCTACTTTCCATACTTGTAAAAGCTCCTGTAAAGCAAACATTCTGTATCATAATGTGCTATCTCTTGTTTTCATACCACCCTGAAAACCCAATGAGAGACTGCTGTCCCACTGTATTCCAAGCATTATCCTACTTGACACCTCCAAAGAGTCTGGCATTTTAGAAGGTGGGAGAGTGCCTTTAAATGTCTTGTCATCTYGGGATGCATTTAGTGCCTGCTTCCCATATGCTGCTATAACAAGTTATGGCTAAGTGACAATCAAGAGTTTGACCCCCCCCATACCAACATAATTTTCATGCCCAGCAGATAACACTCAACAGATTAAATCCTCTATTCTATTACCAAGAGCTGGTGCAATTCACTGAATTTACTGGCTACAGCAAGTAATTTTGCTTTTACATGAAAGCAACATCTGTTAATTATTAACTTTGATGTTTTAGATATCTGCCTAGCTCTAGGAAATACAGTATAAATAGAATCTCATCTCTTCAAGTGGACAGCTGATCCCAAGAACATCTCTAGAGATCTAGCCTGCCTTTTTGTTTTGTTCTTSCATCCAACATGCATTCCACCAGCCCTTCTTCCACTCCAGGTTCAAGTCAGTCAGATCTAGCAATGTTACAGGCATCTCTGAAGCCTACTCAGAAGAAACACTTTTCAGTTTTCTTTGTATTACACTCCCAGGGGCTGTATCTCATACACCTGGCAGATAATTTCTAAATAGCACATTGACCACTCTATGTTTCGCACTGCAGAATTTGGACTGTTCCAAAGAGCAAATTCATACCTGGTGCATTAAATTCCCTGGAGTCACCCACAGGGATGAACGTAACCTATTGCTAATTGATTACACATTCAGGGTCAAACTTATTCCTGCATCCCTGCTGCCAGGGACGCTGGAGACACGTGGGGGGTGTCACAACACACTGTCCTTACCAAACGCTTTGGCGACATCTCCTGGGCAGTTGCATCCTCCGTCCTGCACAAAGGAAAGACAACAGTGAGTGGCAGTGAAGTCACTCAGGGACCCAGTGAGCACTGGAGCTCTGCGACCTGCAGCACTGTGGCCCCTGCTCAGGAATAGCATGTTAGGAGAGCTGATAGTGCACTTGCCACATATCATCTTGGCTGCATTTTCAGGGAATCCATATGATCTTCTCCACTGCCGTCCTCCTTTAGGCTCACCTACTCTGCCATATAGTCTACTGATCATTCCACTGGTAACTGCAGCAACGCAAATTCCTGACGGCAAGTTCCCAAATCCCAGAAACCAAAACCTCCTCTGATGATCTGAATTGTCCCTTGCCACTTTAATGGAAGGCCGAGGGATGCAAAGCCTCTACCTTAAACCACCAAAGATATTTAAAATAACTTCCTCAGCAGTTTATAACACATTAAAAGGTCACAGTGGGAGGGGTGAGGGAATATACCGTTAGATATGTTCAATTTTAATCTAATCACCTCTAAGAAACCTGGTTAATGTAATCTTTGGTAAGTGAAAATGAACCTCTTATCCTCGGCATGGTAGGGAAACAATAGCACTCTGAATCTGTAGATTTTTGACCTATCCATTTTAGTTTCAGCGTAAAGCGTGGCTGATGAAGAGGTTTCAGTTGAGGGGAGGGAAGTTGTGCATGTGTGATAGAGCTGTAAGAAAGGAATGGCATACAGCAGGGCTTATCATGTGCTGTGGTTCTTCAGGATTTGTAAAGGTCTGAGCACCAGATGAAAGATCYCTTTCACTACACAGTCATTGTATCAGGAGAGCTCCCCATTCCTTTGATCATCTGCATCCACTGCAGACTGCCAACAGTTTTCCTGCTTTAGAAGCTACTCCTCAGACCAGCCGGTTACCTCACGTTGTTTCACCTCCCTGTTGGCAGAAATGCATGGCTGTGCATGACCTCCGGCCAAGCACAGCYAGACACCCCCACCATCAGCCACATTAGAACTGGTTTTGATGGGCAGCTGGCAGCAGGGCTGCAGGTTAGAAACTCTGTGTGCCCAGGAAAGGATTCAGACACAAACTGAGCAGGTGGATCCAAAAGTGAGTGGYTTTTCAAAGGGCACCCCACTGCAAACAGTGCCTGGTAGAACTTAAAAGGCTTTTAGTCCATTAGCTGATAACCTGTCGCACATTATGCCTTTTGTTGAGCTTAGACACCCTTGCTGTCAGCTCCAGAAACAAGGGCTGGCTGACAGCTGAATCTCTCCTGTTAAGGGCTATGCTTGTGCAATTCTTTCCCTCTAACAAGTCTGTCATAGCCTGGAGGAAGGTGTGTGTGTGCATGTGTCAGGGGAGGAAGAGCCAGGATAGAAAGCAGGGTCTAATGATCTTCAAAGAACAGTTTTAGGACTCTTAMTGTCTGAGAGACACTGGCTATGAATGCTGTCTAGTAGGTGGGTTGCAGTCAGTTGTTGTTGGGTGGCTCAGTGTCTGACTTTGACAACTAACCCAGTAGTAGCAGTGATGAAGGTTTTATGCTTTCAGAAGTATCATTAGGATGGGGGCCTTACTGTGTAACCATTAATCATTGGCTTTAAAATATATCACTTTGAATGTTACCAAATTACAAAATGCTGAGCATCTTAAGAAACTTGCCAAAAGCTCATGAGTTACCAATTAAGATAAGAGGAACCGACRAAGATGATTCACAGCACTCTTTTATCTGTAAATGTCTCCAGTTATTTCAGAGAAGCAGGTAAATTTAGTGATTCACAGAAAGGGAAACAAAAAGGGAACATCCTAAGCAGTTATGACAGAAGATGCTATATAACAAAGCTATATACATTAATGCACTTCATTCCATGTGAAAAATCAGGCACTCTGTTTACGAAGTAAGAATGTTCTGCTGCTGCATTGCCTTGGAAGCTTCCCCTTGAAATTCAGCTTGCCACAGCAGGACCCTGGGTCTGGGTTCAAAATGACTTACAGATGGCTGGGCTTCAGTTATGGAGCTTGCTGAAGGCTCAGCCTCAGAACTCTGGGGAAATTGAACTGTACAAATCCACTTCTGAATTCAGGAGAACTAGCATAATTCCAAAGTAAGCCCACTGGAAAGGATTATGACCATGGAACCCACAACGGGCATGACTCTGAGCCAAGTGGGTGCYAGGAAGAAGGAGGGGGGAATGCAGATTTCCAGTCAACAGAATTACTTTAACATGGCTGAAGTAATGTTATTGTCCCCAGTCTTGTTCTTCAGATAAATAAGCCATTTTACAGCAACAAAATTTAGCCCAAGTTAAATATGGCATGGAAAACCAGTATGCACTGGTTGAATATTTAGTATTACATGCAATTTGTAATGMGTTTATAACTATGATTTATGTTTCAAGCAACCTTCATAAATAAGCTGCCTAATCAGTGCTTTCTACCATATCAGCAAACAGATATCTATTTATTATGCAGAAGATATATAAAGTATGTGCCATATACAGCAGAAAAACAATACATATGGTGCTTTCTTCTGCAGTACATACACCAGGTCTATTTCTGTGTGGAAAGTGTTTTGTGTAGAAGAAAAGACAGTATGACAGTAGCTGGGTCAAGAACCTCTTAGTCATTCTTTTCACTGAATGCTGGTGACCCGTCACTCAGACAGGGTGAAGGGGACACAGGGATATCTGTCAAATGATAGCCACATGAGAGAGGACACATGCAAGGCTGCTTTCCATTCCCCACATTGCTGGCTTACTAGAATACATGACTGCCTTTYTATCCAGCAGAGGAGTTCTCTGACCTACAAGAAACAGAAACTTTATCTCCTGCAGGGCCCCTCCACTGTAACTGACTGCAGCATTTTCTCAAGCCCAGTGGATTAGCAAGAATGAAAATTGAGACTACTGGCTCCCAGACAAACAGCACAGGACAGAAACCATGCCTGTATCTTAGGGAGGGTTTCCTCTCTATTTTCAATGAGTCACGAAAGATACATCTCTGAAGTGAGGTTTGAGTCCTACAGATAATTTAGCATGAGGAAAGTAACTGGAGCAATTTTACCTCCTACTTTTCTGTGTAAGTGACTAAAGAGGCACCAGGTGTTCACTTGGACCATGTTTGCCTGAAAATTGTCACCTTCTTTGTCAATGTATCAGCTCCAAAAACCATACATGGTATGGTTTATACCATTATGGTTATACATGGTAACTTCTATAGCAGGAATGTTAAAAATCCCAGTTTGTGTTCCCATCCTAGCACAGATCCTGAAGATCTTGGTTCAGATGTGCTGTGCTCCCTGCAGTGCTCAGCACCACCACTTCCTCATTCTGAGAGTAAGACTTCTTTTCCTTCATATGGGAATTGTACCAAGATAACAAGAATGAGGAGAAATTTGATGAAGGTACTGGACAAGACAGAAGTGGAACACGAAAGTGCTCCAAGGGACTAACCGATATCACACCATTAGCTRTAATCTACATTAAGCTAGCTGGTAGGATTCGAATCTTTTCACCTCCCTCCTGCTAYTTCTGTATCAACYAAACAAAAAACTGCCAGACACATTTCTCCTGACGAATAGATAGATAGCTGTGGTAACACTCTGCTTGTAGTGATTTCTTTTGGCTGAGGCAGGGTGGGCCCCTTCCTCAAACCCCAGGAAGACAGCAGCGAGACATTCTGACAGATGCCATGTATACTTGTTGCCACTAGACCCAATTCTATACCTAGGAYTCCTACCATATGGTGTTGTTCTGTCACGAGGCTACCTCTCCTCCATTACATTCTTACCAGAGCTCTGGCAACAACCATACAGTCCAGCCTTTTCTYTCCCTAATAAATACACCAATACCCATATGAATGCTCCAGAATTCAGGCATAACGTCCTTACCCTTGCTTTACTCCCCTCAGATTGGGTGACAGTGTTGAGCTGAAGTGACGTTAGAGACCCCAGCTGCAGMTAAAGATACTTCACTTGGCCCAGATGTAGTAGCAGACAGGCATCAAACTGCCTTCCTATTATTCCCCCATAATGTCCAGGGGGATGATATGTGTGGGATCTCTGAAACCTGAGCAGGTCAAGGACAAAGCAGTAAAGGAAATACAATACAGAACCATCTAATTTTTCAACAGTCTAATTATAAACTCCGTTTTCTTGTAAAATCGGGATAACAGCATTCTTCTGAGGGCTGCTAGCAGAAAATTATTATTGCCAAACTAGGATGTGTCTCTGAGCACCACTGCCAGGATGACACCTGTACTTATCCAGCCTTCATAGTAACGAGTGAGACTTTCATGCTCTATTGCACACATATTCTACTGTCTGATATAGACAGAAACATTTGCAATACTGCCCAAGTCAGAAAAACCACAGACTGCTTTTCTTTTTTTCTGCAAAATTCATATGGAGGAGTCATGGAGAGGAGGGAATGCATATTCATTAACAATAAAGAGCAAGAGTGATCTGACTGCAATATGTGTTCCTGCTCCATTATCCTCCAAGATATAGTCAAACCTTTTGCCCATCCCCAGTCAGTTTGTTCTCCTCTCACCTCCCTCTTCAACAGCGCAACACGTCCCCTTCCTCACATGGATACTAATAACAACCTGGTCGAAAAAAACAGGGCCTTCCAGTGACTGCACTTGGCAGTAGATCTAAAATCCAGTGTGTGATCTTTCCTATGGCTGCAGAGGGAGGCTGCTGGCTGTGAGGGTACCTGTGAGCACAGAACAGGTGAGCCCTTGTGCTCTCCCCATGAGCAGCTGCCTCACAGACAGCCTGCAGAGGCTGTGGAAACCGGACACAGGACCTTTGGGTGCTGCAGACAGCACTCTAGCTCAGTGTGGGGCCATGCTTACCAATTTACTTTCTCTGTGTGAGGTSAATCTGCACTTGCTGGTAGAGTTTGCCATTAGCTGGTAGAGTAATTGCCATTAGCAGCAATACAGACAGATGCTCTTTTTTCCTCCACAGGCTTGTTATTTCCCCAGAGCTTAGTGAGAGCTTGGTAAGTGGCCCACTTGCCAGCTCTGTGCTCAAGAGAGGCACCTCAAACACTCCTGACTCTGTGCAAAGAGCTCTGTGAGGATGCCATCTGAATCCATCCAACTAAAGCATGAATGGGCTCGCATCATTTTACCTTGTACTCACCTCTACTGCCTGCCTACTCCTCAGTCACACACCCTGAGGAAAGCCATGTTTACATTCCACTCCTTTTTCAGAAGTCTTTCATAGCAATTACTGTTTGCGCAATAGTGAAAACACTATCAAGCCTCCTATTCTGTTCACATTCTTTGCACAGCTTATTCCATTCAGGGAGCARGAAACAGATTTCCAAAGGCATGAATAGGAATGAGGTGCCCATGTCTTTTTAATTTTAGAGGGAGCTGACTTCTTTACGTCTGGATCTCCACTGACTCCTGTGACTCTCAGGTTCCAGGAGGCAATAAAAGAGTCAACTGGAGATGACAGAGAGACAGGCTTTAACATGCAGGGTACTAGACTGCTTGAKTCTCCTATTCCCTGAAGATTTGCACAGTGGGAATCAGAGTGGATGATAGTTACTTACAGAGATGATATGTCCTTTCAAGCCATGTGCTGAGTCTGCACACTCAATAACAGCACTTAGCTGTGGATAGCCCACCCCTGTCTTAATCCGAGTGGTACACACAGAACCTAGACAAGAGAATGAGAGGAGCAAACATAGCCCATTAGAATGATATAGAAAAAATGTGTTTCTATCAGCATTATTTTTCTCTCAAGAAGTCTCTGTTGCCAATGCTGACTTCTCACAAATAAAAGGAAYACATAGGAACTTGAGTTTTGAAATGCTTTCCCAGCACCTCATGGGAGCTGTGGCTGAGGAGCCTAATGTCCCCCCTTTCTTCTCCAGGGCAAATCCCAGTTTAGATCTCGTCAGTAATGCTTCTCAGTCAGGGAATTACTGCATCACAAGAAAACAGATCTGACTGAGGTGCCTGAAGTGAAGGGACAAAAGGACAGAATCACAACCTTTGAGACTCAGCAGCAGCGATTATTACCAGAATATTTCTTCTGATAAATATTTCTATCTATTTTCTACATGTTTTAAGAAACAATTATCTAGTAAAATCTGTGGTTTGGTTTTTTTTTTTTTTTTTGGTAATGATTCTCCCATCTTTTGTTTAATACTGAAGGCAAAAATATTTGGTTGAATGAAATTTTTGGGAATATGAAAAAAAAACAGCATACAGCATTTAAGAAGAGAGACAATCATCTGACAGCTGTATAGCATAACATAATGGGAAATACGTTAATTATATCTACTAATTGAACTATATTATTTATACACGTACATTGTGCATGCATGTTTGTATAGACAAAAGGAAGGAAAAYAGCATGATACACTGGCTCTGTCTGGACAATGTCCTCCACCAATGGTACTGAAAGCCACTCTTATTTGACTTACCTGGTCCAATACCCACTTTAATAATATCTGCTCCAGAAAGAATAAGTTCTTCTACCATCTCTCCTGTCACCACATTGCCTGCCTAGACAGAAAGAACAGTATTATATGTACAGGACATTTCAAGATTACTGAAGTAAAGACTAAAGACAATAATATAAAGTTTTATCCAGAACTTTTACAASTTGAACTATACAGAGTATGGAAGAACACAATTCCCCATGCTGTTCACTGTAGATGCCACAGAAATTAAACCAGTCATACAGGTAAATTCTCAAGTCAAATGAATTTAACAATTAATCCAGTAAACCCTGATCCTTAGCATCCCATCASGATATCTGCTTTGTCACTCTATTCTCCCAGTCCTCATCCAGAGGCTTTCAACCACATCATCCCTAACCATAAGGGCTATTCTTCTCTCTTTTATATGATTAATTCCTCCAACTCTCCTGCCCTGCCTATCTCTCCTGAACAGCCTACAGACCTCCATGCCATGTGSCAAACTCAATTTGTAAGAAGATGTTCAGATCTTGTTTAACACTCAAAAATATGTTTTCCTTTAGGATTCAGTATTTTGCCCACTGAAAGAGTAAGTAAGGCACTATTACTCTAATTTTGGCCAAAATTGGTATGTACATACAGACTATATAAATCTTAGTATTCCTACCATATACATACATTTGATTGCAGTAATACCAGTGGTTAAAAACAGGCTTTGGATCCCTCTGCATGACCCTTGCAGAGATACAGAAAGCAWGCTGTTTAGGGTGACATCTTCTTTAAAAGAGGTTCTGAATAGGTTTGTGTTCTTTACCATATTTTTCTTTGCACTTCAATAGCTCTTTTCCTCCTTTTGACTACATTGTCATCTTTGTTGAAAGTGAAGGCAGCTCTCTTAGCCTTTGTCTTGCTTCTTCTCAAAATCTTCCTTGGCTCTGTACACCCCTAATCAATTGCTTAGTCTTTGTCTGCCTTCATCCCAGACTTCCCTGAAGTCACACTAGACAGATCTTTCTTGAACGGAGGAATGAGAACTGTCCACAGTGGTACAGAGTTCTCACCAGGGCTTTGCACAATGCTTGCCTTTTCTATGGAAGTATCTCGCCTGACACATAAGAATGCATTTGTCTGTGTCACACTGATGGCTCACCGTCATCTTGTGATCTACTCATGCCTCCATTTACCTCCTTCAATGTTTCCAAACTGTAGGAGTATGGGGGCCTATAGTAATACACCATGAGRTAGAGATCTTTCTGGTCCATGGATATTGTGAATGCAGAAAATGTGTGTGTGATTAAAATGCTGATCATTATTCTTTCTTTAATAAAAGAAACTATGAAACAACTTTCTAGTACACACTTGGTTTGCAAAACTGGTGCAGTAAGTGCAGAAAGCTGCCAGTCTCTGTCTATTCAGCTAAAGAAACATTTCGATGCAAGCTCAGTGTGACAAGACAGGCCCCTGMATGTGTCCAAATACAGATCTGATGGATCAGCAGTCAGAGTGAGGCTAGAAATTAACTCCCTTGCTAGGAGTRTMYTCTGTCCAGATGACTTTCAGGGAAAAGACATCTTCGAAGAGCAAAGGATTTCAAATGACRTTTTAATCCTATTCAAAAAAATTTATGACCTAAAACCTATGCTTTGAGTTGCATTCGGAAACAAAGTGTTAGCCGGTACATTTTCAGACCAATGTTTCCATTCTGCAAAGGGCTGCGGAAGGCAAATGAATGCTGACATAGCACATACTGAACTGACTCACTACAGTTGTACTAATTGCATTCCTGTACTCTARGGGAATATTGTACAGGAATGCAATCCTGTAAATTGCACCCCACAATTTACGAAGAATGTTTGAATGTGCCAGAGGAAGGTAGCAAAGCTGGTGATGGGACTGAAAGGCAGGTACTTTGGTGAGTGGCTGAGGCACTGCATCTAGCTTGGCATTGCTCACTACAGCTTCTTGAGGAGGGGTAGCSGAGAGGGAAGTGTTGAGTTCTGCCTGGCATCCAGTGATGGGACGTATATGAATGGTTCAAAGCTGTGTCACTCAGGGGAGSTTCAGACCTGACATGAGAAATCAGTTCATAAGCAAGAGGGTGGACAAATCCTGGAAGAGGCTTCCTAGAGAAGTGGCCAATGCCCCATGCCTCTCAGTATTTAGCTTCCCAGGTATTCCCTCACACCCTTCTTATAAGCTCACTTTCTGTCAGTGGGAACCTCCCCAGCCTACCAAGACCTTTGGTAGGTGATGAGAAAGGTCCTGCTTTAACACTTGCTAGTTCCTTCTGCACTCTGGGACATTTTCAAACCAAGTTTGGTTTGTATTTCAGCTCTGTGGCTTGTCTCATATCTACAGAATGCTCTTAACTAGAAAAACTGCACAAAATAAACCTCCAGTTCCCCACATCACCTGTTTTGCGCTTTGTACCAAGATGGGCTATTAATTTACGGAGATCTGAATTTAGATCTAGAGATGTTCAGAAAACCTCTTACATAATGATACTGCAGGACTTATTAAGTGTTTGTACCAGTACTGATACAGGCAAGGAACAGGAGGCAAATTCTAAAATCCTTACTTAATATTTTCTTAATGYTTATTGAAATGCAACTCCTGCTGAAGTCAACAGAAAGGTACCCAGGGAATACTGGGCAAGGCCTATTCTCCACTTACTAATTTCTGACTCCTATTTTACCATTTATTTATTTTTACTAAATTTTACTTCTCCTTTTTTACTAGCTTGAAAAAGCTGAAAAGCCACCACCTGAAGCACTTATAAAAACAGTGATTCTAGAAGGCAGAAATTTGTGGTCTGTGATAAAGGACCACTTAACTTTGCCCAAAAGAGCATGATATTGATTAAAAAGAAAATGAAATAGAACAGTCAGGAAATAAAGAATATGTAATAGGTACRGCATTTCAGCTAAGTGCTGCTTCCTTTCTGCTCAGTTGTAATTTGTTACACTAAGTGCTGTACATTCCAAGGTGTGGTGATGGAGAGTGTGACAATTAGGACACGAAGGAAGCAGTTTACCCCTGGAAAGGAGATGACCACTTGTGCTGAATGACACATACCACATTACAACTTGCTGCAATACTRGAATACACGCCCAAGATTCATAAACAGGAACCAGAGGTATTCAAGTCAGTGATTCCATGAGATTTGGGATCAAATATGTATTTAACTTAAACAGCAGTGTCTTCTTATTAGCACAGCACAGAGGGTTGTCAAACTGTCTCTTCAGAAATGCTAACCAGATATTTACTGTTAAGTTACTGCTAGAAAATGTTGGAACTGCATATGTTGATTCAAAATGCTCATCCTAGCAGGGAAAAGCACTTATATCCCCAGCACACATTTTTTTCCTGGAATGCATGTACACACATCAGTGATTTCTGTCTTTCTGAATCTGCAGATCCTCAAAAAATTTTCAAGGAAGACGTGGAGCTCAACATAGCACGCTTCAACCTGCTAGTGACAGGCTTGCTTCTCTTAGTTACCCTTTGCAGACCTCAGAGAGCACAAAAAAAAACACTGCAAGAGAGACACAGCTATCTGTATGTGAAGATTCCTCAGTATTACAGCTGAAGAACCGAGAAAGCTGTTTTCTCACATCCAGCTGAACTCTGCTTTCACAATGCTTGCCTTACCACTGATGCCAGTATGACAGCTGAATGGAGGCAAAAGGGCTTTCAAACTCCCCACTGGTATGGTAAAGCCAGAACACTTCGACTAAAAAAAAGAGTAACTGAAAAGGTCARTATAAAAAGACTGAGACTACAGAGATAAAGCCCTCTTAAAATTAATTTAAAAGACTAGAAAGCAATTGGAACTTGTACAATGAAGTTACTACAGACAACACATTTTGTAGTGCGCTTATACAAGTAGTCAGGGAACACAGCAATTGGTGCAAGTGTTGTAGTAGTGAAAACCATGTTCATCATGGTGATGAGTCCATTTCCTGATGCATTTCTAATCTGCTGCAGAACTGGCTATCTTGAAAGAGATACAGCTCAGCAATTACCTTACTGCTAATCTAACTTTGCTACCCTGCCAGTAAAACAACAGCACCTGCAACAACTGAAATTCAGGTAAACTACTATGATTTCAGTCGGGTCCGTTATTAGGGACTAGAAATAATTACCCTGTCTGTGTGCCTAGTCCTACACATTCAGGGCAACATTGAGATTACCATCACTCAGTATGAGGTTTCAAGTGAGTGCCACCCTGGGTCACTCCAGCACTATCCAGAATGACCAAATGGTGGGTCAGTCCTGAGGAAAATCCTGGCCTCAAGAAAGTCAGAGGGAGTTTCCCTACTGACTTTAATGAGATCAAGATTTTACCTAACAGGATTATAAAGACTACAGCTTCTCTGACAGAGATACAAAATTAGTGAACACATTGGGGCAGTGCCTCTGAATTTCAGTCAGGCATTTGATACTGTGCCTCATGAAAGCCTGCTATAAATATCAACTCATACTGCCTAAGACAGAAACACTGCTGCACTGACTGAAAGCTGCTGGCAAATGGCAATGGATCGAGCTGGGGAGAAGTGTCTATGACAACAGTTCTCAAACTTTCTTCTTGTATTCTAGAGGAAAGCACAGTCTGTGCCTCCACATTATCAGGAAGACAGCCAAAGGACATTTCCCACCCACCTAAGGAAGAGCTGCTTAACCATGAGATGGAGGGAGATGCCCTTTGCAAGGCTGAGCTATACCCAGCAGGCTGTTTGCACTTGCACTCAGTGCTGTGTCTGACCTGAGACAGGCTTGGCAGCATCACTGTCTCCTATCCTGGGATCCTGCCTGGCCTCTGCTCTGAGACCTCAGCCCTGGCGGACATTGCCATGACTGCATTTACACTGGTGTGTAATGTTCCAGGGATGAACTGGGAGCAGCCTGCATGGCTTTCTCTGACTGAATCCTGTCTCCAACTACTGCCTGGGAAAATTCAGCTACTGAGTCCAAGCAGGAGCAAGTTTCTGGCTCTTGCTGTTTCCCTCTGCTTCTGCTTTGCAGTTCTTCTTGTCTCCTTCTCTGGCCCACATCTTGTGGGTGCTACTGTATCTCCAAGTGCGCTCCTGCCTCAGTCTTCTGCTTCCTGCCACACTCCCTGTTCCCCTCAGAGTTGCTCCTGTATAATGAACAGAGGAATACCATGAAAAGAAAAATTCAGGATAAAAACTTGGCAAACTTTGCTGGCAAAGATAATTTAGCCTGTAAACAAACTTTCAGTGTGATGGAATAAAG
Organism: Malurus melanocephalus; assembly: GCF_030028575.1. Lineage (NCBI taxonomy): Eukaryota > Metazoa > Chordata > Aves > Passeriformes > Maluridae > Malurus > Malurus melanocephalus. The sequence goes on from NW_026623311.1 coordinate 513,373, forward strand.
GTTTTCTTTAGACTTGAGTAATAAAGTATAACTGATGCACATGACACTGTGCAACAGCGAAACACCCCAAGGGTTGATCCTCCTCAGGATCTTCCTGATCCTGGGAGGCACCTGAGAGACAGTCAGAAGACTTAAATACTCCTTATTCCCCCATTTCCAATCGGATGACTGATTTAAGACAAGCCACATTGTATCTTTGTGCCTATTTGTCTTCCCTACCTTTCATGCTCCATGGAGAAACTGATATTCCTTGTAGGTTAATACAAAATGCAGAAGTGAAAAAACCTTGTGCCAGAGCCAGGCAGAAGTAAATAATGTGAGTATAAAAGCAAGTATTAAAAAAGACGATAACATGCATTTGAAAGGTTATTGCTCAAGAGACATCCTCCATCTGCATGGGAGTATTGGCCACAGAGAGTACTATGTCAACCACAGTTGCTCTGTACATCCCCTCAACCTCTGAGCTGAACCCATTATGTGGCCCCTGGGGAACACACATTCCCTGAGATCCAGGGTTGGGTTACTGTTATGTATTGCACTGCAGCTGACTGTGGAATGAATAGTCATGCTGCGGAAAGCAAACAAGACAGCCTGCAAGGTCCTGGAGATCACATTCAGCTATGAGAAAGCTGCTTTTTTTTTGTACCTCCCATTTAACTGCTAACCCTTTTGTCTGAAAGCCACAACAGCAGAGCACATACTGCAGGCACACTACAGACAAATCAAAGCAGTCAGAACAGGTAACCAGCAGGACATCTTCCAGATCACCATTAAAAGGAGCCTAGACCAGCTCCTGCATTTCAGCCAGGAACAGCTTCAAAAGGTCATTTTGGCACAGACTGTGAACTCATTTGGAAGCAGGGTAGAGGTGGGTGTCTCTAGTTGAATCAGAGACCTTCAGGGACTGAAAAGACTGGAGGATTTGGAAAACTGCAGGTTTTTGAACATTCCAAGTTAATTAGCATGCTTTTAGGAATGAAAATTATTGCTGTGCAGAGATGAAAAACATAAGCCATATTAATGCATGTTAAGAGAAAGAAGCTACAATCAGAGAAGGCAACTGAACAGTTTGGGGCTGTAAACACATTCAAGCAGGTGGTGCTGTCAGGACAATGAGACCTGATGTAAAAATAACCTTAGTCACAAAAGCACAGGACTAGAAAGGCAGCTGAGCAGACATCCAAGATGGATTGGACCAGCCTAAGAACCCTGGACAAAAATCTCAGCTTGATACCTGACTTCAACATTGACCTTCTCTGCCTTCTGGGCAGTTCATCTTGGTTGTGTTCCCTCCTCAGTCAACAAAGTCAGCAGTCTCTGGGGAGGTGGAGGAGGGCTTGACACAATTTTCTTTCCCCTCCTGATAGAAGATCTTTGGCTTTAACTATGTGATTTAAGTTCCCTCCCACAACTCTTCAAAGTCAAAGACACCAGAGTAATCATGTCACTAGGGACTTCAGATCCAAAGCAAAGAAATAGTTTCTTCCCTCACTGCAGTGAACACGAAGCAGAAGGTTCAAAAAGGACACATTTACCATTTCATGGTTCGAAAATTTCTCTCCAGAGCCATGGGAAGTCTGACCATATCAAAACGGTTCCAAYGTCTTCTGGTAGGATGCCTATTCATTAGCCTATGGTAACCAAGAATCCAACAAACATTCCAGACCCCTTCCATTTTCCATCATTCAGAATCAAGAACACTGCCTTCCTCTGGAAGTTGAGAAAGGAAAGCAACCTCTCCTGAGTTGCTTGAACACATCATTCTCTACCAAACCAAGGCAGAATGTGCATTTATGACCATTTTTACTTCACATTTACCTTACATGCACGAAGCTTTGTCCCTGGCATGGAAAGTAAGCAAGTGTTGCCTAAACGCATGATTTTCTGCTGCACTGGCTTGAAGAAAGGCTGGTAGCCTCATTATAGATCTGCTGCTTGTTTAAAGATTTCTGTTAATCTCATGGAAACAGTTCAGACACGTTTCTCCAAGAGCCCTGGGAAAGCAGCTGTAGCACCCTGCTGCAAGGAGCTCCATGTCCATGCAAACACACTAYTCTTAGTGCAAAAGGGAAGGAAGCATGGAATTCGCACTCCGATGGGACAGTAATGTCACAGAAAGCACATGAAAAGCACCAGAACTGACCATTTTGCTTCCTGACAATGTTGTTCACAACTGCACAACACCCCTCTCATTCTTACAATGAGCAAGGATCAGTCTGCATTGAGCTGTCTTCATGGTGATCTAAAACTCATTGGCCTCAACTGGCCAGAAATGCTGGCACATCCCCACAGCAAATCTCTGCTTGGAATCACCAAAATAAACCATACACTTAACCATTAGAAGTCTCATCTAGTGTTGGAAGCAGGACATGAGTAGGAAAAGAACTGGATCCACGCAGCCCTCCACACCAATTTGAATCAAAGAGCTCTATCAGAGTACACACTAAACATTCTCACAGAAATCATCAGCAATGGAAGACAGACAGTGCAAAATATTATTAAACATCCTTCCTTGCTTCCTTTCCTTTTCTAGCTTCTGATGCCTACCATTCAAACTCTGGGTCCTGTTCCTGGACAGAATTCACACAAACACACACACACACACACACACACACACACACACACACACATCCTCCACTTTTTCTACACACTTACCATAATGGTGTGATGGGGGAACAGGGCACGGACAGACTTCACAAACTCCACAAAATACTCTGAATAGCCATTTGCCACGTCCAGGCAGATGAATCTGATAGGTGGAATGGCCTCTAGAATACTTTTCAACCTGTTCAAATCATCTTGTCCGCTACCTGAGCTTGCTGCTACATGCTAAAAAGACAGAACAAAACAGAGTAGTAGGTTGCAAAAACTGAGATAAACACACACAGTTTGTATGTCTTTTTCTGCATAGTCTTGGCAAGACTTGTGCTGGTAACTAGTGAAAAATCACACTACGTAATATGAAATAAATACCTTCCTGGGAAAACCAGTGTGCTATTTCGGTCTTGTTTAAATGATACAAAATAGAGGGAAATTAGCATTTTAGCATTCATTCACAAGTGGATTGTCATAGGCAAATATAATCACCTGAGATCAATCAAGGTTCAACCATACTCATTTTAAGACAAACACAGATGAATTTCCAGGAAATTAGAGTGGCAAAATTTGGGGCATTGTCAAGTAAAATCTGAGTCTTTAAGTTCACCAGGCAGTCCTGTGATCTACAGAATAATATTGTTTGGAAGGGTCCTCTGGAGATTTTGTAGTCCAACCCCCTTTCTCAAACAGGGTCAGCTACTACTGAAAACAAGCATTCCTCCTTCCTTTGTCTTCCAATGAGTTATTTCCGAAAGAAAAATACTTTCCATAGCTGTTGGCCCACAAAACCTCTGCAGAAATCCAAGGTCACAGTGCAAGTCAGTATTTAATCACTAGGAGATCCAATTCCAATCATTATGTACCACAAATAAGTTATGTTTGAAAGTATTCAGACACAGGACATTCCTGGAACCACTTTCTATCTTATGGCGGCATACAAGTAATCCTCACTGAACTAAGTGCTAGGCTCACTTTCAGACAACCCTGTAATCAATAGCCTTTATAATATAATTCTAAAATGTGCCACAGGTAAAGATACAATACAGCTGTGTGGTATTGTCTTCTGTGTATATCAAAAGATTAAAAACTGCACTGAACTCTAAGGAGAACGGGAGACAGCCAGGCACATTCTTACAGTGCCTCTCCTGGTACAGGGGCCTGCCAGAAGAAAAGAAGAATCTGATTGTGAAAAAGTCAGAACTTAAGTAAATGTTTAAATGTACTACAAGTAATGGCTCAGGTGAGGACCCTGTGAACAAGTKGGGTACCACAGCCAGGAATAGCACAAAGCAAGCTCAAGTGCAAGGAGGTATGTGGTAGACATAAGCTCTGACAGCTTTCAGTGCTCATCCCTGCCTGGGCCMCTCCAGCCTGCAGACACCAGATCCACTTGCACACCTGATGGCAAAGACTCTGCCCAGCACAAGGGTGTGCAGAGCCAGCCTGTGATTGAATTATTTGAAATTATTCACACTTGTGCACTACCACAGCTCCCAAAAGCAGCAGAGGCACGGGACTTACACCTACTCCCAAGTACTTCCTCCTTCTTTGTTCAGGATACTTCTCTATTTCCATTCCAGGCATATATAAGCTTAGGGTTTTTGCATCTTAATAWAAGCACTTTCATAATGGACTCACATAGCTATTCTTTTAAATCAGAACAAGCCACTTCCCTTGATGAATTTAAGAATAGCAAATATCTTCATTCCCCAAAACCTCACTTGACAACAAGTATTCCCAAGAGACTCCACTGTATGTGAATTCAGAACAAAGCAATAAACCATAATAATTTACAGTACAAAAATGTACCTCAAGGCATTCTGGGTGATTGGCAGCAAACAGTTTCCATTCTTCCAGAGAATAATGCTTGTGAATTGCAGTGAACATTGCATGCTAGCAAAAAAACCCAAGAGAACTGATATTAATGTCCAAGCTAGTAATTTTTCCCTCAGGTGCAAAATAAAGCATCAGAAAATCCCCTTTTAAGCATAGGCGCAACCTGCTTGACAGAAACAGTAACAGTGAATAACAAACCAGGCAACTCTAAACAGCTCTTCAAAGGTAACTTGGCATACTTAGCCAACTTTCAGGACCAGCTTTATGATAYGGTTCATTAAGCTACTGTATTTTTGAATGTGACAGAGGCTCATTAACTTAGAAACTCCTGAAGCTTTATCCAATAACCTACACTTTCAAAACTTGTCAGCTAATATTTTTATTCTGGCCGGGAGCACAAACAAACCGCAAAAACTAAGCTCTGGAAGCTCCACCTGAAACTGAGCTACGTCCAAGATGGAAGCTTTCCACTATGGAAGTATCTCTACTGAAACTTATATCAGGAGCCCTGTTAGTGGTAACTGTTATAAAAGCACACCTGCTTTTTCTTATTCTGGAGTTTTTAAACTCATGTTCCCCTGTTCTCCAACAAACTTAACTAAAACTTAAAAAAGGTGCTCACTGTCACTCAGCAGCTTCCCAACTGTTGAGGAAATGAGGGTTGAGACTTACTTTTGCCATAACCACAGCCATTTCAAATGTCCCCACAGTGTCCATGTTTGCCACTATAATGGGAATTCCTGTGTATGTCTGCTTGGAGTTACGGAAGGTGAAGGTGCGTGTGAGGTCGACCTGCAATGAACAGACATGCATTCTTTTAAGGAACTGATTGTAATCTAACACAAGTTTTGCCACAGATTTCAGATACAGCACGTTTAGACACAGTATCTTGATTTTCCCTACATTTCCTGATCCTTTTGTTCCACTATTATATCACTTAATTTACTTTTCTTACAATTTCTGCCTTTCAAATAAGAAACAAAGTAAAAGAACGTTTTCTGCATGAAATAGAGCTCTTGCTTAAGAAAAAGAATCAAAATAAAATTTAGAAAAAACAAGAAGGAACAAGGCAGAGCAGCTTGGAAAGAGGACAAGGAGGACTCTTGCTATTGTATACAGAAGTAACCTCAGCTGTTTGTATGGCTGCCTGGRAAACTCAAGTCGAAATCCTAACTCCACAGAACTCAGAATCACAACACCCTCGGTCTCCAGGTATAGAGGACTTTGTCCCAGTCTTTAAGGTAAATGACAATATAACAAAGTACGTTCTTTTGGTCATGGTTACCAGCACTCTTGGCATACAACATGAACAATCGTACCTTGGCTTGCTAAACCAAGAAGCTGCTAGTTTCTAAGTTAATGTCTTAAAATTGTATCCGCCTTCACCTTCAAAGTAATTTCTTCTTCAGCACCTTCAAATGATCACGGTACCATCAGGCATTTTTTTCCTTACATCTGCAAGAGGTATTATCAAATTAGATCAGTTCCCACTGGCCTACCTAGGATCTTCCTACCTAGGAGACAAAAGCTCAAAAGGGAAAAAAATAAACAAATACACAACTGTAAGATATTAGTTTAGTCTCTAGYGAAAATGAAGGCTCTTTCAGTTTTCATTAATCCTCACTGCAACTTTAACCCAGTAACATTTGGAGACCTAACTAAACTGAAATCCATCACCAGAAAGAAAGCAATAGAAAAAATATAGGATTTTTTATTATTTATCCAAAACACATTTTGAGCACTGGCAAATTGCAGGCTAGATTCTGATTACTACAGTGAGGGTTTTATTACTTATTTGTGTAAGAGAAAGAACTTGGTSTCTCAGTGATAAATTGTGAATCAGGTTCTTATCTTGTATAAGTTCATAACTGAAGGGTCACTTTAGTGAACAAGCAAAGATCTATCTTAATGGAAACTGCCCCTTCTTCCCAATCATTATCAGAAGTCCAATTCTCCAGCTATCATGGATGACAAACCATTCTTACAGGAATTTTAGCTGCAGCTAAAAATTAGAAAACAATATGAAGATGGGTATGAAAATTTAATTTATTTTACCTCTTTTAATACAATGTTTAACAAGAACCAAGGGAGTGGGGGGAGGAGGGAAAGTGTATCCCACAACCAATTCCCACAGATACCAGCACCAGAACCACTGCCTTACCGTTTCACAAAGGAAAAACATCTCTTTCTCTTTCAAAGGAACTTCAAAAAGAAGAGTTATGAGAAGAGACATCAAAACACTGCCATAGGCACTCCCAAGACAAGGCAAGAACTTATCTTGTATTTTTTTAGTCCTTCACACCTTTAGCTTCTCTAATATCCCACAGCAATAAGATAAATTATATGTTGCATAAAAACTATGACCTTTGCCTGGTACATTCAATGTTTCTGGTTTMATGAGAAACAATCAACAACCACTGCACCATTTCACCCATTCTATTCCACTCCTCACTTAATGGACTAAATTTCAGCATATCATCCACAGCTGCTGCTCCTTCATACTGAATTATCTTGGTACATTCGGGTTTTTCCTCATATGGAAATCAGTCAACATTACTGATCATGCTTGCTGCCATTCTCTCCACCTATTTTAGCAAATTGTGCTGTTCTTGTGGACTTACTTACTTGCATTTACAAAACTTAAATTAATGATGACCAGACACTTGCCTGGTGAACTTGTAACGGACAGAGTGCATGAGTAAGCACAGCCAAGGCAAGAACTGGTGATTATGAGTACCAACACCCCACAGACAGATAATGCTACTCCCACTCCCGTCTTTGCTCTAACCAATTTTGACATTTGAATTCAGGCATCACATTTTCTTGTATCTTTCCAAAAGCAGAAAGCAACCATGGAATATGAACACAGTGCAATGAATCAGAAACAAGTACCAACATAGCAAACCTAGAAGAAGATCTGCAAACATCCCAAACTATCCCTCTAGGAAGCTGACTTAACTCTAGTCACTGCATAAAAACCTATCCTTGYGCAAAATGAGGCTTTCACACCAGAGAAGCAGATGCTTGCTGATATAAGCTTCAAAGCAGCAGCTTGCTGGGTAACAGGCACTGTAGTATGCTGCCTCTGTTCCCCTGCCAGAACTATTTATTTATATTCTTGTTTTGAAGCAGACTGGGGCTGTCCATTTCAGATCTGGCTCACACAGACTCTGTTTATCCCTGTTGCCACAGCCTCAGTGATGGTGTCCAATTTCTTAACCTTCATCGTTTTTCACTGACCCCATCATGACATGCAGTTTTTCTCATCTGCAATGTTTTAACAGTTCATTATAGCCACCCGTTACAACCCTGCCATATCAGCTCATGTTCCTCCTATCGKTTTCCCTTCCCAGCAGCCCTTCTTTCCACAGCCTGCACGCAGCTAAATATACAAAACACTGCACTTGCAGGAACCATGTGCCACTCACTCGGTGGAGCACAGCTCCACCTGTTTGCCAGGCCAGCACCGTGAATTTTAAGGAGGGACCCATAGGTCCCCATGCAAATACCTCGAAAATGCCCACAGGCTTCATATGCAGTAATTGCACAGGATGAAGAGCTATTTGGCCAGGACACTGTACATTGTAAATTAAAAATTACTTGCCAGAGATCAACCTCCTACTGTGAGTGTCTCTCTGACATCATATACCTCATGACGGCAAGGAAGTTTTGCTCAGCTGTTGCCCTCAAAATCCCCTTATCCTCGTAGTAAACACAGCCTCCCTGCTTYCCTTACCCTTTCTGCTTCACTCTCTCTCTCTTACAATTTCGTGTCCCCTGGAGAAAACCTTAATCTTCTTTTCATACCCCAACACAACGTAATGCCTTCTTTAGTCAAACTAAATCCTTTGTTAACCTTGGGGTTATATGGGGTAAACGAGAAGGCACCTTCGATCCGGAGGCAGCCATCTTTTCTTTGTGAAGGCAATTGATCCCCATGGGATTGATTTCCTGGGGTCTACCCCGATCCCTGATGAAAGAGGACTACAGCACTGTTCCGGCTGACAGTAGCCCTAGGCCAGTAGTGTCACAGAGCTCCAGGGGGACTCCAGGTCACACGGAGATTAAACCCAAGCGAGGGTGAAACGCACCATGGCCCCAGCTTTGATGTGATTTCCCTTAGTACCCCCCACGATGGGGTCCTAGCCCGCGGAACCCGCCGCACTGGGAAGCGCTCCCCAACGTCTCCGCGGGTTTTCACTGCAATTWTTTTTTTTAAAAGAGCACATCGGTACCAGCACCGCCCACAGCCCCCGAGGCTGAGGGCAATGCTGCCTATCGGATAGCATCACCGGCTTTTGCCGGCCCAAGCTGCGGGGCTGGTAAGCGGACGCCCCTGTCCTGCAGCGCTGCCGGATCACCGCCGCCTCCCCCTCCGAAACCGGAGGTCAGCCCCCGCTCAGCGCCGCAGAGGCACCTGTTAGCAGCAAGCAATCTCCCACTGCCCCCCCTTATATTTTAGCCTGCGGAGCGGGGGAGGCCAGCGCGGCACCGGCTTGCGGCGCCCGGCGCTCCCCGCTCCGSCGGGGCCRCGAGGGGACACGCCGCGGGATCCGSACCTCCGGCCCCATCCCCCGCTTCCGGGAGCAGCGGCATCCCCCCGCCACGCAAAGGGCGTCTCGATCGGGGCTAGACCGGGAAATGAAAATAAAGCAGGGAGRGAAGGGAGGTTAAGTTAAGCCTTGAGAAGGGGGGAAGGGGAGGAAGCATGCTGGGTTTGGATGCCCCCACCTCTGATCTGCTTTTGAGGCTGCTCCTTTTAGGTTTGACCAGGACATCTTTAAAGTCCAGTTTGAGGTCTGCGTCTACCCGGGGCATCTTGCTGGGGTGTCAGGCTGCGGGGGCTGGGGCTGTCCTGGCGGCAGAGGCGGCGGCAGTGGCGGCCCCGCTGCGCTGGCTGCACCGTGCCGCCTGCAGAGCCGAGCCGAGCCACGCCGGCCAAAGCCYGCGGGCCGTGCACCGAGCGTATTTATAGGGCGCGGGCACTCGGCCCCATCGCTTTATTAGGCGAGGGCTGTTTTTAGCCGAGCGGCTGGCCGGCCCCTGCTCCTTTCCCCGCCGCAGCCACCCCCGCCTCTCCGGCCGGCAGTGTGCGGTGAGGGCCACACGGGGATGCGTCGCCCGCCCGCAACCGCCCCGTGGGGGGCGAGGCGCCGGCGGCACGGCGGCGGCCTTAAGGGCAAAGCAAGGGCAGAGGAAATGGCGCCTCCATGTGACCGAGCGGGCACCACCGCCGGTACCGGGTGCGGGAGCCCGTCCGTTCTGGGCGGCCGCTGCGGGGCTGAACGGACATCTTGGCCTCCTCCACCTTCCACCGCCCGGGGTGGGGGCTGGCCGCGCTCCCAAACGCGGTTAGGGCTGCTGCAGCACGGCCCAAAATGCTGCGCCTCCAGCCGTATARAAAAAAGACATTACTTGATCTCCCCTGCGCTTTCGTGGGAATCTCGCTTCCCGGGGTGCTCTGCTCTGAGCCCAAACCCAGCCCCCTGCCTGCCCGGCCTGTGGTAGTGCTGAGGCAGAGGTCAGTTCCCCATCGCACTGCAGCACASCACAGAGCCGGAGTGTGGTTCTGGCGTTAGAAACGTTTGAGAAATGTGCAGCTGGTTGGTCATAGGAGAGTGGGCAGAGCACCAGCCACCTAGAGCTGCCTCAGTAATTTCCTACTTCACTGCACTTAGAGAAGCAACAGGGAGCCTTCCCTCCCCCCCCC
>NW_026623311.1:523536-635302 GCF_030028575.1 Malurus melanocephalus
CCCCCCAGGAGCCTGGTTTGTGATAATTTCCTCCATTTTCAATGGTTCAACACACAGTCATAGCACTCATAGCAGCACGTTTGCACGTGCTGAGAGGCAGAGGGATTCATACAGGGTTACCAGATGCCACATGAGATGACTTCGGTAGGAGCTTTGAACCTTGAGCTTTTAGCATGACTGACTCCCCTTCCTCAGACATATTGCAGGAGGAGGTAGTGCTCCCTCCTTTATCTGAAAGTTGCACATGTCTGGTCAACACCCTGCTTCCCACAGAACTCTTTTACACCTCTCTGCCCGAGTGTCCCAGATAATCCAGTATTACCGAGCATGAGCCAGGGACTTTACACAGAAGGTAGGGCATTTGAGTGCTTGCAGTTTTGATTGTCCAGGCTGAGAGGCCTTGAATCTGCGACTTTGGAACTCTAGATGATGTTCCAGGAGAGCCTTGCCATTGTGCGTATTTCCCACAGAAATATTCAGGAAACAGGACACACTATAATTAGTCTCATCTGCTTGAGGCCATTCATTTGGTGTTTTCTCCACAATATAATGGAACTACTAAAATGTGTTCTTCGACAGTCAGACATATGTGCTGTTAAGTAAWAAGGGTATTAAAGAGAATGGATCCTGTGGAAGTGGCGCATCTGTAGCAGAGGATTGAGAATGGAAAAAAACAAATGCCTTCTGTGTGTGCCTGGCACCATGTCTTCCATTTGCCCTCATGACAGGCATGTGATACTATGAAGAAAGAAAGAAGCCACTGCACTGCACTGAATTCAAAAGGTCAGCACTGCTGTGAAGAGTAGGAGATTGAGGCTAGTAGTGGTATGTGTAAGCCGTAGAAAATGCACACTTGATGCTATTTATAATTTCCAGTATTTTAGTGTCCACTCACAGAACTCGCAATGCTATTGTCCTGCAGATTACAGTATCTGCGACTATCCGGTAATTCCACATACACACATACCAACTGACCAGTCAGGTGTCTTAGATCAGTTTGAGTGTTCTTTAATGTTTACCAAGTTTGAAATTCTCCAGTTTCTTTCTCCAAGACATATTTTTTGTAATCAAAATTATGTTTTCTTGCTGAACCACCTCTGTTTGTTTCATTGTCCTTTCTCAAGTATGGGCACCAGAGGGGTCGTGATCAATTAATATCATTAATATCATAGCCAGAAATGAAGAGCAGYTCTTAAGTGTCTTTGCTGTTTGTCTTTATACCTGCAGTGATCCCGTATTATCTCTTTCTGCTATGGAAAAAAAGACCTGTTMATCCAGGCTGTATGCAGTTTAGTCTTCAAGTGCAAATGAACCATCACTGATTTCAAATTTAGCGTATGTAAATGATTTGTTACTTTCCTTCAGAGCTCTTCTCTACTTCATTGTTTTATATTTATACTTAAAAACAGATGGAACAATGCACTCAGAAGAGAACTGCTCAGCCAGAGTAGCTGAAAATACCAGTGACAGTGTAGCTTCATAAGTCTTCTAAAAGTTTTCTAAACTTGGTGGTTTTGGGAAGAGGAAAAAGTGATCATTATAATGTAAGTAGTTACTACTGTGTCTAAAGCCTATTGTTAGCTAAGATTGTTGACCTTGTGGTTTTCATCCTGTTATAATTGTAAATACTGTTGTACTTAATAGTATAAATTAGTTAATAAATGGGACCTGGTAACAAAGGGCATGRAAGAGGCTGAGGTACTCATTCACATCTTCACCTTGGCCTTCCCTGGTAAGATTTGTCTCAGGATTCCAAGGTCCTGAGACTCATCAGAAAGTCAGGAGTATTGAAGACACCCTCGTAAGAGCAGGATCACGTTGGGAGGGAGAAGTCCTGAGGACTAGAAAATGCAAATATCTTGTCTTTGCGAAAAGCAAGAAGGAACAAGGATCTTGGCCAGTCAGCTTCACTTTGATACCTGAGAAGGTGGTGAAGCAAATAATCCTAGAAACCATTTTCAAATGAATGAAGGACAAGAAAGACTGAAGGTAGTTGGCATGAATTTATGATAATAAAATCACTCTCAGCTCACCTTTTAAGACTACATGACTTGTTCAGTGGATGAGAAAAAGCAGATTTTGGTCACAGCAGATATACTGCTATTACAACTGAAGGCTGACTTCCTTTCTCTGGTTCCTAGGAAAATACTATAGCCTCATATTGCTCCACACAGGCAGCCTATAATGTGATCAGTGTGCCTCTTTAAGGAATGTGGTGAGCAGTAGTGAAAGCATTGCTCAGTTGGCAAGTGCTCCTACAGTGTGTCATAACTTCCCAGCAGAATCCCGTATCTGGGAAGAACAGTATGCTGCAGGACATGTGTGATGAAGGGGAAGCAGTACATTTGAGGAAAAAGACTTGTTTTTTATGAGAAATGTWAATCACTTTTATTATTCTGTTTGAGTTCAGGACTTGTCTGTGCTGAATAGCATTTCCAGTGGATGGATCAAGAAACMTAACTCAGCAAACCCGACAAATGCAAGCAGATTTCTTTTGGTTGTGGAGATAAGGGTGTTTCTCTGAATTATCAGTATTATTACAGCATCTACACTAAGACTTTTGCTGGACTTGATAGCCACCAGAAATGGGAGGAGTGGGGCTGACACTCCTGCCTTCCATAAGTGTGCCAAGTGGAATTCAGCATGGAGATCACTGGTTATGAAGAAACTTGTATACCATAAATATTTYCATTTAAATTTAAAGGTCTTAGAACAATAACAGTCATAATCACTAATCATCAGCTGAATCCCAGGCCCACACTGAATTCGGTAGGACAACTTCTCATTCAAGGTACAGTTTACTTAGGAGTAACTGACAGTATCCATTCCCATTTGATTTCAGCAGGTTTCAAATGTTAATTATAAGTAATCACAGCAATTTGTAATTAATGTAACTCTGACTTTCTTATGAAATATGCTTACAAGTCTGTCTGAGCTGATAAGTAAAGTGGACCACGCCAGTATGTTCCTGCAAGGCAAGGGACAGAGTGTGGCTCACATGTAGCCATTTAGTGCTTCAAGGGGTCTCACTCAAATTGCAGCTTGGAAACAGTTTGATGTTCTCTGAATTGTCCTCAGACTACCTGCTTGAATGCAGGCTTGCCCTTGAACTTCATCCAATAATTCCAGCTTAGAAACTCTTAAGAATCCATTGTCAGTTCAACCTGCTCATGTAAACAGAGGAAAATACTGAATTCAATAAGCAATTTTRCATAAGTGCTTTTCTCACAAGCAGCTGAAATTATAGTATGCAACARAGCAGTCACAGCTCTTTTGGGGCAGTGCAAATATTAATAGTGCTGTTTGCCTCTTTATTTTTGGTTTTTAATGTAATACCAGYGTGTTGCATTCTTCATATTAATCTGTTGCATGTGGAATTATCCCCAAGTTGTGTTATGCAGGATCAAGGTGATTAACACAGACAAGAAAGTAATATCTAGTTCTCTTGCACTTAACACCATRGATTTGCTCAGTCCCTTGAGCATAAGTCAGACTAAGATTCTGAAAATCCATTTCCTGCTTATGGAGAGGGGTCAGGACATTACCTGTTCTAATCCTGGCAGTTGTGGGTTTTTTGGTTTGGTGCCCAAAGCCTGTTTGAATAAGCACACTGTCATTGTTATATGAAAGAAATGACAAACACAACATTAATTTTAAAAGCCCCAACCCATTATATAACCAAATGGGATTTTCTTCATTTTCTGGGCTTTTCTTGACATTTTTGTGTTGGGTGGAAATATTGCTACAAATTTAAAACTGGAGAAATGCTTCTGAACTGTGAGCATCTGGTAATGAATAGCTTTCAAACCCAATTTGATCTTTAGAAAAACTAAACAACTTAGTTGCCCTGCTGCACCATCTACAGGCAGAAAAGCCTCATGGTCATATTACAAAATTTAACTGTTTTAAGCACTTTCTTTAACCATTGCAATTAATACATAAAGCTGGAATTTTTCTCTTTTCATCTTAATTAGTATGAAGGTTTTATGCCTTTTGTGTGTAAAATGACATTTCCCACAACTTTAAATACCATGTACACTTGGGCCACTTTGCCTCTGCAAAACTTGTATTAATTTGGATCATATCRTGGGGATATAGAAAATGAGATTGGCTTCGTCCTTTATTGCAGTTTAGGCATTTAATGGGATGTAGATAAAAGCTGTTGCATTTATCAGCTGTCACATACTTTTTCATAAAGACACCTACATAGGGATTATGATTAACATCAACTCGGTTGTCACCACTATGCCTTTTTTACCCATGAGTCCTCACTGGCTAGAGTTAAAGATATTCTTAAAATGACCTAGAAAATTCTGCTTCTCTTTCCCACAGCAAATAAAACCCTGCTAAATATTCTCGTATATCATTATGATAAAATGGGAGTGGAAAATTTAATGCCTGCGCTTGTAAAATATGCTCTAGTTTTGCAAGGCTGTTTAAAAAGTGAATATTATTAGCGTGGGAGGCCACAGTAACTGCACGTGTGTAGCTGTTGTTATCTTAAATCTAACATGTGGTTGGGATGTCAATGTTCCTTCAGTAATCAAATAGGAAAAAATATGACATGAAACTGACGGATCAAATCYCATGAACTGCCTCCCTCCTTTTTAAGAAGAAAGCTGACCTTTTTCAGTTATTTTTACCTTCCTGAAAATACATATGTTTAAAAAAATATATCCAAATGAAATAACATCCTTAAAAGTGGTGAATAGATATATGCATTTGTAGGAATTTAAGTGGTTTTGTTCGGTAGGAGAACAAGGGGCTAAATTCAAAATCGTTTATTTATCTGGATTTTAGTCTCATGTGTACTGCCTCTGCTGGAAAATCTGTGCAGCAAGAGCATTGTCTGGTGCTGTATATGCAGCACCCAGAGGCAGTAAGGCATGGATCTCAAGTAGTCTTTTATTATTCGTATAATTAAAACTTCTGAGAATACTGCATGTTTTTCGTCTGTTCTTCCACATCTTTTCCAAGCCAATGATTATTTTGCATTTTGATTTGTGCTACCTCTCTCTTCCTTTTTCCCTAAGCTACTGTGCAGCAGTGCTGGTTTCTGATGTTAAAAGTGTTGGCATGTTTCACCCCACCGTCCATATTCCACAGAGGCAGAAGTCACTTCTATATGTGGTTTGTGGAGTGCTTTGGGATCCTTCAGGATGAAAGGTGTGATATAAATATAAGATACTGTTCCTTCWTTTTTTTTTTTTCTGCAGCACACAGAGTACTAATAGGTTTTCCTTTCATCTTGAGCTCCCCTGACTAAATTGTCAAACATCTAACTAATACCATGAATGTTTGCTTCAGGCACTGTCATAGTCACTCTTCTGTTAGCTCCATCCTTACAAAAGGATGGCTATTCTCCAGGCACATAATTGACTCTGTTACTACCAAATATATCTTCTTATTGTCCTCAGTAGCTTCTCTTACAATTCCCTTTGAGTTCTCTTGCCTCAGTCTAATCCTCCAGATCTCATTCAGGTCCCATTTCCCATTTGCCATGTCGGTTCACCTGTAGTACATTGTTAAGTCTGTGCTGATCCTGTATCCTGAGTAAAAAGGACCAGYATAGGGATACTTCTTTGAAATTCTGAGTCCCGTGACTTCCTTCCTTCCACTGCATTTAGATGGCAAAGGCTCTATCCTCTTTAGGCAGAGCACTGTGGGGGAAGCAATAGTCAGCCTCTCCGARCAACCTAAGCCAGTACCTCATTGTCTTCTCAGAGAGAGGCAGAACACAATTGCTTTTCTGAGCCCTTGTGCCCAGCTCTGTGGGAAAGGGAATAATTAGCCTCGTTAAGATACAGGGCCAGCAGCCCTTTGCCTTCCCTACCTCACTTGACCCCAGTGTTTTAGAGCTGCAACAGTCCCTGGGTAAACACAGCTGCTCAGATGGCCACTCCCAGCTGTGCCCACATTGCTGCTCCCTGCATCTTGTGGTGTTGTCCTGATACCCACCCAAGGCAGCACAATTGGCCCTTGAGAGCTCAGGTGGTAAAAGCAGAACATGGTGGGGCACTTCCTCACACTCCCTCTTTTTCATTCCTCATTATTTTAGCTCAGTTAATTTGCTTCCATGTTACTGAACTCCCTTGCATTCAGCTACAGCCTACTTTTCCTTGATACGCTACTATCAAGTGGTAGGTAATATATCACTCACCAGAACAAGAACTTATCAAGAAAATCAATGAGCTGCAGTGCCCCTTTGGGGTCAGGCAAACAAGTCTCATGGAGTTTGTTAAATGAGGTATGTGGRGCTATGAGAGGGAAAATAGAGGAGTAAGCAAATGTCTATATATTTTTGATATTTGAAAATGATCCACTTGAATCACTGTATCCGGTGCTCAATTTAATAAAAAGACATATTTTTGTACTTCTGATTACTTTCCTAAGCYGCCATTTGGGCTGCAATGTAGCAGACTGGTATATGTCATGGCATACAATCTAGCTTCTCTCACTTCCCTAAGTGTAAACTGGGACTACATCCATAGGAGCCAGTGGTGGTGTCATCATGTAAAACTTATGTGTGTATGATCAAAGGAGTCCTTGTTTTTCTTTCCCCACAGCTCATAACAGAGCTCAGAAATGCAGAACCATTTTGATATTTAAAAAACATTTGATATTTAATCAGAACAGAAGTTTGGCATATGAAGGACATAGGCATATAGCTGAGCTGAGCTTTGGGAGACATTAAAAATGAATTATGCTGATAAAGAGCAGCTGTATTCTTACATCAGAAACCGTGGGGACAAATAATTAATTTGCTTTCATTAATTTCCCAATGCTTTCCTGGCAAAAAATCCCTTAGACTACAGATCTAATTGCCATGAAGTGAGCGTATGTATTAAGAGACTGTATCAATTATTGGGCCATCAGGTGTCATTATGAAAGCCAATTTCTGCTCTTGCARTGTTAAAATCCCTGTTCACCTCCACTCACCGTGAGTCTTTTTTGTTGCCTACTAGCAGGAAGTCTGGAGAAAAGAAGGTGATAAAATGCTGAYGATCATTTTCTTATTCAATAAGTCTGTTTCTGAATTTTGGCTGAGCAGGGCTGCATAGAGCTGTGAGGTGGAAGAGGGAAGCAGGGTACAGTGTTAATTCCCTTTTGAAAGACAGCAGTATGGAGGCATATTTGTCTCCCTTGCCATTCTAGACTATGAAAAATAGTAATCCCCAGGTTTAAATTTGGTGGCTCGTGTGTGTCATGATTTGAACTTGACTGAAAGCCAAAAGCACCCACGACGTTCCCTCCCTTCCCACCGGAGAGGGCAGAAGGGAGAKCAAWAGCCCAATTAACACGAAAATTTATGGCTTTCAGATAACATAACATAATTGAGAGAAAGATAYRTATATGCTCCAGAGAATGGTCAGACAGGCTGAATAACTTAAGTTGCAAAATAGATTTATTACTAAAAACTACTAGGAATACTGCTGCACYGGGGAGGGGAACAAAGAGAGGGAAAAATTTACAAGGAGAGGAAAAATAAAAAAGGACATTTTAAGACACCTGTTATCCTTTCCGGGGACCCATCTCTTTCTCAGGTCGTCCCTCTCCACCCYCCGTGTCTTCCCACACACACAGGGGACAGGAATGAAAGTCTAACATAGATCAAACTACTCACTACRGTTGTCGTCCAGCATCATAGGAGAAACGTTCTTACAGCTCCAAGCTGTGGAAGGTCTTTTCCCAAGAAACWGTCAGTGTATAACTGCAGATGGCAAGGGATTCTTTTCTTTACCTCGTAGGAGAAAGGAAAGAATGTTCTCCAAGGACAAACTGCGTTGTTTCGGCGGCATAAGACCACCATCACAAATYTCCTGGCAGAACACAGCTTTTTCTAAGCATCCACTTCTTCTTARCATCAACTCACTTCAATCGTTGTGGGGGGRCCAAGCCTCTTCCTCTTTTTTGGCTCCTGATCAGCTCAGTCCAGTCCTCAAAGGCCAGTTTTTTTTCTCCCTCAGAGCAAGGTAGCTCTCCTTTTCTATACAGGTCTCTCAATGATGAAATAGTCCTTTCGAGAACAGCTTGTTTTCTCCATGTTTCGAGCACCACAGCACAGCACAGCAACCCTTCTGATCTCCTTACTGTGATCTTGGGTCTCCATTTTTCTTCTTACATCTCCTCACCCTCCTGCTCTGTTTTTCCCTAGTGCATGATACTAACAACTAAATATTAACAACCTAAAAACTACATGGCGGCCACGCCTATCTTGTTTTGAATTCTTCTTAAGTACAAGACCATACATCATCACAGAGGTGTAACTAGCCTGTGCAATTGGCCCAGGCCTGATGGGCAGCCTGTCCATCAACCTCAGAGCCATAATGGCTTGGTTCTAAAACACAGGGGATAGGGCTCCTTTTGCTGGAGAAGAAGGAGAAAGCTTCTAGAACTTCCTCACAGGAGCCATCTTTGTGGTTTCTTGGTCCCATCCCCCCACCACCAAAAATAGGGCCGAGTAAAACCATGACAGTGTGTGGTTTAAATAAAATAAATAAATCAAACCAAYTGATTAGATAAATAAAAGAAGGCTGCTGGAGGGATAGTAGGGTTTGTACCCAATGTTTTTGAAGGGATTATAGAGACTCCATTCACCATGCTCGAGAAGGACACTGTGCCCATGCTACTGTGAGGACTGCAAGCTGGAGGGCAGGGAAARCGCTAGGACACACTCAGCTGCCTCWGGCTTCCAATGAGCCATCCTATKCAACAGCCCCTTCCACTGTCTTCTYTGCCCAGCAGTGGCCTGTAGTGGGATGTGTAGTGGTGGGCTGGTCTCAAGGGAAAATAAATTCAAGGCTTGTCTGTGCTTTGGGTGGAGCCTTCCATCTATGCCTCTGATGCTGGAGTTTCACTTGGGTTTACATTTATGTTTTAGAGAAAGATAGGGACGTACACATATATAGGGTACAGATACAAAAAAAGCTCTACATCACAAACACTTTGTTGCACCAAGCTTACAGACTGAGGAAATTTTTAGGAACTGATGGATATTCAAAGGATAAAACAGGACTCCTGGGAAATACAGGAGTAAAACCTGAGTAAATCTCAGCTGGTGTCTTTGAATGAGTCAAATTTTATTTCAGCAGCAGGTAGATCAGAAATCTTGGCATTGTTTTTTTGTCATGAAGCAATCTTGACAAGTATATATGCTGGTACTTAAAAATTCCTACTGTGTCATTGAAACACTTCCAGGCATCATTTAATCAGGTGAAGGAGATCTTAGCTCACTCCTTGTTCTCATGCCATTTTGCCAATTATAGCTTGTCTAGAATTTTGTCTGCTCTTATTTGCAAATATCTCTTCAATTCTTGCTAATTTCTGCAGCTAGACCAAATGATTAAAGCCAACCTTTCTGGCAGGCACAATGTTTGCTCTCTGTGCACCACACTGCCCATGCTGGTATTCGCTGTGAGCCCTCCAGCCTGGCTGAATGTAGCTTTGGAATTTTGTTTAGTATGGTCTGGCAGGGTTTGGGAGGTAGGGGTGCACCAGCCCACAGACCCCTACTCATGGGCACAGGGCTTGTGTGGCTCAGGGAAGACCAAACCAGACAGCCACCTTGTACCACAAGCTGAGCAACRGGAGAGCTGCCTTCTGCCTTTGGTTTGCCTTGACGGCATTTGAATGTATTTCATAGAATCATGGAATCATTTAGGTTGGAAAAGATCTTTAAGATCAGATGGACCAACCATGAAACCCACCRCTAAACTGTGTCCCCAGGTGCCATGTCTATGCATCTTTTAAATACCTCCAGGGATGGGGCAGCCTGTTTCAATCCTTGACAGCCCTTTCTGTGGAGAAATGTTTCATAATACCTGCCTAAACCTCCTGGCGCAACTTGAGGCCRTTTCCGAGGGATTCCTGCTGGTAAATGGTGATGCCACACCGTCCATATTCTATTTTGGCGCTGTCTGWTTAGTTAGTTCTTTGTTGGGTTTTTTTTTTTTTTTCTGGCTAGGATAGCCTGTTAGCAGCAGAGAGGGAAGCGATTCATTGCCGGAATCCCGGAGCCCCGCCGTTCAATGCTTTGTGGTGGTGCCGGCACAGCCTGCAGAGGGTGCTGCACCCCCACCCTGTACCCGCCATTCCCTTTTTCCGACAGAGAAAATAAGCMTTTACACCGTGTACCGTGTCCCTGCTCCTTTTCTTCCAGCCTGCTGGCGATAGAGGAAGTCACCCAATCGACTGTCATCTGTTTGGCTGAATAACATGCGGTTCATTTGCGTGGCATGTGATTACAAGGTTCTGGAGGACACTAATTAAAAAGAAAATCTGGTGAGAGAATAGGGATTAGAGAGTATCCATCAGTCAGATGCATGTCAGCCAGCAGAATAATACTAATTAATCATGATTAACAATACGGTCTGTGCCAGTAGTGCATCTTATCTGAGGACTCTACAAGCATTTTGTGTTTGATCTGCGCAGCTCCTTCTGAGGGGAATAGGCATGATAAAATATTTAGAACTGAATTTGTAAATGGCATTTCTGAAATGAGACCCCTAAGGCAGTTGTACAGAAGCGCCAAAATAAAGCGCCTGGTTTTGAGACGTGCTGAGCATCTGCAAAGCCCAGAGTTGTCGTGCTAGTGTTACCTCAGATGTCTTTTAGTGCAGACATCGCAAATACCCCCTTTCTTCTTGGTATAGGACAGGATTTCAAGTGATATGCAGGCTGTGCTGGGAAATGCAAGTCTGACCCTGTGGCCTTGACTGGATTTACTGCTCATCTGTACTGAAAGCAAGCATGCAGCCTGCAAAGAAGCAGCCTGGTCATACATGCAGGGCCAAGTTCTTAGGAGTAAGCTGTGCAAAGGTGAGGAATGTGTAAGGCCAAGCACACCACAGCCCAGTTCACCTGCAAATACTCCAGTTTCAACTCTCCTARACCATGGTGTGAATGCTTTGAATACATC
This sequence comes from Malurus melanocephalus, assembly GCF_030028575.1. Taxonomy (NCBI): domain Eukaryota; kingdom Metazoa; phylum Chordata; class Aves; order Passeriformes; family Maluridae; genus Malurus; species Malurus melanocephalus. The sequence goes on from NW_026623311.1 coordinate 534,455, forward strand.
TTGGGGTTCTGCCAGTAGTGCTGTTTGCAGGACTCAGTGTACTCTCTACMCCTAATCAGCTCCCAGATCATTGTGCAGGCATTGTCCAAAGCATAACAAGTGTTCTGGTGAACAAAATGGCAAGTTGCCTTGCAAATCAAACTTCTGAGTCATAACCAAAACAACAGTGCTGAGAAAAAATATCCAGCAGCTTTGAGAAGTATGTTTTGTTTTATAGATATGCAATTTTTTCAGTGTTTTGTGCCTCAGGATCTCAGGATGTGAAATGCTATTTTTAGCAGCATCTGGAAAAAAAAACCCAAAGAGCACACAAAACTCTTACCCCCCAAAAAACCCAGACCAAACCAAACCCAAAAACAAAACCAGATTTTGAGCTCACGTGTACAATGTCTTGCTGCCATGTTTCCCACACACAGATGATTTCTATCATTTTCATGCTCAGCAGCCCTGAAATCAGAAGTATTAGAGCCTTAACGCTCAGACCCCTAATCTCCCCAGGCTCACTGGAGAGATACATGCCATTTCAGGTTGTCTTGGTTTGAAAGACAGGTGTTTGCCAATGAAGGCAGGGACCCCCCTTGGAGTGGTGGATATGACTCCCCTTCCCTCCGAATTATTATAGCTTTGAAAAATCACGGGCTTTCAGGCAAGAATATGGGTAAAAGGGAATAACAGTTTTTACTAATATGTATAACAAGGTGAAACAAGTAACATAACAATAGCAACAACCAGCCCAGTCCCAAACCCAGTGACAGCCTTACAGAGACACAGCCCCCACTTTGGTGCAGTTACAGTCCCAGTCGGCAGGGGCGCTGTTGGCTCCCGGCTGGGCAGGGTGGGTGCAATGATTCCCCGGTGGCTGCAGGGGGCGCTGTGACGCGGGTCCCGGCTGTCTCAGATCTCCAGTGTCGCCAGTGGTGGACACAAACTGGCAGAGGTGGATGGAGAAAAAGTTCCTCTGCAAACTCACAGCAGGAACGCCAATCTCAGTGCTCCTCTGGACAGCAAGAAACCCCAGGACGGCAAAAAGATGAGCAGAATCCCGTGGCTGCRTGACGGGATGGAGCAGAGCTCAGCCCTGAAGCTGGAATCTCAGTGGGTCCCCGGCAAGGCACAGGGGAGAAGATCACAGTGCAGCAAAAAGGAACCAACGAGCAGAGATGCTGGGCTCTGCAGAGAAAGGGCAGGCCAGCTCTCCCCCGAGTAGCTAGCAGCTCGACCTCCTTCTCTCAGCGAAGCAGTGAAGGAAGTAAAGTTACTCCCCATCACACACAYACATTGCCTCCCAGTGCTTAGCAAGATAGTTTAGGTGGGGCATAGGTCYCATTGTCTTCACTAATCGCCGACCCATCAAAAGGATGGCCTGGCAATCAGTGTATCCCAGCAACAAAATGGGRAAGAAAAATTCCCCAAGAAAGGAAACAGAAGGAGAAATCTTAACCAACAACACAGGTGAAAAGTGTTTTCTTTGTCTAGCTAATAGAGTGGTTAGTCACTTAATTGCTGCTCCACCTCCTGCAGACCTGGCAATTTTTTTGCTAATACAAGTTAACTGAATAAAAGCAAATAAACCTATGCCACAAATGACTCTTTGCAATACCAGGGTATAACTTCSTGGCCTGTGTTCAGTCCTTTTTTTGTCCTTTTTCTTTTATCAAAGAACCAGTATACCCTGTAGGGTGGGAAACCTAAATTATGCCATGTGRTCTCCTAGGTCTGTAGCACAATGGAAGAAATCCTCCAAGTTCTGTAACAGAGGCAGATTAGTTATAAAATCCCTCTTTAGAACTGATTTAAGTATGGAAAGGAAAAAACATCCAGTGTTGCAGCTCTAGTGCTATTTATTTGAGATCAAGATTTTTCCCTTCTTTTTATTTTGCTAGCTCTTAAATATTGTATTTCTGCCATGCTGCAGTGCTTTGAACCAGAATAACACAGACCCCTAGAAAATGACAGATAGAGGACAAAAGGTTAGGAGTCCTGGCAGTGGAGCCAGCAGCAGTACATAGATTTGTAATGTCCCTTTTGAGTCTCAGACTTGTCACTACTTTTTAAGCAAATGGGCAAACTTCACAATCCTCCTAGCTGTTGTTTCAAGTTGCCTTGGAATACAGGCAGAGCATTCTACACTGGTGACAACCAAATACTAAAGTCGGTAATAATCACTGTTATGGGGCCCATTGCATTTCCTCCATCTTTGTGATAAAATTCTGCCATTCTGTTCAACAYAACACATGAAAATGTTATTTGTAGATTTGGCAACGTGGCTGGAGAGGTTTCTGGGGATGTTGTGAGCCCACCGTGACTTTTCTGCAATGTTCAGCTGGAGACATGTAGCCTAAAGTCCTGCAGAAACCTTTCTTGCATTTTATACAGAAGGGTCTTTTTATTTCCACAGACACCTTTTCCATCCCATAGGCAGTGTCAACTGTGCTGTGACTAAATCCACTTAMACTGCAGTTAACCCAGTGCTTCAGAGGACAGTATCACTTGGGACACGAAGTGAAAATTCATCCCTTAGGAAAGAGTTTGCCATGGTTTTGCAAGGCACAGCAGTAACCTGGTAACCGACATATCCATTTCTGTTACATTTTCTAGGTCAGCGTGAATCATTCTTAAGGGAGAAAATTTAACTAGGCAAGTTGAGAGGGCTGTAACTACTCTGTGCTCCCCCTTCCCCAGCTGGCCAAGGAGAGTCTTTCCTTGCAGATGGTGATGTTGGGGAAATGCAGCACGCCCCCCCCCCCCCCCCGTCCCTTCCCATCCTCTCGGGATGCTTTGCTGTTGACAACAAGGCTAACAATAGTTCTGGTTCCAAGGATCCCATCCCTGGCATACCACTGAATAAGTGCAAAATAAAATGAGAGAATAAAGCAATTTCAGTCTGAGTCAGGAGGTGTAGATGTAAAGGCACAAGGAACCAGTAGGAASACACTGCTCAGAATGAGAGGCAGAATCCAAAGTAAGGTGCCAGGCAGAGAAGCAATTCTGGTATACACCCTAGCCCTGCCCTATACTGGACATGTAAAGGAATCCATAGTTTTGGAAATATTAAGAGTTGTCTCATTATACACATTCAAAGTTAGTGACATAAGTGGGAAAACAATAGTCTTCCATATGCTGTGGACAACAGCATCAATGATTGGTGCTTTAACCAGTGAGTAATACTTACCAGCAAGACAAAAGTGTGTGGGATGTAAATCTGAGCACACTGCACCCTTTCTTTGGTGTTATCTTTGAAGATACTGTGGGCCACAGTCTTGGCCACTTTCAAACCTGAGGCTGTCACACCATAAAGGGTTACAGACAGGGTGCTTGGCAAGGGTTACGGACTGTGTGATTTGGGCTGAGGACCAACAGGTTATGACATACTGAATAATGTTCAGTCTTGGTTCAGCAGTTTGTGGGCAAAGAGCAGGAAAGAACAAAGAGCAGGAATAAACCACGAAAAACACAGAACTCATCTTCATCAATTTCATGGAATATTTCTTAGCCCAGTTATCATCAATTAGGCAAATTCTTTTCTCTAGTGATGAACTTTTTTTGTATCTTTCAGAGGATACTCTTACTTCCTTGTGCCTCAGTTTCCACACAGGGGATAAAAATATTTCTTTAACTAGCAGAGATGTTGTGCTGATTCRTTAATACCCACCTGCATTTTCCAGACTCTTGAGATGAAAAGTGCAATGTATGTATTTCCTTTTAAAACTGTATTTGACTATCTTGCTGAAAAAGGCTTAATTTGGACCACTGCCATCATGGGAAGGAGAAGTTCTCAGCAGACATAGGAAATCAGAATGAAGCATACCTTGTTCACCCCTCAAACTCTGCACTTCCAGGACTTGCTCAATGCTCATTGTAAGACCAGAATATCTGCAAAGTACCTGCTTCTCTATCTAGGTTTAATCTTGGCTAAATATTATTCAGGGAACAAATTGTGACAGCTGCTGTTCAAACACTGGGCCTTCTGATGATGTTGGTATTTGTATGAGAGATGCATTTGGCTTGCTGTCCCATTTTAATGAGAGCATGAGTGTGTGTATCTCCTGTGCATAACTCTGAGACAGTGTTAAAACAGGTCAGGATTTGTTTTAAATCCCTGCCTCTGGGGCTCTCTTATTTCCTGCCGAAGAAATCAGCTCTTCAGCAAAATGTATGTCACCTTAGCAGAATGAGGGGTGCCATCTGCAGTTAGAAAGCTGGGCTTCACAAAACGATGCCTTTGCTTTCAGTGACTGCATTGCATCTCCTCATGAAGCCTCTTGGATCACAGRATCACAAATGTTCTAGAAGGAATCCACAAGACTTATCAAAGTCCTGGCCCTGCACAGGACAGCCCCAAGAATCACATCGTGTGCAGCCATGGATATGGGCCTTGATTTTGAGAGAGGGGTCCTGATTTGTTCTGTTGGAGCAACACTCACAGTTTTTCAGACTGCTGCACRGGGTAAAGTCAGCGCAGTTTTTCTTTTTATCCACCTATGCAACATCCCAAAACTAGAGTGTGACAGCTCTATCTGTTGGAGGACAGACGGGCTCTAAAGCAAATTTTTAGGCATAAAGAATGTGTGGGTTGAGTGAGTAGCTGARGAACATCTGAGAAGCTATGGAAGTCAGGGTTTTCTTAGATCTAAGAGGTTTAAATTTTTCAGTGGAGGATAACTGTGCCCCATTGTAACAAAGCTGAAGGCTTTTTTAGACTGTGTATAAACCCTTGATTTTGGCAAATAATGGCTGACTGGGAAGCTGGAAGCCGTGTGCTGTGCATGCAGTCTGTAAGCCTTTTGTCATTCTGAATGTTGGTTCAAGTAATCTTTCTTTGACAGCTCATTTGCATCTAAGCTATCCCCAAAGAGTCTGAGAGTTTGGAAATAATAGAGATGACATTTGGGTAAGTGCTTAAAAATGCACAGCAGCAGCATGCTCGGAGGCTTGCATTAACAAGCAGAAACSAATTCTGAAAGTGAGCTATAAAAAAAAGAAGAGAAACTGTCTGAATGAAGTAAGCTTCACTGGGCATCTGATGACTAAGTAGGAAGTGTTTTGTGCCAAAACCTGGGAAGGTAAGCGTTACTCGCAAGATGACAGTGCCAGAAAATAAACCAACACCAATGAGGCTTATGGCTAGAATGCAGAATTGAGCACAGCATACTCCCARCCTCTGTGAAGCACTCCATTGAGAAAATTGCTTGCAAATCAGGCTGAATGGCAATGGAAAACCAGGGCAACAGAATTATTTCAATGAGCCAAAAAAATTAYATGATTTTAAGTATTCCTGTCCTCTAGCATAGGTGTGGTGCCAGCAAATCTGRTCAAGCAAGGTTTGAGGATTAGGGCCATGCAATTCTGCTAGTTCCCAAGCAGCTGATGTCATGTGCAACTCAGGAGGTGTTGCTGGATACCAGTAGGGTGTATCCTGACAGGAAAAGAGATGGTGGCTGCTGTGTTTGGAAGAAAAGTGTTTGTGCCAGGATGGGTACGTTAAAACTGTCTTGGTGAAGGTAGCTCCGTGCKGAAGTAATGCAGAATTGTAGGTATCAGGAGCATTAAAGTTCATTAATTTGATTTAGCACTGGTGTTTCCATGATGTGCGAATGTTYTAATTTTCTWGTTTTCTAATTTTCATTCCTACTGATACTATTCGTAAGGACTGCATTTTGACTGAGGTGCTGATTTTACAAACATATAGTAAGAGATGGCATTTGCCTGAAAGCTTGTTAGTCCACATGGGGTGAAAGATTAACGTATTGAAGAAATACAAAAGCAAAATGAGGGGAGGAATTGCCATGCAGTTAAAGGACAGATTAGGGCGAAGCCAGAGCTRCCAGGTTCAGCATCATGCCCACAAGAACTGTGCAGACCTGTTCAGTGTTATTATCCCCAGCTGCATTAGGACCAGCTTTATATATTCATTTTGCAAAGCCTAATTGCCTTCATAAGGGAAAGCAATGTTAGGCCCTCTGAAGAAAAAGAACATAGGCACCCAGGAATTTAGCTCTAAAATGGGCATTTTGGGCTCTGGAAYGTTACAAGAGCATATTTTATTTATTTGCTGTGGAAAGATGGAGATAAAACTCCTACAGGGTCAGGACCCAGTTCTGAGTACTTGGGCCTGATCCAGCTGGGGATGGTGCAGGAATACAGGATTTACATGGTGCTCACAACAACCTTGACCCAGGGCTCACTCCTGCCCAAACTTCACCCTGTTGCTGTCTATTCTAAACAAAATTCAGCAGAAACTGCTGAGCGTTGGAAATTAGTTGTAAAGGTCATTGATTTCAGCCATTTATCCTTACCCTACTTCCACATGCCGGAACATGCATGGTTTTACCTGGAGTCTTTTTTTTTTGAGCTTTATTTGTATTCAGTGGCATAAACAGCCAGCCTGGAGTCTGAGCCCCTTTGCCCCTCCAGTGTCATGCTCAGGAACACACAGAAGCCAGAAACACTCATACAAATTACCTGCAAAGAAAAATCAAAGACAATGAGCAAGTGTTGAGTGTTCTCATCTGTTTTAGTGAGCAGCCTTAGCGTGGTAGAGCTCCCACAGAGTGCCAGCGTAGCCTCCCCTATTTCCTTCAGACCTCTCACCCCAAATAGTGCCTGATTCCAGCTTTGCCAGCTTCTTTTAGATCCACAGGAAACACTTGAATTTTAAAGAGGGAATAGCGTTCTGCAGTAATACAGGAGCAGGAATCCTTGATAGCTGTGCTCCTGCCTGGAATGCCTGCAGGCTCATTCAAGTCTAGATACAGGCAATAAGGAAGGGGCTTAGTAGGACTGAGGTCCCAAGCTAACACAGCAACACGGACAAAACCCCTCTACAAATCCATTTTTTTTGCAGAGGCCAGTTGGCCATTAGGGGGCCTTTGTGCAGAGAATCTCTGGTAAATAACTCAGAAGGGAGCAGGATTTTCTCTGTGGTGAGAAAGATGGAGATTTTGAGAACTTACCTGCTTCCTCTCATTCTTGAACAGAATCTCAGAGTTCTTTGCGCAATACCCGTTCTCTTCTTCTGTTTCCCAGCCAGGGACTTTCCCCTGTTTCAAAAAGGGCTGCTTGGGGAAACAGCCAAGTGAGGAGCCAGCTACTGGGACGCTTAAGGACCAGGCTGAAGAAACATTGGTTTTGATAACTGTATTTCAAGAAACACAAACTTTTCATATTCAAGAATTTCTGAATTCCCATGGGAAATAAAATAAATAAGACCGTACCTGAGAAATAAAATAGAAATATCCTGCTCACTCAATTGTTATTCTGGGATGGAATACAAGTAAAAAGGTAATGAAAGACTCAGATGAAATAGTAATTTTAAAGATGGTTTCTTGTWAACCGAACAAATATTTTTAAAACACCAGCAGGGTCATTTTAAGGAGGAAGCAGCTGATTATTGATAGATTTTATACTGAGGTTGTAAGGAATCTCAAAGGCAAATGGATTTGTCAAATGAAAATTTTGTGTTCATATACTAAAGTTAAAATTATTTTCTGCTCTTTTGTTTCTGTCTTTGGCAGCTTTTCACCAAGGATTTAAGAAATTTTGGATAAATATCCATGGAACTCTTTAGGATTGGAATTTTTAAAAAATATTTCTGCTGAACCCAACCCACATCAGAGTATGACCAGGTGTAGTGAGAGTAAAGAAAAAAGTAAACAGCAGAGGACAATAGACGTGCTCCTCCCCGTAGAAACCACTGCTCAGAAATACAGATAGAAGTAGCTGGAAAGTTCTGTGGCACTCCTGGGTTTTATCTTGGAATRGGGAGCTGAAGAAACGTTTATTTTCAGACTTAGGTCACAGAATAAGGAGTCAGTGAAATGACTCATTATATCCTACACCTTCTAAATAAAACTTTCTTGAAATGAYAGCCCATTGGAGAGCACAGTGCCTCTTGAATCAGTCTAGAGCCTTGGTGTATAAATTCTGTGATCACAAAGAACCTTAAAAGGCTTTTTTCATTTTTTTAGTGCTTCAGTTCCTATAGATTTTGGACTCCCAAACAGATGAAAGTATGTAACTTGCTTGTTCTTCAGGACTAATGTGAGCAGCAGCTATAGTTTTATTTTAAGAAAGTGGGGGTGGATGTGCTGCTTTGGTCCACATCCTATCTGAGAAAATACTTTTGCTGTTTGGGAATAGGGAAGTGCAACATGCCTTGATGGGTTTTGCAAAGGAAGGGAATACCCTGTTCACTTGTATCTAACTCTAGCCCTAACTCCCTCCAGAGCAAGCACTTCTCACAAACAGGCTGCAGACTGTAAAACACAATGAAATTCACAAAATCCATTAATAGTCATTAACTACACAGGGCTCTGGAGAGATTCTTGAATGTTTTACTACTACGGTAATTTCCATGCTTCTTCTAGATTTTATTCCTCCAGGCTTCTCCACACTATTTCCAAATCACCCATGTCACAGATTTTATTTGGGGAATGTAAAGACATCTCCAAAGAGCACAGTCCTTAATTAGAGTCCTTTTCCTCTTGTTTCAGATAGATAAGGTTGAACAGTGTGATCACATACATGGCTAGTAGATATAGTTATTTAGAAATGTCTTATCTGTGGCTGCATCTAAAGTTGCATTTTGATTTGGTAGAGTAACACAGTGTTGAAATGAACTCSCTGCTCATTCTCACTTCTGGTCCACAAAATCGCTTGGCACATGGGATGYGGGCTTCCTTTGAAAGAAACTGCACCAACAGGCTCTACTCCAGATAAGCATCAAACATAAGGCTCTGGACCTACGACCTGTCCATCAGAGAGCTTCAAACCACATGTCTGGGGGTGATCAGATGGCACCCTGCATGAAACCAGATGAATTCAAGCTCTAGATGCAACTTATGCAAAAGACAGAAGGGAAAAAAGCAGCCTAGACTGCCAAGTAAAGTCAATAGCAGTGGTACAGATCACTCTCTTCCCTGGAGATACTTGCTGTATGTCAGTCTTGCTGACTGACTGATTCCCTCTTTCTCTGTGGCATTTAAGAGCCAAAAATAAATTAGGAATTTGTTATAAATAAATTAGCAGTTAGCACTGTTAGTGCTATGCAGGAGGGCCTGTAAAATCTGGGCTAGGAGCCCTGAAAATTACACTGCTGAAGAGCAAGGCCCGGTCAGCCATGGCCTTTGCCTTCACAGAGCACTGACACCAGCCTTGCTTGGGCTGAATTCCAGGCAACTGAGAGGTCAGTGTGGCTTGAACTCTGATACCGCTGGGAGCAAAGGTGCCTGACTCTGCTTGTTTGAAATGCTGGCCCACTGGAGAGCGCGGTGTCTCTTGAATCAGTTTAGAGCCTCAGTGTATAAACTCTGTGATCACAAAAAGACCTTAAAGGGTGCCTTCTCATATCCATCAATAAACCATGATTCTGCCATTTCTTCACCTTACCTGCTTTGCAGTCTAAACTATTTYGTAAGGGTAGCTCCAGCTTCAGGGAGTAGTCTGAGTGCAAGCAGCTCCTATTTGTTGTTCCTTTGCCTGTGTTAAGCATTGAATTTCTCTTGGAAAAGCATTTATTGGCCTGTGCCTTGCACATGTTCCATTCCTCAAATACTTTATGGGGCCAGAAGACTCCTCATGAGCTGAGGACTATGTTGGGTATCTTCAGATTATCAGTGTTTCTCTAACTCCATGATAGGAGACTGGGGATTTATTTTCTCTATGAACTGCTTTTGTATGTTATATGATTTCTGTGCTTCATGCATCAGTGCTTCTCCTCATTCTGTCATCCTGTCACTATTCTGAGCACAGACAACACTGAGAAGACTCATACTGCACACTGGTGACACATCAAGCCAAGTGGCCACAGTGAGCTGGTTCCTGCAGCTGACAGCTAGAGGTAGAAGAGCATCATGTTGAATTGCTTCTGATTTACCACCTAAAGAAACTGGTTAGAGCTATTCCATATGAGACTGGCATGAGTTTTGAGTCAGACCTCTGGACCTGTAGCAAAAGTCTGGGTGACAACACCAGCAGGCCCTGTCATGGGTTTAGAATCATCCCAGATTGCATAAATCCTAAAAATAGCAAATTTCTGCAAATTGTCTTTCTTCTTCCATGTCTTGTTGTTTTCTCAAGGAAATTACTTATAAGAGGTCACTTTTCAATACAAAGCATCCAAGTATGTTTCAGGGTAGTCTCATTTTAAGCCTCTTCCCYTTGTTCTCACAAGAATGTAAACATGACTTCAAACCCTCAGGTCTTGTTCCATTCTGATGGGATGACAACCACCTATGAAGGGTTGGGATACTGGGGCTGTGATGGGTCTGCTAAAAGTTAGTTCTGTAGGTGAGATAGCAGATCAAAACCTACCCAGCCTCTCTCCAAAAATCACTGGGCTGGAATACTGTCCATTAAAAACAGAATCAGAGAAATGGGCAAAAAAACACGGTTTATTTTTTTCTGATCTGCTTTAGCTACAACAATTAAATGTAGAAAAATGACTGTACAGCATGAATGGTTATTATAGTCTTATTTGCCTTTCTGCTGTATGAAAGAATTTAGCTTTTTTAAGTATTTAAGAATAATGCAGTTAACAGTGCACTGAGAACAATTATGACAGAAGAACTTGAGATGCAACATGAACATAAAATACCTTTGTTATTTTCTTTTTCTTTTCCTGTCCCTGTATTTTCATTACATAGTTTTGCTGACAGCATTTAGTCACATTTTTCCAACTTTTGTTGTGAATTTTTTAAGAGTTTTTAACAATACTTCAATGCTGATGATCCCATTGTTCTGCAGTTCGTATCAATCTCATTAAATTATTTGACATGGATACATTCTTTGCAATTGATACTCTTTTTTTTTTTCTGCATAAAAATCAAAAGGGAATCAAAATAACAAAACAAGAAAACGTACAATGTGAGTACATTGCTAGGCAAAGCAAGCCACTAGGCTTCTGCTAAAAAGGATTATTGATATATTTATTAAARTAATCCTCCATTTCCATCTCAATGTGCACTTATTTGAATGTCATAAATAAACAGTCAGTTCTTGATTTTTGCAATGCTAAGCATTAAATTAGAGCACAGACAAATCAGCCCACACAGGAACCTCTGGCTTGTCATAGAATCATAGAATCCTAGAATGGCTTGGGTTGGGAAGAGGCCTTAAAGATCATCTAGTTCCAACTTCATGTCATGGGCAGGGACACCTTTCCACTAGACCAGGTTGCTCAAAACCCCATGCAACCTGGCCTGAAACGCTTCCAGAAAGGAAGCATCCACAGCTTCTCTGGGCAACCTGTTCTGGTGCCTCAACACCCTCATAGCAAAGAATTTCTTCCAAACATCTAATATAAATCTCTCCTCTTTTAGTTTTAAACAATTTCCCCTTGTTACATCACTTTCTATCCGTGTAAATGTTGCTCTGTCTCTTTTTTAAGTCCCTTCTGAGTAATGGAAGGCTGAGTCCTTTTGGCTGAGCTTAGTTGTGTCTGAAGTGCTGTTGATGGGCAAAAATCTGTAAGTGTTGCATTCAGACTTGTTTCAGGTAGTMAACTTTATTGGTGGATCTCATTTCCTGAGAGAAGAAAATGGTGTTATTACAGATTGCTTTATGACTGATAAAAAAACATCTCAGTTCTTGGGTTAGGCTTTTCATAGAAACTTCTTTACACACACATGGTTCATGTGAGCTCTGTCACAGGCAGGAGCACCACAAACAGAAAAAGCTTGGGCACTCTTTTGCTCCTGCAGACTTTGAGGAAAGAAAGAGTATTACAGCATTGGCATATCCATGTAAATTTATCACAAAAGAAATTTAMATCCTTAGTTTTAATACTCTGAACTCCATGGTCAGCCACATAATAAGCATGGCCTGGGTTCAGCCAAAAGCCAGCAGAAACTCTCCTCTGGCCTAAGTGGAAAGGACTTGCATTTCCCCATCAGGAGCCCACAGKTTGTCTCCAGGTATCCATGGCTGGTAGTGCAGTTGTGTCTGCAGAGACACTGTGGCCATGGAATGGTTCTGCAGATAGGTGCCATAGTGGAGACGCAATGTAAAGAGGCAGCATGACAGGTTTCCAGATGGTGCTGCCTCTTCACTGAACACGAGACTCTGCATGCAAGTTGGCTATACATGACTGTTGGCTTCTTCCAAAAATAAAGCTGGTCATTAACATGATTCTGTTCTTTTTTCTTGATGTTATTAAACTGAGAAATAAATCAAGTGTTTGTGGGTATGTAGGAAGGATGGCAAATGAAAGAAAAACCAGAAACCCAGAAAGAGGCGAGCCCAGACAGCACATGGCTTGAAAGCACTTGCGGAAGTAGGCTGTGTGTCTCTGCAGTGTTTTTATTTATTTTACACCCTGCCATAATATGTGGGAAAATATCATMATGTGCTGATACACTGAAGGGATACAGTAGGCTTCTGTTCCTATTCCTTTAGGGACTTCAGTTTATTGAGGCTGCCTTTAATTACTGGGATTGAAATTATAATCAAAGAAGGGCTTGAATAGGGATGTTGATACTTCTTGTGTCCATAGAAGTGAGAAAAATACCTCAGGCCGAGGTTGCTTCCCCAGAGATATGTTTGCTCACTTATCTAACAGATCATGCAGTTGGCAATGCTTATATTTAATTACAGCTTCAGAATCATGGTAATAGAAAACTGTTTATCCTCTGTCCTTAGACTCTTAGATGTCAGGCTTATATGCTGCTCTTTTCCGACTCCTTGATGGAACTGCAGTGAATAACAAGCCGGTGCTTCCRGATGCACTGTGCATAAATACTCCTGGAAGCTACCCAGAAAATACCCTCCAGGAAAATTCCAGAGACACTCTTGATGATTCACTCAGCGCTAGTGAACCRCCTAACTGATGTGAACACTCATCATGTCGTAAAGGGCTTAATCTAATAAGCAAAACAGGAGTCTTGACTCCCAGTCCTTTTTATTTTGCTGCTTCTTTCAAAGCCATCTGCTTTTCTGACCTACTTCAGAACATGCAAATTCACAAGCGAGGTGAAATTTCCCATGGACCAGTAGCCTGTGAAATATAATTACYGTGCTAATTTTGAATTCCAAGTGGTCAGCATAGGCTAGGAGTGCTCGCTCAGCAAATATGATAACACAATTACAACGAATATTAAAAAAAAGGCTATGTTGAGATTTGGCAATGACTCTGGAAAATGACAGGTAGCTTTTTTGGGGTCAGAAAACAGACAACAAAATGCCTGATAAATRTTTGGGTTTTTGKTTTTTTTTATGACACACAGATGCATTCTCAATAGAAACAGTTGAAAGCAAAAGGAAATGATAACGAGAGTGCATCACATCCAGGCTGCTTTCCCAGCAACGCTCAGAAAATGAGAGGCTGTTATGAAATCTGTGCTCCCTTGTGAGGTCCTTGCTACCTTGGATGACCTCTGTCAAGTTATGCGCTCGTTCAGCACTGCAGCCTGTCTGTAACAGAGGCTAATAACACTAAGCCTTCTGGATAAATCCATGTGGGATTTATGACTGTGCAATGCACAGCATTTCAAGGTATACAGTATGCCAATTTGACAGTATCAGTGACAGGGTAAGGCTGTGAAGCTGTTTCAAAAAATCTTAGAAAAATCCTGCTTATGAGAAAAGTCTCCCACTGCTTCACAGTGGAATAGAAGAATAAGATTTAATACTGTATTTTAATGTAAATAATTTAACTGCTTTCAGTAAAGACGCTATGTGGCTGATTTTTTTATTCTTTCAGAAATGCCTCTGGGATTCATCTATATTAATTTTTTTTTAATTAAAAAAAAAAAAGTGTTTTGATGAGGATAGCACCTGGTATATTATCCAGTCTCTGGAGTAAATTGTACTAACACAGCCGAGGAATGTCAGTTTTGCCCATTGGCACCTCTAACACCAATGGTGTGTTTCAGGCTGTGGGAGCTCAGCCCAATGAAGCAAAGCCCCAGATCTCTTCTAGGGAAGCGACACYCTTTGACTTGCTGTACTTGGAAGAGGAGCTAAAGGCACTGCTGGTGTGCTCATGGCAGGAGATGAGGGAATTGGAGTCACAAACATATTGCATATGGTCTCCATTTCTTGGGAGGGCTTGTGTACAAAGTGCATGGAGTGGAAGGGGGAATATATTTCCCTGCATCCCAGACTATTTTCAATCTATTGTGCCATCGACAGAAGAATCTGATGCACTCAGCAGAAAATATATAGAAGAAATGCTCAATGCAAAGATGAGACAAAATGTACTGAGGGGTTGTGGGGTGGGGGTGTGTGGAATTAATTTTGACATAGATGCTTAAATCAAACAGCCTCATGGTTACAGCAGTGGTTCAAATGTAATGTGATTTTAGTCAGATCTCACTGAAAATCCAGTTACAAAAGGCAGTTTCTCTCTCCCCTGGGTGCTGCCTGTGAGCACAGTAGGGTCTGGGGGCAGAAGAAGATGTAGAGGTGCTGTGAGATGGAAGTGCCAGGCAGCGCAGGGCTGCTGGCCTGCTGCAGGTACTCGTGGGAGAGTATGAAAGCTGCCCTGCAGGTTCAGGACAGCCATTTGCCGTGCAAATGTTTTTTAACAACCAGGGAAAAACATCCTACATCACATGGCTGGCATCGTGTGGGAGCTTCATGAAAAAGAAGAATTGAAATCCAGCTCTCCAGCTCTGAGAATAGTTGCTTTAAGCATAAAGCCAGTTTTCTTCTCCCTCCTTGATGCTAGCATGTTTTCCAAGTTAGAGCCATTTGAGTGAGGCAGGGTAGGAAGAAAAATAACCACAACAGAAAAAAAATATACATGCAGGGATGCATAGATATATGTGAATATATGCATCTATATGATTTGGATGGCACATACACAAGGGTTTTGCATAAACACGATCTTTTAGGATTGCAAAACAACATATTTTTCCTTTGTGACATTCTTAGAAAATTTTAGTTTATGTTTAAAAAAAMCTCCATCAGTCTGAAGCACAGGCAACACAGTAAAATCAATTCTAAGTGATGCAAATTGGCACAGTTATTTGAATAGTGTTATAGGCAGACATAATAATTGTCACCGCCTGCCTATATTAAAACATTTCGGCTATACAAAGCCTTCCATAAGCTGCAGTTCTCCTTTTAAGTAGTTGTCTGAGCTTGTTTGATATTTATGGTGAAACAATACTGAACATTTTGCTGTCATTTGGCATCACAGGACAAACGTAACGATAGACAAATTAAAGCACAGGCAGACAAAACTGTGGGGGTCAGTGTATAGATGTCTGATATTATATCTGGCTGGAAATTATTCCAAAAGTCAACATATGCAAGTACTTAAATGTGGCTTCTATTTTCTCTTTGGTCCAGAGCCCTGACTTCCTTAACAGCAAACACTCGCAAACACACCATCTGTTGTTGAAGAGTGAGCATTTTAATGAAGAGGATCAGATTCTTTCCATCTGACTTATTCCTTGGTGCCCATTCCATTTTCTGGGCAGTTGTCTGCAAGTAATAYAGAATTTCCTTTGGTTTCCTTGAACTGTTGTTCAGACTTTTAGGTCATTAGGCTGGTGATTTGGGATGCAATCAAGGATGTCAAATACATGTTATGATTTTTGAATAATTTTCTTTTAAAAGGAAAGAGACCTGATGAAATCACTCAAATATTACTGTCAGAGTATCTGCACAGTGTTTTAAAACCAAAGGTGTAGCATCAGTCACAGCGGTGAAACATGCATCTACTTATGCATATGCAACCTCTGTAGTCACCTCAACCCAGCTTTCACCAATCCATCAACAAAGGGATGTGATACTGGTGTCCCTGTCTCCTTCTTCATTTGGAATATTTCTTCTGCGCTTTGTGACCATGATTTAGGGTACATCTCCCGCAGCACATTCCCCACACTGACCCAGAGCATTAACATCTTGTGGGCCTTTTCCAAATTCTCTGTTTTGCTTTTGCCTTTCTCTGGCTAAAGGGTTTCACGTCCTTTCCCTGCAGTTTCCTGGTGCTCCTTTGCCACCACAAGCCTGCCAGGAGGGAAAGGAGGACTTTTGATCCAGGAGATGATGATCCTTTACTGAAGCTTTAGCAAACTGACAGCTACATTAGCCATGAAACAAGGAGCCCATGAGCAACCAGAGAGGCTTAGTTTCCATAAAGCCAAGTCATTTATTTCTCTAACCCCACTGCGCAGCTGAAGAAGCCTGACAGTCCAGGTGGAGCAGCAAAAGCTGCTATGTTCCATCCCCGTCAACTGCTCAGTGACAGTGGCAGTTTGATGTTACACTGATTTGTGCCAAGGAAAAGCCAGCAGGGCCCGTGTCCAGRCAATGACATAACTAGATCAGTCCTTAATGTTTGAGATGAAGGTCCTCTCATGTCACTGTCACCATGAAATAAGGCCTCAGATATGCCCCTTTACACAGTCCAGTTGGGTTAGCATTAGTTTGGAGGAACTGGGAATCCTGTTGGTCATAGCAGGATTGATGGGAATGTATGGTTTKGTGGGATAAGGGAAACAAAGGTCAGAGAATAATTGATATCTCATCCTAATTAATGTCCATGTAAAGAGCCCTACAGTAAAATGAGACATATGACTCCCCTCTCTTAGCCCTAAGCAGCTCTGGAGAAAATGTTCACTTGTCAGAGAAACAGTCACAAGGGAAGAAGCACAGTTAACTCACCCATTATGAATGCATCTCTTTTAACACAGAGGCCTATCTTTTGTAGGGGGGCACAGCATTTTCCAGAGGAAGGGAACTCAAAGGTAGTAACTGTAATCAGTAATACCTGATTCTTCTAACTAAAAAACAGAGGGAAAGAATGAGTGTCAGGGGCAAAGAACATGTCTTTTTGCTATTTAACAAAAACAAGAGACCTTAGAGCAGCCTCACAATGCCTAAAGGGAGCCTACAGGAGAGCTAGAGAGGGAATTTTGACAAACGAATGCAATTAAGACAAGGAGGAATGGCTTTAAACTGAAAGAGGGTTGGTTTAGATTAGATTCTTTGCTGTGAGGGTGGTGAGGCACTGGAACAGGTTTGCCCAGAGAAGCTGTGGCTGTCCCATCTCTGGAAGTGTTCAAGCCCAGGGTGGATGAGTAATCTGGTCAAGTGGAAGGTGTCCTTGCCCATAGCAGACAGGGTTGGAACGAGATGGTTTTTAAGGTCCCTTGCAACACAACAATTACATGATTCTATGATTCTATGATTCTATGATTCTATGATTCTATGATTCTATGACCTAGGCTTGCAGGACATGGCAGTTAATTTTGAGGCAAATTCTTCAGGTAGGAACAGGATTTGAGGGGGAAATGCCAGAATTTGTGCATTCAGGAACGTACTCAACATCATGGCATCCATTGTGGCAGCACATTTCTGTCTCTTTTTTCCTACCAAAAGATTTTCCACACCTTTTATTCCTACCAGTCTTCTTCAAGGAAAAGCTGGAAATTATTCTTAAAACCAGAATCTAATATTTTTTTCTCTCCCTCTTTCTTCTTAAAAAGAAAGTCTTTTTCCTCCTGTTGCAGAAGAATTTTTCACCCAGGGAATAGGACAACTGTGGTYATTTACTTCTTCATCCCCAAGGGAGGTTCAAATGCAAGTCTACCCTGGGGCTGGAGAGCTCTCCTGATAAGGTGGTAAAGCACCACTTCCAGAATGCTAAATATAAAGACCTCGCACCTGCCCTTCGGGAGTATACATGGTGTCATCAGTGGGTTGCTCAGCCAAGGTGCTCTCGGGCCTCTCCASTATTGCTTCACTTTGTGGGTCTTGGAGTAGAGAAGGAGGAAGTCAGCTGCTCAAAACACAGCAGAGCTGAAGRCATTAAAAAAAGAAAAATCCAGTTCAAACAGTGACCTAGGCAAGCATTTTTAAGGACAAACATGGACACCTGGTATGTCAGTGTACCTTCAGGACCAGTTTGCTGCTGGGCATGTGCTCTTTGCATTGCCCTTTTGGAACTTCAGCTTCTGAAGCAAGAGTGGGCTTGGCTTTGTAGCACAAATCCAATTTTTGGCTATGTTTCTGTGCCTGGTTTATTTCAGTCATCAATACTGCTTGAATGAGAGTCCTGTATTGACTACTTATAGCTCTAAACAAGGAAAATAAATACTGTCTCTTCAGATGAGGTGCCAATGTCTCTGTAATTCCCGCAGTTGTTGTGCTATGATTGGAATTTGGTGCCAGATGCATGGATTCCTCAGACAAACAGCTTTCTGGCAGGAGAGAGGAAGATCTGGCTCTGGCAAGTCTGTTTATATAAGAAGTTGCCAYGTTACTGGCTCTCGTTACCTGCATTGGCTTGATTGGATGAAGCAGAGAAGCCAGACACCAACTATTGGATAAAACAGAGCTGGCAAACCCCTTCACACCCACACATTGTTAATCCCATCAGAACCATTAAGTGATGCTACTAGTAACTAGTAGCTATAGACACACAGTCTTAATTAGACACCTCAGTGTGAGAGGAAAGGTGATTTTATACTGATTTTCTTTTTCTCTGTGTGCAGCTACTCATTTMTCCCAAATGGTACCCTTTGCACTTCTGATAAGGCGCAGAAAGAGGTGGGGTGGTGTGTGTGTGTTGTCCTCACTGGACAGGATTGGCCAAAGAAAGTCAGATTGTGGGGCAGAGTTTATGTAAACAGCGCWAGAAGRAGAAAGGTTGGCTTCAGAGCTTGGATTCCAGAAATCACTGATGAGAGAACAGAAGAGTTTTCAAGAATAAGGAAGGGTTAGCAAACAGCATACATGCTAAATCAAGCCACTCAGGACAGGGTCAAAGTGAAGGCAGAGAAAGGTTATCAGCTTTCAAGATTGGATTGATTCCCTCATCCACCCCAGCCTCCAAGCAACTGAAATGAGTTCTGCCTTTTAGTYGATGAGAAATCAGCAAGTGACCTGTTGTTAAGCTCTGGGTATGGTCTGTTTGCTTGACCTTTTTCTTTCAGGAACTTGGCATACGCATGAGTGCTTTGACACTTTGCCTCTGGCCAGCCCCCGCAAGTCTCCTATCTTGGCAGGAACCAGAGGTCATGCTGAACCCTGCTCACCATCCCTGAGCACCCAGGTGCACCAGTCCCATTCACTCTTTTGGATCCCTTGTATCCCACTCCCACATGGAGAGAGTTTTCAGAGTTGTCATTTTGTGTTTTCCTACTACAGCATCAACCAGCGACTCCTTTAGCTGGTGCTCTGAGAATCCTTCCTCAACATTCCTCCTGGTGCCTCTTTCTAGCTCACACCATCCTTTGCAGAAAAAAAAACAGAAACTGTGATAGCTTTTATCACCCCGTGTTGTTGAAGGTCATGTTGAACCATGGGATTCCAGCTSGTGGTTTACCTTGGAGTCCTGTGACACTCAGAGCTCCTTGCAGGCAGGGAGGTTTAGCTGTGGCCTGTCTAGAGAGTGCTCCAGTGGGASTTTCCTTGGGGAATTACTGGTTTGGCAGTGGCTTGCCTATCCCAGCATGCCTGATCTSCAGCCTGGCCCTCTCCTGCCTCTCCTAGTCTGCATCCCACCCAGCCCTTCATGGTAAAGGTCAGTGGTGCTCCTGCCAGGCTCTCCTAGACCCAGGGGAAGCCACAGCTTTGGACCCTGTAGCAAGAGCCCCCACCCAGGCTTCCTCCAGCAAAACTGTGTKTAAGCACCGCCTTGGAAAGTCCACCTTTCTTCTAGCAGTGTATCCCACTTGTGGGGTTTTTCCCCTCCACAATTTTACTTTCTAAACCCATCTGTCAGTTACTGCTCTCTGTTTTAACAGGCTCCAGCTGACTGAATCTGAGGGCACAAAGTGATTGATGCATTTGCCTGGCACTAYACCATTCTGGAAAATAGTGATGGTGGTGATTCCAGAAGGATGTTTGACCAGGCATTACTGAAGCTAAAATTTGTCGATTCATAATTTTAACACTCCATGGAGCTWGTTGTTCAAAAGCATACACAGGAAATCTGAGCTGTTATTTTCTCTGTCTTTGATTAAGATGCCGGTGTGTGCTGCTGTGAAGTGAAACAGCATAGGCTGACAGATGAGCATTTTTCCCCAAGGGCATTCTCCTAGGAAGGCAACAGTGCTGATTTAGCAAGGAAGTAAATCTCGATATATATGAATGCTGCTGTGTACATGCTTTTATGGYACTCAGGGAAGAAATCAAAATAATAAAAAATACAGAAGCCTTCATGGTACAGTTCTTTAGCATTTGAACATTTATCGGCAGCTTGACATGAGCAACTACATGCTGGAGGATGGAGCTGTGCCTTTTTAACAGCTGTAGCTTGGAACATCTCATCACGCTGCCATTGGAGCCCCTCGCTGACAGAGCTCTCCATAAACAGAGACCKTGGTGCAGCAAGGGGAGGATGAAAGCCAGGGAGATACCAGTGGAAGTCTGGGACTTCACAGCCCTGTCTTATTTATGAATAACACTCAAACGTAATTACTTCAGTACAATCTATCTTGTCCAGTTCTCCTATGTGTTATCCTGTCCCCACAGGGCTGCTTTTGAATTCTGTTCCACCCTCAGGAGGTGCATGTCAGTAGAAAGGCTCTGGCTGTTGAATTGACCCATCAAGTTCTGTTGTCTTTGAAGGGGAGTTTTTCCCATTTAGGCACTTGTGGCAGAAATTTGAGACTACAGCCCTTTAAAGTGACATTGCACACACCCAATAGGATTACAGCAGCTGCACTGCAATTCTGAAGATAAATTAAAACAAAATTTTCTGTGAGTTTTGTTGCCAAGCTGTCCCAGCTTTGGGCAGCAGATATCAGTACAGGAGCTACTTAGGTGTGAGAGGTGCCAAATGAAGCTTTGTGATCAATCCTCCTGCTCCTGAGTAAGAAGTGTAAAGGATGCAAACTCCAGTTGTTCCCACAAATTTTGCTGTTGTTTGCCAGTTCGGGATTTTGGTTTTTTTTCCCCCCTGCCATCCATTACAACATTCTTAGCGGAGTTACATGCATTACATTTCTTAGCAGAAAGAACAGCACTTCAGCAAACAAGACCTGACTTTTTCTGCATGCCTAAAATGCCACATGAAGTTCAAGATTTCCTATCCTTTTTTTACACTCTTCACAGCACTCAGCAGCTCATGTGGACCAGACATAGTTACTTATCGTAATAAAGTGTACTCGACCTACAAACATTGAGCAACACAAGTCACAGCAGTGTTGGAKGGTTAAGCAAAACTTCCCTTACAGAGCGTGATCAGTTACATTTCAAACAATACTTCTGATGAAAGAAGGCTGTGAACAAATCAAAGCTATTCTTGCAGTTTTACGTCCTATTCTTACATACAAATCCAGTGAGGCTTTTGTGGTAGTTTACAAACCTCAGAAGAGATGAGTTGCTACTCAAGTCTCACAACAGGTAACAGCATTTCATTAAAAAAAAAATCCACAAAAACACACTGATTGGGACCCCTCCTAACAGCCAAAGTCCGTCAGCCTTCCCTGTGCTGCACGCTCTCCTTTGCCAATACAGAACCAGGTTCCCAGCAGCTTTAGTCACAGCCTGCACCAGCCACGCTCCTGCCTGGACTCAGAGCTCACAGCTTGTGCCTGGTGCCCTGCACASCTCTTCAACTGTCAATAGAGTATGTTTACAGAAGGCACAGGCTTTGCCCAAATTTCACAATGCAGAATATAACCTGCCTCAAACCCTACCTTGATTAGAGTTCTAACTACTGGAATTATTTTTATTAGTGAGGTCTAATTACACAGTCAATTTAATTACAAGGACCTAGAGTTCATGCTTGCCTATTTTAGCAGCTTGATCATGTAGCATGTTAATACAGGAATCTGATTAAAAGCATCTATTTATATTAATTTACTATCCATTTCAGCCAGCTAACGTAAGAGAATGGATTAGATGTTATTAACAGAATTGGGTTGTAATCTTGTGATGCAAGGAAKGTTTGCTCAAGCACTAATGTACACTGGTCCAGGAGCTGGACAGTCTTCTCTGACCATACTTGTGCACCACTCCTTCCTTGTCATGGCAGWGCATAGCCCTAGAAGTGTTCAAGCACCATCTCTTCAATAATGTGAAAGGAGAATTGTAAGTTAGCAAGTCTGAATAGCTCCAATCAAAAAAAGACACCTCTGTAATTAAGAACTTGCTAGACAGGRCTGCTGAAAATCCAACCCTCTAGTCTCAATCTGAATTCTTTTCTTTCTCTCATTTGCCTGGAATATACTCCATAGATTTAGGGCAATTTACCATAGAAAATGTTCTTGACCAAGTCAGTTCTGAAGGCTAGGTTTGAATATGTCAGCTGTTTTAAAGTTCAATGCCTGAAMAAATGTCAGTTTTCTTCCCTCCTTTACACACACTTGAGAAAACTTCATTACCTCAAATATGACAAAATATTCAAGACTGTAAACATGAAAATACTTCAGTGTGTTTTCAATTCAGTAATGCCTCAGATGAATTTCAGAACAAAATTAGTCTTAGCAATAACACAAAGATTTTTAAAGTCCTTTATTAATCTGAATATAAAAAAGACAGAAGCTGCCTACAATATAGGACAAAGCTCTTGCTTCATGAGGAAAAAAAATTCTCTTTACAAAGTGAAAAAATAAATACCCTCTTAGAGTAAGGTTTATATGCTAATGTGTCATAAAAAAGTAGAGTTTTAATATTTTGACAAAATGTCTGTGCAAAGAAACAGATGCATAAACACACATTACTACTACATTAAGGCAATATGAAAAGTATAGTCAGAAAATTTCAGTAAAGTGACAGTGTACTTTTCTAGCTTTGATTAAGCCAGTATTGCACCCAAACATGGTCTCCAGTTCCTTCTGTACCCTGGACAAGACAWTAGGAAACCAGAGCCCAAAATGCCCAAGTAGGGGGGTGGAAATTAAAAACATTTTATTGGATAGGCCATTTCCTGCTAAAGATGCTAACTGAAGAAAGCATTTAAAACTATACACAACCCTTAAAGATTAATTGTTCATGTTTAATGGTTTAAAATCTCCAAAAATAAAGCCAACTTGAAGGGCAGCTGACTGCAGCTCCCAAGACCACCAGTCAAAAACTGACTGTGGGAAGGTTGGGACTGCACTACTCAGAGAGAGCTGTGAATGAACTCACATAGCAGTGCTTCCACAGGACACTGTCAACCACAAGACTTTCTGGACCCACCCTCAACACTTGAAGATTAACAATCTTGTCCTCCTTTTCCAAAGCTATTGTCTCAGAATCGTTTTCTATTTGATAGAATTCTGAGTTAAGCACAGCTGCTTGGTGAAGCCTTGTAACTTCAGTTTAAGAACTAATTTTTAGAAAAGAGATCTCTTTAAAGCAGTTTACTAAAAGCAGCAGCTATGAGCCTTACTAAACTGGTATGTGTAAAATCTAGTCTTACTACTAAAATAAATGGTGCAACCGTACTAAAAAGGATTTAGAGCACATAAAAGAGGCTGCATTGCTTTYGCTGGGTACATCTGCATGTGTACCCGACACTTCTCCAGGGTCACCGAGCTTTGTGGCAATACTGCCTTGCTACAAACTTACAGATCATCCTTTAATTAACAGAATCAGTTACATTTGTACTCTCAGATGATACCCCAAACTATGTTGGAAATGCTGAACAAAAAATATTTGTTAGAAAAATCCATTATTTTTTGCTTTTGATCATGGATAGGTGCCAAGAGTGATTGCCTTCTTCACAATCAATGGTTGCATTTCTTATTAGTGCAGTTTAAAGAGTACATGATGGGTTAAAAGTGTGCATGTAGATCATATCACAGTCAGATTGAGAAGACTGGTGTGGGTTGGCAAGTACACATGTTGGACGTGCTCTACACGAGATCTGCAGACAGGACACGACTGGAAAGGAAAAACATGGGGAAATTAGTTTATTTTATATTTTGAAAGTCTCTGCACTTCCTGCAGACTTCACATATGCAATAACAGAGYACTTTTTCCATCATCCTATATTTAAGACAGGCTGTGATGAGAAGCATGCAGCTCATTCTTAGCCTCATCACAAATTGCATTAGCACATCATTCAGACAGAATCCTCTTTTGAAATTAGTTTATCACAAACAAAATTTTACAAGTTTTACTAAACCATCAACATGGACATATTAATCCATGTCCATTAAATATATGAAAACCCAAACCTTCAACACAACTTGGTAACTCATAACTTAATGGCATTGCATTTACCTGTAACTGGGAAGCACAGGACTTGCAGCAAACTGTGTGGCCACAGGGACAAAAGGTTGAATTTATCTCTTCTTCACAACACACCATACAAAGCATGGACTCCTTTAGCTTCTGCAACTTCTCTTGCAGGGCTTTTGTTTGYTGGCAGCTGAGACCCTCACAGTTGTCACAGTTCATGCTGCTTTCCGAAGACTTAAGGGGTGAACTTGGTGGGGTTTGATCACTTCTTGAAACAAGATCCACAATGCCAGCATTATAAAGAGCTCGCCTTGCATGATCATAAACTTCTTTTGATGTTCTTTTAATGTCAAAGACGTATTTTTTACCAAGATTGATGTTTTCATTCAGAAATAGAGATGCTAGGTGACCCTTTAAGTCTCGACTATACTGCATCATGACAGCACTGGTGACAGTGTCACACCTGTAATGCAATACGACAAAAGCAAGCTTTGTTACTTAATACCAATAAACCCATCCCTAGAGTAATTTGTTCCTAAAGTTGAAATAACAGCACTAAAATTACAGTAAATAAAACAGTCTGAGGTAATATTTAAGCTCTTGAATGATCTTTGCATGACAACTCTATTTTGAAAAGCGTGAAATGGAAAAGCGACAGTTACTTTGCATCTTCAAAATGTGAAGTGTCTGGCAAAATGGAGCCAGCCTACAGAAGGGACTTAAGGAATWATGCTAACAAACAGCAAACACTTGCTTAATCCGCAGTTCAGAGGCAACATTTYTTTGCCTGGCATTTCCAAACACTGCCTTAAAGAATTCCAATTAAGAGTCTGGCTCTCAATTTTTATCAYGGAGTCAAGTAATACTTTTAACCCAATTTCCACCCAGTAGTTTATATAYCAGTATTACATCATTCTGAAGTGAACCAGTGTGAATGCAGTGTAGAGAATTAAGGCATTTGTATTTGCCACTGAGTATTTCAGCTACCCTAACCATGCTTGTCACTTATTTCAGTGATCTGGTTGAACCTCCAGAAGCCTATTAAGGCATATCACTTCTCTAGGCAGCACAGGACAGAAAACACACAGAACATAAGGACTACAGCCTCACTGGGCCTGAGGTCCAAGATCTAAGCTTACTGGCCAAATGTTATTACCAAACTAAAATTCTGCTTGAATTAAAAYCAGAAACTGCAAAGGACAGCAGAAGCTACAGAGACACAGATCAGAAAGTAATTGAAACTGGCATGTGGTAATTTTAAGATAATGCTGCAAAGTGTGTTTGACAGCTAGTTCTACTGATCAATATTGGACATCACAGTAGGAATGAAAGGGGGTTGAAAAACTGCCCACCAATAACTGAGTATAGCACCCCTACCTCAAAGAACAACAGGATAGAGACAATGGATAGCTGCTGGGATGAAGCAAAATCCTGAGTGTGTAAAAAGTTTTAAGTATTTGAGATGGGAAGGTGGCATACAGGTAACAACTGAAGCTGCCAAATAAAGGATCTACATATCCTGAATGACAGGATCTTCCCCATTGGTCTCACTCTCCCTCTTACACAGGAACAAAAAATATATGTATTGTTTATTAAGTATAAAGGAACATAAAATGTTTATATTCTGAAATCCTGTTATTCATAGTGGAAAAATTTTGCTTACTTTTCTTGTTACTCCCACCCCACAAAATGGAAATCAGCAAAAACCTATTCAGTTTCTGGCCTTAAGAGGAAAGGAGAGGCTGCAAAGACAATGAAATTTTGCAGAGTATTTTCAAAGTGCAGTCAGACTACTGGCTGCTTAAGCACTTAGTTCAAACACTGGAGAAGAGCAGCAGCACACAGCTGTAGTGGCCATACTGACCTGTAAAATGCATGTGTCTCAGTAATTGCTCTGTAAAGTCCACTTGCTGCCCTCGTACTGATCATCTTAAACAAGCGAACCACACTATTACCAGACTCCTTGGTAACAGTCAGATATACATTCTTCCCAGACTGAGTTGCCATTTGAACAACAGGATAAGCAATCCTATAAATTAATATTAAAAAAGAAAGGTTATTTAGTTTGTAAGATAAGGGCTTTTTCCACAAACTACTAYTGTGCATTTTTATCAGAAGTTACAATGATGTCTGACCATTGTCAGCAATGCTGATCAAAGATGCTGCCTCAAAAATATGTATAAAAATCAAGAGGCCACTTGTTATCTTGATTACAAGCAGGTAGTTTCTGCAGAACCTACATCCCACTAGTCACATTTAGTAATTATCAGAGCAGTTTTGCATATTTAGGTGAAAACTAAAGGCATGCTTGGTACTGCTGAAAATTGAACATGCYAATGGTTCCAGAAAACACATACCTGTTGACTGGACTGAAGTCATCTTTACAGATGGATATGCCTTCAGGTCCAACACCAATAAGGAGTTTTTGCCCTTCACTATCTCTCACTGCGTGCCACTCTACCCCATAGTTCTCCAGTGTTGTAACAATCTGTAGAATCTGGTATTCAGCAGATGCTTGACTTAGACCTTCTAGCTCCTTGTGCTTCGCAATAATGCTGTTGATACAAAGATTAAGGATAGGTGAATCTACTGAAGTATCTGCTGTTACTGTCAGCAGCTTGTTTTAACATGGGTTTTTAGATGACCTAGTTAAACAGATTATTAAATGCTCCTGCTTTGTCTGTCTATGGATTTTCAGAAGCTGTGAACTTGAAACAGTTGAGAATTACCAAAACATCTTGAGAATGTCAAGGAGAAAATACTGTGCATTTGCTTAGAAATGAAAAAGCTACACRTAATTAAGGTTTTCCAACTAATACCACCAGCCCCAACTTATTTCCCAGATCTACCAYGAAGGTCCTAGTTAAAAAAAATACAGAAAACTGACACACAATGTTTCCTGATATTCAGGGATTGAGTTATGAAGGCATTTGGAAATTCAGTTTACTTTTCAGAGTAAGGGCACTAAGCCAGATAAATTCTTTCATTCACAAGTGTAGSTCTAAGACACGCTCACAATTTAAATACCCTGCTCCAGGTACTGAAATACCTTTATTTTCCCAAGTACCCGGGTTTTTACAAGAAAAAAAAAAAACCGCAAAACTAAAAACCACCCCATAACTGAGCTTAAAAATTAACTGAAAACAGTACATCAAACATTCAGGTTGCATTTTGATCTCCAAAGCTATTACTGTTAAGTTACAGTTTTACACTTTAGTACAAGTAATTAAATGCCTAATAAAACCTTCTGCTGTTGGTCCCCAAAAAGGAGACTAGATCATTGTGCTCTTTTTACCTCTCCAGAATGGTAGTGGTGAGCTCTTTTGTACACAGCTCTTCATAATTGTACTTGGCAGTGTTCTGATTATAATCTCCAAAGTTCATCTGTGCCAACAATGCACTGAGTTCAATTGCATGCTCTGAAGAACACTGTAGATTACCAGCAAGAAGATCTTCTTTTATATGCAAGAAAAACATATGCCTGTAAYGCAACCAGAAACATTTGCTTACACAAATTGTTACATGACATCTGTAAACAAGACATATAACAAGTAATCTCTCAGCTATGTAAGGTAATCAAGAATTTGCAATGAATGTACCAAGTAAATCAAGTCTGGTACAAGGTAAAGAAAAGGGCTTCCATCTTATTCTTCACTTACTCTTAAACATGAGGCTACAACTGAAGATGGCATCTAAAAGCACTACAAAAAGAAATGAGCACTTTAAAATCATCAAGAATATCTAAAATATCAATGAAATATTTCAATTAGTTTCCTATGTTTACATTTTTTGTTGCTATTTACACATTATTCTGCATTTCATAAAAGCAAATTTGGGAAGAGCAGCTCAAAACAGCATACACACTTCTGTCATGCAAGAGGAGAAGCCATACTTTCTGTAAACAGCCTTGGTGCTTTTGCCAGTGACATGATTAACAGAATAACGAAACACCTGAAAAGGCATTGTGGAATAAAACAGAAAAACAGCTTCTATGTTTTGTCAGACCTTTCCACTTCAGATCAAGGCAGGTTTGACAGCTTGCTGCACATTCACAAAGCTGTTATTAATTATCTTTCTTATAGGTCACTTGACAGACAAATCAACATTTTCACCAATGTTAACAGCAGCATGTTGATAACCCTACAGGCTACCTTAACTTCTATAAAATCATCCTTATCTTTCCTCAGGGGATACAACATAAATTTTTAACCATTTTTTTAAGACTTAAAGTATTTATGGAAACCAGATGCAAAATTATGTATCACTGAAAAAAATCTTTCAATAAATGAAGCCTAGCACCCATAGGGATGTGTGTCTTGGCTTACACAGGAATGGGACATTTACTTTTCTAAAATTAAGAGTAAGGTACTTTTAAGAAAAGCTTTACTGAATTGCTCAYCAATGTAGTTGAAGATGATGGTAAGTGATGAGCTTTCCTTCCAATGAGAATTTGGATAATATCTTACATATATTCTGTTGTAGCATTCTGTATTCCCAGTGTACAACAAGGCAAATAGAACTTTTTTCAGCCCTATGAGCAATTACAAAACTTGCAAAAGTTGCGTTCTTTCTTAGCTCTACTTAGTTGCAACTAAGAAGATACCAGCTCAAAAGATGCCTCACATATACAACTTCTTGAATCAGGAAAAAAAGAATTGGTATTAAATTATCCTGTAACCTTTCCTACAATCCATTACTGCAACAAGCCACRGCTCCAACACTTCCCTTTGCAAACCATTTGAGTCATGCTAGAGCATCATGCCAGCTGTGATGCAAGTGCTTAAGCGCATCACTCTGAGGTCTAAATATCAACCTACACCCTTTCATCAGTTCTAGGGGGGGGTCTGGTGGAAGCCAATGTCCTCACACTGTGCAGGACACCAGAGCAGGTGGCAAGAGGACCAGAACTTCAGAGTTCTTTCTACTGTTAGCAGGGTATTCTTTCTTTAGGCTCTTGCTTTGAAAGAAACTCAAACCTCTGCTCCCATCCCCTTCTTCTACCTTGCAGAGTCATAGCTCTTTAAAATGGTTGGTTGCACAGACTCTTTTTGGTGCTCAGTCAATAAATCCAAAGTATTTGACAAATTATTAAAACAGTAGGGTCAGAATAAATTCAAATATTAGGCATTTCTCTAACTCCAATCAACATTTCTTAAAATAAAGTTTCTCATACACTCTTGATCCTCTGAGATACCGTAACAGAACTTCTAGCCATTTTAACTAAGTGCTAATTACAAATATGGTATTTCAAAGAAAGATCAAACAATTTTATTTTCATTAGCTGAAACACAGTTGCAACTACCACACTTAAATTCTTGTATCTTCAGGGGTTTTTGCATATGATAGCATGGACTACACAGGGTAAAGTCAAGAGTTTTCCCCTTGCTGTGAAGACCTTATTAACACMCAAGGGGAGCTGAAAACCAAAATATTGCTTCTGCAAATACAGATGAATTACAGAAACAGATACAGCAGTTGCATGGCTTGTCACTTTCCATTACTACAGAGCCTGTAATGGCAGAGGAAGACAAATGAGTTTAAGGCACAATGTGAAATAGCACCACATCAGCTAATGTGCAGTAACTTCCCAAAACTGGCTCATACAACATAAGGGAAAAAATCTCACAGATACTCAGCTACTTTGTATTTTCCTGATAAAAAAAAACAAACAGCACACATAAAGGACAGTTATTTCAACGTAACTAGTTATGTAAATTCTTGTCCCAGCTTAAACTATGATAAACTATTTTATTGTGTCAGAGAAAACAGACAAAACTCACCTGTATTTAACAGCCCATCTGCACCTAAACTGCATAAAAAATAACGTGAACTGCATCCATAACAGGACAGTCAATGACTTCACACTCATCTGTTACAACAGCTGTCCTGAACCAAAGTTCAGGTGGCAAATTCTCTGCTGTTCTCTTTTTTTTTTTTTTAATTTTGAATCCTTAAGTGTGTTTGATGAAGGAAAGGCATCTAGAAAGACAGTGACGGTTGTAAACATTTTATACATCTGAAAAACTGGTTTTGATTAGCCCATCCAGTTGCCCTCAGAGTGCACTCCTCCTGAGTTTTACTAATATCCATTGTAAAATCATCCCCTCAAAGGTCCAAAACATGACACTAGCCAGAATTAGATTACAAAATATTTTCTTCTTTTTTTTTTTTTTTTTTTTTTTTACACAAAACCAGAAGTCTTTTTATCCTTAAAGAAAAAGGCATAAAAATGTGATTTTATTGCTGAACACAATCAAGCAAAACTAAAGCATTAGGAGCCTTGAGGCAGTTCCTTATCTAATTCTGGAATTCCAAAGSATCCAATAGATTGTCTGTAGAAAACCTGGTCATATCACAGATTCTATTAGTTACAAGAAAGGATTTATGTATGTTTTTGTAAATTAGATTAGCACCTAATTGCTTCATGACAATTCATCTCCCTCCTCTCTTGGAATCTTTAGGTATGATAAAAAAAWTTAAAGCWTTTCTCACCGCTAAAGATAGTGAGGTTGCACATAACAGGATGCAYATTTCTTCAAGGAATTATTTCAGCACTAGTATTTTACACTTWATGGAATTTTTACCTAGCAAGTTTTAGAACAATGGACTGTTAAAACTGAAAACTGAACTGTTTAAGTTCCCTAAAGGTTGCATTTCCAACATTGCTGACAGAATGTCTTAAGCTTGTCTACCACAYAAGAAACTAAATGTTTTTGTTTCTGCATCATTCCCACTTCAGTTGCACATGATACACTAATMTTACCTGTTATAAATTTGACAAGTAACTCAAGTCAGACAAAAGGTATGTTTTGCACTTTTGTGCACTTTTGCACTTTGTTTTAAGCACATTCTGCAGCTTTTTACTACTCTTGCCAAAGTTTCATTTAACCTTTAAATCTTCACAGAAAACAATTCTTCACAASTCTGAACTTTGCCCATCAGTTGTTGTGGCTCCTAGTCATCTCAACACGTGCCAGACATGTTGGGACACTGAACAACTAGTGGCAACTTAAATGACAAACAGAACTTTTCATTGCAGTCATAGCCTGAGTTCTCTACAGGTGACAGCATTAGCACAAAAGACAGTCTCTAGAACCCAAAATAGCTTTTCCTTCCCCTCTGAACTTCATGCTACCTATAGATACTAGTGTATTCAATTATAGAACATTTCTTCTGAGTTTAGTAGTTCAAAACACTACATAGGAATCTGACTAGAGGGCAACATACTACATTTGCCAAAGCTACACTTTGGCAGTCACTGCCCAGAYAGATTTCTTCCTTTCTAAAAGAACAGAAGGCAGTTTTACAATTAGAATAGGATCACAGGCTTTCTTCAAGCACTAGCTACACCGGTGATTTCATATTCAGTTTGCATCCTTATTTTTGGAGCCATGTTTTTAATATAATTTAAGTTTCATGTGCACAGAAAATAGTAAAATCAAGTGCAGAGTGACTAATGTATTGCAGGTTGTAAATTATTTGATACAAAAACTGTAGAAAGGAGAGGTTGCAAGGAGATTTCAGCAGACGGTCTATTTCACAAAAATGTATAGCTACCAAACCAAACTCACAGACCTAGATATCAATCACATCAATTGATTTTTGTCTTCCTCTGGAGCAATTTATGCAGGCCGACAATACTGCACACTGCTGCCAGAAACAGACATCAGTATTTCACTACAATGGATTTCAAAGAGGGGGCAAATCATCTAGTTAGGTGTTCATCCAAACGAACTGGCAATAACAGCTCCACAACAACAAAAAAAAAAAAAAAGACAGTATGGAAAGTATTGAGTACATGTAATACAAGGTTTATTTTTCTTTCGTAACTCATTGAGGACAATTATGTGCATTTGGAATCAAGGTTCTGCACTACCACTAGCAGTTTCTTTTCTTTTTTTTTTTTTTTTAAATCAAGACAAGGGAAACAGCAAACAAGTAGCTAAAAATGTTAAGCTCTAATCTTGGCTGTCACTGGAAGAAGTGACAAGTTCCAATCCTTTACCAAAAAAGTATTTGCATATGATTAATGATTCCTAAACTAGAAGTGTAGCCAAAAGACCTCATTCTCTTGCCAGACTACTGGTAAGAATCTCAGCATATYTCCCAAGGAACTGCCTGTTTTCATTGGGGTATGATTCCTTACCACAGGTTAAGGCTCTTTCCTACTCTGAAGCAAATTTACCGCTCTGTAGTCTAAAGTACTCAAAATTAGGAGGCATAATTTTTCTCCCAAAAATATATGTAAAGATCTCTAAATCTAGAATATAATTCTGTTCTTAAAAGCAGAAATAAGGCCATCCCACATGAAAAAAGCAGGTTTTTTTGCATGCTCTTCAGTATCTTTGTTCTTACTTGTTCTCAGCAGAGTAGGTAAAAGGTTACCAGCTGCAAATCAGATAAACAGATTCATTAAACTCACCCCAGTGTCTATCACACACACTTTCACTGCCTTGTAATAAATAGCACATCACTGCTACGCTGGCTACTCAATACTACAGGATAATAGCATGGTTTTCCCATTTTCTAATGGATTTTACAAGGCTGTTCTTAATTTCAACTAAGTTATCAATACAACTGGATAACAATGCAAAAGAGTGTACTTTGTAAATATCATTCAAATACTGGTAAACATCACACAACTTTTACCAGCCTCTGAAATAATACTTGTMACTTTCAAGGCTGGCAAAACACAGGCTTTTTGAATATTTCATGACACTGTGTGGCTTGTTAGAATTTCACATTTTAAATCGCTCACAGACGAATACTTAATTTTCAGTCATACTACACAAGACAAGTAAGGTTGAATTTAACCCATGTTAAAATTAACATGGTTGAAATTAACCCTAATGCCCACCGTTCTCCCGGACTGCGCTACTGGCCTCTTGCCAGCTCCGCACTCTCCCTGCTAAAAGGAGAACAGGAGTTTCAAGCCTCCACGTTCCACAAAAGCYCTCTGTCCCGGGCAGCGGCGCGACAGCCCAAACCGGAGCTTGTTCCCGGGCCGTGCCCAAGCGACGCCGGGCCGGGGCTACTCCCGGTCAACRCCCCGGTGCCACGCTCCGACACCCGCAGCCGGTGCGGCGGGACCCGCCCAGACCGCAGCGCTGCCGGACACCTCATCCCGGACCCACCCCTARTCAAAAGTCTCCTGAAAATTCCGATTAGCGAAGTATAACCCCCTCCCTAAGCCCCAGCTCCTCACTGCAATTCAGCACTTCACAACATTTGATACATGAACCACCCACAAGTCATTCAGTGAAGAAGTGAAAAGCAGGGTAGGTTTTTTTCCCCCAACTGTTGCACGACCTATCAAAGAGGTACAGAAAACAGTGAAAACGAACACGACACAAGCCAGAATTATGATCTCGATCTTGGCCATCACATGTGTCTTTAAGCAAAGAGATAGCAATCTTTTTCAAATCAATATGATTTTCCATGCTAAAGAAAATAGGTAACTACTTAAACTTCTCTAAAGCAACACACTGTTTCCATCTCAGACTTGTTTGTAAAACTCTGACAGCATCCTATTACATTTGAATGACATTCTTGCACTGAAGCACTTTTATTCCATTGAAAACAATTCTAAACTATGAAATAATGTGGTACAATTCACTACCAGGTAGTCAAATAAAAACCCTGGAAGTCGAGATCTAAAGAATAGAAATAAACTGCTTTGAACCCTGACAAAAGAAGTGCAGTAGAATGGGGTTTTTCCATGCAATTCTCAGACTCCCAAAGCAGTTAGTGAAAGTGGTTTATTGCCACAGTGGTCAGAGGTACAATTATAACCGGCTCTGTCTTTGTACTGTGCAGCAAGAAGGCTGCCTTGCACAGGAGTATTAAAATTGGCTGCAATCTTCCACTGGGCTTATTAATGGTAACAGAAGCAGAGGTCAATGTTCTGTTGCCAGATGAGCTTTCTTAGCATGTAGAAACCCAAACATTAAATGGCTACAAACAAACATACACCTGAGTTTTAAACTGAAGTGCAAGGCAAGGGTCTCTAATGAAGCAGAGCAACTAGGGTWGGCAAAGTTTCCCGAGTAGATAGAAAAAAAACTGGCAATTCAGTTACAAAACTTGCTATTATAATCACGATGAAGCATATCAACAAAATTTAAAATTACTTGCAGCTTCTCAGATTTCAAAAGCAATCTCAACATGCATCTAATATCTATGTAAAAACAGGATCAGAGGCAGCAAGCAAAAGATTGCAAAACTTCCCCAGCATTCTTCACACACAGAATAAGGCAACTGCTCTGCCAGAAAYACCCCACACATCAGATATGGACATTAACTGCTTATAGGAAACTAAGGGTACCCATCACTTTCTTCATCAAGACTTTGCAGATAAAGATACAATAATGTGTCAACTTCAATTGTACTGCTAATCCTTGCAATTCTATTATATACCTATTGATTTTTAGGTTTGGCAACAGGTTTACAAGATTTTCACCTTCTCCTTGATGCTTACACACAAATCAAGTATGAACTCACAATTACATGCGTATGTAAATCCTCAAGCAGACCTGAGTAGAAAAAAAAGTCAATCTACTAAAACTCAGTGTCAACAATCCAGGAAAACAGACATTAACCACAGGCACTGGAATTCTAGGTCTGCCACATGTGGACTACTGGGCATGCAGAACTAAAAAACCCTTATTACAACTGGACATGCACCATGTATTTGGTTTTAATATATCTCTTCTGATGCCTAAGCTTGGATTAATTTTTAAACTGATTGTTAAAAAAATTAGTTTCAGAACAATGTTTATTAATACATAAAGCTTGTCCCAGCTACATCCTTTTAAATTACCTTTACAGTGGAGAAATATTTRCTGCATTGAAGTAGGTGTATAAGCTCTATTACATTTTAGCTACACAAGCCGGTCTTTTAGGCCCTTAGGGAATGTTTCACCAGTTCAGCCTCTCTATTAACTTCCACCTCCTGCCAAGTCTTGCATTGACAGTGTTAAAGGCAGGAACACAGACGTCTGCAAAATGCTTGTGAAGTTGAACAAGAATTCATCAATGATAGCATAAAACTACCGCTTTTAGGTTTCCTCCAATTTTCACCCTGATTTGTTCTGTGAGTGGAGATGCATTTGACATGCTCAGAGTAATCTCTTCTGCCTCATCAGGTATGAAACTGTGTGGGTCCTTTTGTTCTACATAAATCCCCTTTGTTATTTGATTTTACACTTCTTGAGAATATTTAAATAAGAGGATAAGTTTATTTACAGAAAGATATACCATGGATAGTAGGATTTATTTCYGAAATATGTATCAAAATGGACCTCAGTTTGAATGCGTTTGCCTAAGTGAAGCTATTGTCCGGGACAACCATGGTCTACCACCCCACCATTCTGAAAACTTCAACCGTATTGATGAGCCCCCCAAAAGTCTCTCCCCTACACATTAAAAAAAAAATAAAACAATACCTGCATGCATCCTAACTCAAAACCTTTTTCTTATGAAATAAACACCAAATTAGAGTGTCAGTCTCTGACCAAGTTCTTTTAGACATTCTGTGCAGAACCACCATGTCATATTCAYGGTCTTAATTCTGAAAGTATTCTGTTAAGAAGTCAAGGATTCTGAGAGTACCAAGTTCAGGTAAGTAGTGAAAATGGGTTTTGGTATTATCATATAGAAACATTAGATTTCAATTGGCCCATCCATATTAATTGCACTATCCAAAACAGGAAAAAGTATTTGACAGGTCAGCATTAAATACATATGTGCCCAGCACTCTTTAAAGACAATTCAGCTGCAATTCATATGGTAATCAAACTCAAGGAGTAAAAAAAGTGTTCCCTACTAATCTTAGAAGACTACTTCTTCTGATTTAATAGCTGTATAACAATTTGGATAAGAGGACTGGCCACAGAAGCAGTGAAA
Organism: Malurus melanocephalus; assembly: GCF_030028575.1. Taxonomy (NCBI): domain Eukaryota; kingdom Metazoa; phylum Chordata; class Aves; order Passeriformes; family Maluridae; genus Malurus; species Malurus melanocephalus. The sequence goes on from NW_026623311.1 coordinate 570,428, forward strand.
CAGCTGTTTCATTTGTAGCTTCTAAGGGCCTGTAGCTATATGAAACTTACTGTAACATAATACCAGACAAAAAGGAATTCAGCAAGTTTTTTTGCACTGTGGGAGGAATTGTTTCCTGCCTTTCCCTACTAGTGGTTCAGAATGACCTAGAGTAACACCACAGACCAGAGGTTACTATCGGACACACAAATACCATATAAAAAGTTTGCTATTGGTAGCTTAGTTTCTTCTGGTTCCAGCACTATCTGCTCACGAAATCACTCACACTCATTACTTACTGGTAGCTACACAAAACTTAATGTTGCCAATTTAATTACTTTTTCCTAGAAAGAAGCAGTAACAAACTTCAACAATATTAGGATTTTAAAACTACATAGAAAAGTCAAGTAAAATTACCATGAGATAAAAGAAATAAAAACTGTGTGCAATYATTTTCATAAGTTACAGAAATTGAAAACGAAGTATTAAATTAAATGTACTTACAACCATATTCACTTACCTTGTCTGTTCCTGTAAGATAAGATGTGGCTCAACAAAAAACTTGACTCTCAATTTCAATCGATAAGGGGCTAAACCATCCATCTGCTGGGAGATCCTGTTCCTCAAATTCAGCCATAGATTCTCCCCTTTGCTGCCAGTGAACTGCAGTCCAAAATAATCAACTTCTATAATSCCCAACCTTCTGCAAACCTGAAAGAATGAGGTTCTTTACAATCCGGCTACAATATGACAATGAAAAGTAACATCTGAAGTGCTCTTTCAGAMAGCTTACTTAAAACACACACACAAAAAAAATCCTGCTGTCAGCACCTTCATACAAAGGCTTAATTACTTGGATTTTAGGTTGCATACAAAACATCACAGAGAAAAACACTAAGCATGAACTAGGAATTTCTCCACTAGCCAAAAGGCACATGGGCTTCCAAGGTCAAATTTCATCTCCAGGACAGGCACTTCGGAGGGTGAGCGGATTTCCCCAAGAGGAAAATACCTGMTGTTCAGCRTCACAATCAGTSGCACTTTCTGGGCAAGGAGAAGTAAGAAAGTACAGTCACCCACAATTTGTTTTAGGTGCCTCCAGCAGACCGGACTGCTACGTCCGTCTCTCCCCAGCATCCCCCGCAAACACACCCAAGCGGTGGTGACAGAAAGGCGAGAAGACACCTGGACAGCAGCTCCAGCCCGTTCGGGCCCAGAAGCAGATGGTAGGATGCAGCGGGTGCTACAACACACTACCTCTGGTCCCACTCGTGTCCCCTCCCCGGGGACATTTCCAGCGGGATTCAGAGGCGAGGCCTCTCCTGCGCTTCCCACGGTAGAGGGGCCAGAGAGCCCCGAGGCGAAGGATGCAGCACCCTCGGCATCCAATATGGAGAAGGGAGTGGAAAAAAAACCTCAAGAAAATAAAAACCCAAAACCATAAGGGAAGCGAGGAGACTGCGGCGCTCCCCGCCCCCACCGCCGCGGCCGCCCCCGCACGGCCCAGCCCCGCGTCACCGCCGCCCCTCGCCGGGCGTCCGGGCCCCGCCGCGGGGAGAGAGCGGCGGGCTGTCACGGAGAGCCGCGTGTTTGCCGGGCACCAGCGCTCGGCGCTGCCCCGCGGTTACCGCTACGCTCGTCACGGGCTCCGCCCCGAGCTCTAGCGCGGGCGGACGGCGGGGAGAAAACCCCTCACCTGGTTGAGGCAGTCCTCGCCGTTGGCTTTCGCCTCTACCTCCACCTCCATCACCACCGCGTCCGGCCTGGTCACATAGCACAGCATGGCTGGGGACASTCGGCGCCGCCGCTGCCGCCGCGGACACTCGGAGCTGCCGCTGTCGCCACGGGCTGAGCCCCGCAACACTGCACGCAGCCGCCCACAGCACGACGGCAACAACACCTACCCAACACCCCTCTCCGCCTGCGCCGCTCCCTCCTTATGTACCCTCCGCCGCCCCGCCCCTCCCGGGTCTGCACCTGCGGACCAATCACAAAGCGCCGCTCATGGCTGCTGGCCGCTGCAGCCGCCAATCAGCGTCAGCGTGGCCGGGCGGGCGCTTGTTGTGCTCGCTCTGTGGCGCCCCGCGCTGTGCCTTCGGGACCGGGCCCGCACGGCCGGGCTGATCCCGGGCCCGCACGGCCGGGCTGATCCCGGGCCCGCACGGCGGGGCTGATCCCGGGCCCGCACGGCCGGGCTGATCCCGGGCCCGCACGGCGGGGCTGATCCCGGGCCCGCACGGCGGGGCTGATCCCGGGCCCGCACGGCCGGGCTGATCCCGGAGCCGCACGGCCGGGCTGATCCCGGGCCCCTCCTCAACGCCAGCGCTTCACGGCGCCCTCACCCTCTCTCACAGCCCGGAGCTTCTCACCCTAAGCGGGATTGTGCCCGCTTCAGTCAAAGCAAGATGTGTTCTTGCAAGYACTTGGCAAGGACAGTCTGCGAAACTGGAGTGAGAGTGGGCGGCTGTGGGCTGTGTGACAACCAAGTATTGCCTTTGCAGAATCACAGGATCAGTCAGGTTGGAAAAGACCTTTGAGATCCAGTCCAAACTAGGATGAATCACCATCATGTCAACTAGACCATGGTACTGAGTGCCACGTCCAGCCTTTCCTYAAATACCTCCAGGGACAGTGACTCCACCACCTCCCTGGGCAGCCCATTCTAGTGTCCAATCACTCTTTCTGTGAAGAAATTCTTCCTAATTTCCAAACTCCCACTCCCATACTGTCTCTGGCCTCCTCAATCCTGCAGCCTGAAAAACCTGGAAAAGATGAAAATTTGAAGAAGGACTGATCAAACCTATCACAGCCTCCATGCACCACCACGCCAAGGGATGGTGATTTTACACTCATTGAACTCTGTAGATATAAATCTTGTAGGTGATTCCTGGTCAGGGGAAGAACACCTGCACCAGGTGAGCTCTTGGAAGTACTTGTTTGACAAACAGACCCAATGTGCATAAAGTAGTTTATGGCTGCTTTAACAATGCTTTTCAATTTAGAAACAACAGAGAGGACAAAGTACAAAATGCATGCTGTGTGGGTTGCCCGAGAGAAGTGCAGGTCAAAGAGGTACTGASCAGTGCAGTGGTGAGGAACAAGTAGACTGTCAGGGGAAGAGAAAATTGGGATCTGAAAAAGCAGTGAAAGATAAGAGGAAGAGCAAACCACAGCACTAATGCAAGGTGACCACACGGCTGAATATTAGCTTGTTCCCATGTGTATGGGTCACTTGCTTCTGTTTCGCAATTTCTGCTATGCTTGTCAGGATTGTTAACATTTTCAGGGGTTATTAAAGAAAAGCTCAGAACAGATGCTTATTCTGGTGGGAACTCTTACACACATGGTATGTGGAGTTCTATCCATTTTGTTTATATGAACTATAGAAGACCTCTCAGTTCTGAACCAGGCAGAATAGTAGGAGACAARTAAAAGTCAGGACATGAGATGTCAAACCTGAGTGGTGCTACATTTGACCTGCATACTTATTAGCTCAGATTTTCATGTCCAGGTCCTACAGTGTTTAATTTGAGGAATTTAGAGTCTTAAAGAACCATACTTATAGGGTGGAGGGTAGAAAAAGGGAACCAACATGAAAGAAAGATGAATGAAATAGCAAAATTAATTGCATCTCAACTCAGTGATTTTCTGGTGAAAACACTTCAAACTCTTTGGGAGACACTTAATTATGAGGAGATTAGCCACTAACAAAAAAAAAAAAATTCAGAATATTTTAGTATGGGAAAAAGTCTTTATTCCCCACTTCTTCCTCATTTTTTTTTGTTGGAGTGGATGCAGCAAATTAGATTTTAGTTCTATTTTAGTTTTACTTCTACATATTGTGACGTTATGGTATTTTGTGTGATTTGGATATTTCTGTCATAATCAAAAAAGTCCTAGATGTGTTATGAAGAAGAAACACCAAAACTGCCATGGTGACTCATTCCATTAGTATTCTGATATCCTCTCCCTGACAGTAGCTCATATCAGATGTTACAGAGGAAGGTGCAAGAAATGTTTATATAATTGTGAGATAATGCACTTGTATATTTTCTCTAACACTAAACGGTTAAAGCTAGCTTATACCTGATAGATTAGCCTTTACTCTTTTATCCATGTTATTTGTATAGTAAAAATCAGTTCACCTTATGCTAGGCCTCGTCTAGACAAAGAGAAACTTACCCTTTCTGTATGTATTAATATCTATCCTGTGTTTTCCTTTTATCTGACTTAATCTAAATGCAGGTGCTCTTATTATGTCTGTAGAAGTGTTATGCTTCTTTGAAATCTGCTAAACTGTAAGCCACAAAAATAGCTTGTGGCAGTAAATTGCATGGATTGGTTAAGTCCTGTGTAAAACAAGCTTTTCTCTTTGAGGACATCATCTGGACACCACTGTCACAGAAATACATTTCATTTTGCAGTCTCTCTGTGATATTTTATTCATGCTGTACAGGAGAGAGTTCCTGAGAAGGGAGTTGAGCCTGCTGCAACCCTTTGGACTCTGAGAGGAAAAGCTGAAACATCTTACATCTTCTGCCTGGTCTCTGATGAATTACCAACACTCAGTGAGCTACACTGTCAAACTGCTCATAGCATGGATGTTCACCTTTTGTGTTTCATAAAAGAGCAATATTTATCAATGTGTCATCTCAGTGCTGTATGTCACAAAATGATGTGTGCTGTATGACATAGATCTCTATGGTGGGTCAGCCTTTTGTACAGTGTCAGTTTGTGCATAAGTAATTCACCTTATATATATTAATATATTTACATTTCTTTGCCTAACACTGGTAGATCATTTTTCCTTGATGTAATCTATCTGCCAGGTGAATTCTTCATTATATACTGCTTCAGTTAGTTGCAGTGCTTCCTTGTCTGACACTTGAATGAAAATCCTGTGAAAAGTCCAATTGCAAAATTTCCAGACCTTCAAATTTGGTCCCCAACATGACAATATTGTCCATAGTTTCAAAAGAACACTCATGCTTCTCATTGTACAAATTTTTTATTCTCAAGGCTTCCCAGGTAGTTCCTCCAACCAATTGCCATGAAACTCCATCTTGTAAGGAACTCAGTGGTATAGCTGTGGTCACTTTACACAGATGTTTATGCAAGATCTTATCTAAGGTCCTGCGTCATTGCTTGTTGCCCATGGTATTGACTCTGATCAAATTCAGGATATTTTACTGCTGCAGAAAGCCAGGGTAAAAGATTCAAAATGCTCAGCTGCTGCCCGTGCTCAGGATGAGGCTTTATCAAGTATTTAGAAGTTCCCATCATTTGTCTTTGCTGTTCATTTGTGGCAGTCACATTAAAGSCATGAATGGAAGCACTGCATTACCTACTTCTTGGTGCCAAGGGTGCACTCTGCTGACTGTGAGAGAGACATTTTCCTCCAGAAAATGAGGAGCTTCTGTTGCCCTGCATAGAAAGGGCCTGCCCCTCTCYAGGAAAGCTAAGCACCAACAGACTTCTCACAGTTCTGGTGGTGTGTGGTGGCTTTTGGTCTAGCAAGAATGAATGGCTACATGAGAAAATACTTCTAATTGTAATCCCAGTTTATTCAATCAGAAGCAATATGAGGATGTAGACTGACTTTCTATTTCCTTACTCTTTTACTTTTTATATGCTCTTCTGTTCTGATTTATTGTTGTCTAATTTTGTTTGGCTTTAAGAGCTCTTAAGTAGGTTTAGATGCATGATTTGTTAGGCTACTGATGGATTGTTTGGTTAACACCACAACCACCACAGAAGAGTCATGAAAGATCCATCTTTGCAAACACAAAGGAGTGCAGTGACAATGGCAGATAGGAAAGAAAAGAGCTAAGAGGAAAGAAGACTCCCTTTGGTCTGGACCAGCAGACTCTCAGCCCTGGTGTCCAGGTATGACATCTATCATCATGTGTGATGGGGAGCAGCTCTCCAAGTTAGGAAGGGGACATGCTAGCTGGAGATGTGGAACACATAAGGTGGTGCAGGGCAAGAGTTTTGGGGATTGCACAGAATTTATCATGGGTATTCAGAGGAGGAACCAAAACCAGGACAAAGGAGAGGTTTAAGAGATTGGGTCAGTAACAAGYGTGGAACAAGGAAATGCAAGGGTTCACCTGTGTGAAGAGTTGTCTGGCCGTGCTGTGCCCTGTTCCTGACCAACACAGTCTRTCCTCTCTCCTCAATAGCTCCACCTACAACTGTTTCTCAGTAAGGGGCTCTTTAYTCCCTGTGTGTGGGGTAGAGGGCGTTGGCTGTGGTGCAGCAGCTGGGGTGAGTGTGGGTGTGATTGCTGGCAAAAAAAGTGCAGATGACTGAGTGAGTAAGTAATGTGGGTTGGGGGCTGGGATGGGTTTGRAGGTCTCTGAGGGCCACCTCTGGTTGAGGGGTGTCTGCTGGTCTCTCAGGACAARAGGGGTTATACAGACCCCAATAGCTATATAGTTATATACACCTAGCTAATAGCTAATAGTTATATATACCCCAATAGCTCTAGCTGTGTGTCTCTGTGTGTGKGATGAGGGTCTGTACCAGCAGTGGGAGGGGGGCTGTGGCTTTGGGATCTTGTATGTCCATGGGCCAGTAACCAGGATCCAGCAGCAGCTGCTGGACACACCAAGTCCTCTTGCTGGACAGCTCCACCTGGGAGGTATGTCTRTATATTGCCACTTACAGACCTCCATCCTCCCCAGCTAGAGCAGAGAGCAGGATGAGGCTGGTGGTGCTGTCAGTGTCGGTATGAGTGGTCTGTGTGTCTGTCTATGGTTTGTATGAGCAGCAGTGTGAATATTTGTATTTTGTGCTGTATATATGTGCTCTGTGTTCACATGTTCAACCTCATCACTGGTTGATCCTGGGGATGGGGAGTGGAAGCAGTCTTGCCTCTCTCAGGCTGCTGAAATAGGTATTTTCCACTAACACAAATCCTTAGAGAAAAACACTGGGAAGCACATGCCACACCATTGCTATTTTAGTCCTTTTTTTTTTTTTTTTTTTTTTTTTCTTTTTTTAACTTTCTTTTTTTTTTTTGTATCAAATTGAGTAACCAAGGACCAGGTCAGCACAAATGCAGTTTAGGATGATTTGAAATGAAACTGAGTGGGATCATATGATTGTAGTCAGCCTCTTCTGGTGTCTTCTCCCTGGGTAAAATTGCTTTGTGCATGAGCACAACAGTAGTGTCTGTCTTCTTTCTTGTCACTGTCAAGGCTGCTGGTCATGTTGCAAATGCATATCACTCACGTGGATGATGATCTTTCAACTGAAGCATGGAGAGAAGCATAACATTGAAAAGCTGTTCTGACAGTGATGGTTGCTTAGGGGAAACACCATAATCCATCCATAAACACACAAACTTTTTTTTTCTACCTAAAAGATACTTTTAGTGTTCTTACAGATATTGTGCCTTTGCCTGAACTTTTTTAAAAAATGTTCTTCTTCTCTGCACTGTCCAGAGTGCATAATTGGCTTCCGTGGAAAAAAGAGTGTGTCAGTGATTGACTTGCTTCCCACAGTGCTGGTTCTCCTTTACCAAAATAATGAACATGACATAAAGTGCTGAGATTTTCTGTGCAGCTAACAGACYGTAAACTGGTTGTTTTATGAAGCACTGTTTGTCGGTTAACCCCAGGATTGTTGATGAAACTGGTCAGGGATGTTTTAAGAACATAACTACCCTGCCAGATCAGACCGTGGATTTGCATACCCCTGAATCCTATTTCTTGGGAATTTTGTCCCATGGTAGATGACATGTGTAACATACAAGAGGTACTTATTGATGTCTATATGCTGCAAAGTACCCAAGGCAAATATGTCATGTTATATCAAAGAGTAGAAGAAGAAATTCTTATTCTTACTCCCCATAATTCCCTCCCAGCTTCCACTGATTTGTAATTCAGGGCCTTTTTTAGTATTAGAAAAATAGTTTTGTCTTAAATTTCATTTTGTACTCCAAAACTTTCCCTGTTTGAGACCAGACTCATTGTAGAAATCCTATTTYTTTTTGTTGTTGGGACATATATCAGCTGCTCATTACATCTATTAATTCAATTTAATCAGTAATTATTTTATAATTGCCATCAGCAAGACACTCCTCAGTCTGCACTTTTTCAGAAGCTCCGAACATCAAATCACCTTTGAATTTGAGAAATCACCTTTGAATTTGAGCTTGTTTTCCAGGTCATTGATTCAATTTCTGAGCATTTTGCTTCCTTTAGTGCTTGTAAAATGGAGTCATCATTGATTATTTTCACATTGTTAAAATGTGCACTTGTGGTTGGAATCAAAGCTTTCACAAATTAAATTCTCCCCAATGTTTGTTCCTACTACTATATATTAAAGCAGTTTGCCCTTCCTCACACCCTCAGAACTGCCAACACATTCAGAAAAATGGGTTGGAATTTGAACAGATTAAAATATGAAGAAAGGCTTGTATAATAGCTATTTTTCTATGTGTCAAATAACTGATAACCACAATTAAAAAAAAAAAAATCATGTATTTCAGAAGCTTTTAGTTGTCATAATAAGACAGTTTCACAAAATAGAAAAGAATATAATGATAATAGAATAGTCTTACCAAAGGTATTTTTATTCTGCTGTATCAGAGCTGTCAAACATTGATTTCGTAGATCTTGTGGTATAACCCTTCTGTTTTTGACTCTGTCCATCAATCAATATAATGCTTGTAATGCGCTTTTATTACAAATAACACCTAACAAAGAGACTTGACAAAATACACATCTCTATTTTTAGTTGAGTTGATCTGTGCCTTTGACCTAACTTTGCCAATACTCATTTTCACTGTTTCTCTCCTAAAAACCCATCAGTTTTTTGTCTGAAGAAAATGCAACGTATCATCACTGGCAGAAAAGTTGAAATAAACCTAACAGTGTCATTAAAAATTGATATGATAATGGAGAATATAAAATAGTAAGATAATGTAAACTCTTGTAATTATCTACTTTTTTTTCTGGGTTTCCTTATTTTTATTTATTTTTTWAATTTTATTATTAGGTTGATTTTTAATCCATGCACATTTTTCTCCATTTCACAGACCCTGCTCATCCTGAGCTGAGATCCATCCTCACTTTTTAAGTATCTGTCTGAGTAATCAAAAACATGTATGATAAGGTACATATACAAGCAGCATGAATACTAATGACAAAGATCGCTTCAATTGTAACATTTTTTTAAAATGTGGAACTCGTATTTCGAAAATAAGTGTTCAACAAACTAAATTGTAATAATTTCAAATTTATTTGAATGTGCTCTCGTTGCCTCATCTTCTTTTCCTTGTTGTATTTTCTGCCATCAGTGTGATGTCCTATAGAAACATTAGCTCCACCACACCAGCATAGCTTAAGCTAATAAAATTATTAATAACAGTGGTATTTTATTACAAAAACAAATTATACTCTCCTTTTATGATTGGAAAATTCAGGCTTCTTAGAGTATGCAGAGCTCAGATGATGTCACACTGGTTATTTGATTGCAGAAAGTGGAATTATTAGTCAGGTGAATTCCTCCAGAAATTTGATTAGACAAAAGGAATGATTTCTAATTCTGCTGTCTTGTTATAATGGTCTGTCCTTCTGATTTTAAAGCTACTTATTMGATTTCATGAATCCGTGTGTGGATCAAAAAGTGTCACATTAATTTTTTTAAAAATAAGCCATCCTATGAATCATTCACAAAAAGTGAGAAAGGGAAGTGGTCATTTTATGCCAAGAAATTTAACAGTAAGTATTCCCCTGACTTCTYTGAAATATTGTGAGGAAAAGAAAATAGTATAATTACCATTATCAATTTAGTCTGTATTTCTATTTCACTTCAAATTTACAGAAATGTAAGATTTTTCTTTAACTTAGGAATATTTTTTTAATGTTTAGTGTCTTTAAAATATTTTATGGTATTGTTTTAGTATATGTCCTAATATCCAATTACAATTTTTGTAAGTTTAATTCACATCATTCTTTTAAGCAAATCAATACATAATTTGCTTATAGCCTAAAAAGGATAGATAAAAATACCTAGGCTATCATATATCTGTTTTCTGGTACACACACAGCAATACTGTTTGCTGCTAAACATTGTGTCCCCTGAGTATTATTATTAAAATAGCTTGTTGGAGAAGATAGCATTTGATAGCAATCAGCTGATTTACTCCAAAAAATACAGTCTCTAGGAATTAATGTCCCAGTATTTAGCAACTGAATGTCGGAAACAAAGGCACATGAGCACAAAGGCAATCTGATTGATCAATTTTATAAGCATATTTTTCAGGAAGGCMTTTTCATGGACTATTATCTTTCAATTGCAAGTATTTGCAGTCAAAACAATTATGTTTTGTTCTAAATGTCAGCCAAAAAAATTACCAACAAAACAGAAGCAAAGCTGGTTGCTCTTAGAAACAACATAACTCATCAATGTTAGTAATTTTTTTCTCTTACAATCTCTTCAAACTAGGCTATCTCAGAAGCTTCAGTGTTCTCATTTCGTAATTAGAAGAGAGCTTAGGGTCTATAGCTCTCGCAACCACGTAAAAAGCTCATAAACTAATTGGGGGGGTTAATACTTTCATGCTTTTCAAGTGTTGCTCATTATTTTTAACAAAAGCAAAAGTCTAATCTGACAACATAACAGAAGTTCCTCTTTAGGGCTCGAAGTGWGCATGGAATTTGTTGTGAGCAGAAAAGGAACAGATACCAAACTGTGGTAATTCCAGTTAAGTGGAAATRCAATAAGCAAATTAAGATAAGGCAGAAAGTTTCAACTCTGCATGAAATGGCAACAAACCCTTTACAGAGGTGTCCTTTCTGTGAATAAGTCTATCCTTTCCTAAGAAAGGTCAAAGTAAGCAAGCATAGATAGGGTAGGATTGAGATGTTAATGAAATGTATGTGGTTTCTCTCTCCAAATCCTGTTTTYGGGAGAATTTAGGTCACAGTCAATGATTTTGTCACTTGACAGATCCAGTACTTATCACTTCTACAAATGAGAGAAGAACCAAGTGACACAGAATTCTGCCACTCTGGYGGCACAGAGTGTTTTTCTGTGATGAGGTATGGAGTAGGTAATGGATTCTTTCAAATCCTGAAGGAAAATTAGCTCWCAGATTTTTGCCTGTGTACTTATACCAAAGATAGCACAGTTAATTGTGGGGAGGRGAGGGGRRAAAAAAAAAGAAAGTAAAAAGGCATCTTGTCATTCAGGTAAAGACAAAATATTAATTATTGCTAAAGATATATAGACAGGTGTATGTTTACTTATATATATGTATATACTTGCACATGTTCCTTGATTAATACTGAGTTTGAGCGGTTACTTGTCTTCCATTGTAATTGTTACTCCAAAGGGTGATACCAATTGTTTAATGAACTCAACAAAAACATTGCCAGTTTCAAGGAATGCATGAAGTGTGACAATTGATTTTCTGACACATTTGTCTCACGGTTACATGACACGTTTTTAGAAGGATCAGGAACTTGTTAGACAAGAGCCAAAGCTCATGATACTCACTGTGAATGAATTTGTCTGCCTGAATCRGCTCCCCAAACTGACACTTGCTTAGTGTATTCTTTAATGCCAAAGAAAACCAGTAATCATTTTTTTGAAGCTGTGATCTGGTAGGTAGACTGCTTATTGCAAATATTTTTAATAAGCTCATGAAGAAAGATACCTTTTTCATCGAATGCCCCCACTTCCACCCCCAAATTTACCTGTGGTTGCTTTTACAGCTGATAATGAAATTACTAGCATTTGGTAGAAATAATTTGATAAGTTGTTTGATTAAACTAGTAGAGTAAATAATCCAAACAGAAGTCACAAATGTCATGCATATTTAAGGACACATAGTTGATATATGTGAAACACTCCAGTAGTCACATCTGCAGCTGAAGGACACTGCCATGCTTCTCCAGTACTAGAGGCATCTACTGTGGAGCCTGAAAAGAACATCAGCAAAGAGACAAAAATAGTGAGAGTTTGAGGAGATGCATTTTGTAGGAGGAGAAAGAARTGGTTTGCCTGGTGCAGTTTGGGAGACTAGCTTGAGCACTCAGTAGTGTACTAAGAATCTGAGAAACCAAGGCAGAGCAAAAGAGAGAAAAACAGACATAACAGAAAAATAGCACAAACGAGTTTAGGAATAGAAAGAAACACAATGAAAAGGTTATGTCCTTGATAATGAAAGYAGATAATTAAAATATGGTTTTCTTTGGTTGTGAAAGACTGGAGAAAGAACTGGAATAAAATAGGAAATGTGAAGAAAACAGTATAAAAAGGGTATCTGGAAACTCTTTGTGAAGAGCTCTGTACATTAACCACGAAACACAAGAATCAATGCAATACTTCACAGAGAACATAACCTCTTGATTTAAAAAGCTTAACACCTTTCCATTATTTTCTTTCTTTTCTGCATTTGCCATCTTTTTAATTTGATTCCATGCTTGATGAATGAGAATGCCTATCTGTAGAGAGCAAAATATCTTAATAACCTCTGATGCCACAAGATCAAGATTTAATATTGGTCAGACAGTAAGAAAACTGAAGAAAAGTGGCCCAGAATTGTACTTTTAACTTTACAAACAGAAAAACAAAACAAAAAACCCCACCAAAAAACCAAAACCCCAAACCAGCWAAAAACAGACAAACAAACAAACAAACAAACAAATTCACAGTTCTCAGAAGGTAGAATGGGTATCCTGTATGAAAGCATCTTGAGTTTATGGTTGATTTGCAGCTGGCCATAGCTGTGATGAGAACAAAAAGCAAATCGTAGAGTTTCCCATAAAATATATGCTACATACGTAGATGTCAGATAAATTATCCCTATTGTCAGAGGTTACTTTGTATGTCTTGCAGCTTGGCAAGAAAAACAATAATTTCCACAGAAAGTTATTGCTTCTGCAAGKTTTTTTTGGGAAAACTGTATTGCTCTGAAAGAATTGCAATGTATTTTGTTGTAGTCTGTGTGAGTCATGTGCAAGTCATTAAAGTCAGAGCCTGTCCTCTGTAAACCCCATCATAATTATGTAGGCCAAGGTTAAAGAGAAAATGTCTGGTTTATGATTCTCCTCACTTTTCTAGCTGTATACAAATTTTTCTAACCAGAAAAAAAAAGGGTTTTGGAAATGAAAACGCTTTGCAATTTCCAAAACTCCGTTCCATATCCATTATAGAGCATCTGTTTGCAGACTCACTTGGCTAAAATATTGTGTTTGCATCTGGTAGTTCTCACAAAAACTGGAAGAAAAAAAAGAACTGTAGCTACAAAGTAGTACATACAACTTTCAGCACAGGAAATGACATTTCCCTTTTTCTTCAGAAGGCCCTAGACATTCAGAAATTCCATTTACAAAGGGGATCATCTTTATATTAATTAATATTTTTGATGGAASAATAAACTAAACCAAACCAGAAACAAAAGTAGAGTGATAAGCCCATGAAAGAGCACAGGAGTGTATCTCTTGCTTGAGGAAACCTATTTTGTATGTGCCATCAAMACAGGCTCTTTCACTTGACTTGCTTTGTGTTTTTCACAAGAGCTCTAACAACTGTTTTAATGTCAGCGTTCATTTAAGGTCAGTATAGAAGCATCTGTCTATTCCCATGGATTTTTAAATCCCTAAATGACCTCCAGATAGTTTTTAGAAGTTCTTTTTCCTCCATAGCATCTTTGGAATCACCAAMCCCATGCCTCTGAGTATTGCCTTCCTCTTACTACTGAGGTCTTCCAATTACCTGGCGACTGGAAATATGTTGTCTTGTGCATTAGTCTTAATTACTGCTGTGGGAACTCATTCTCAGCGGGATTTCAGTGAGTCAAAACCTACATTTTGTAAGAACCCARTTCCCTTTTAAAGCTGTTTGCATGTAGGTAACACAGCCCCTGACAGTGTTCTGTTATCTCTTATTAGATGTTCAAAAACATGGTTTTGTTTTGGTCTGTTGGTTTGTTTTTTGTTTTTGGTTTTGGTTTTGGTTTTGTTTTTTTTTGTTTTTTTTTAATATCAAAGCACTCCCGGTTTTGTATTCTATTTGCAAATTATATTTTGGAAGGCGAACAAAAATGATCAGTTTGTGAAGCTGCTTTTGGCTATGGCAGGAAGTCATTAATGGGATGTTTCAGTGAGTGCTGGCATCCCATAAATAACAACTATTTCCATGAGCATCAAAACTAATGAAGCCTATGGATTTGTCTTGTGGTTGGATTCCCAGCTGCTTAATAACCTGCTGCCTCTCACTGAAGATTTTCCTTTAACTGGAGCATTCAWAATATCCCTCTTGTGGTTTCTCTGGTGTCTAATAAAGGCTGAGTTTGTGCTGCAATCTTTCCTCACTGAAGAGTCTAATACCATCTTTCTTCTTTGCACAGGTATCCAGTTTTGCAAAGCTTATATAATAATCTGGTGCCTTTAAGACAACTGCCTCTCTGTCAGACTTCCCTGGTGCTGGTCAATAGTTTTCAAAAGTTACTGGATTGTGGGTCAGCARAGAGAGTAATACATGTACCATATTTGCTTAGGAATCCAGGCTCAATGTTCTGTTTCCTTTCTTGGTTTTTGTGAGTTTTTTTACATCGGGGACTGAGGCCACAGGCTCCACTTTGATTTGTTCAGGCATGTGTATCAGTTTTTGCTGGTGACAAATAAGTTTGCAGCCTCTGGGTTTGACCATACAATTGTAAGAGGAGTGTGTTTTCAACCTTCTTGAACTATCCATGACCATTTCTCATAGGACAGTCTCTATAATTCAGTGTCATAAATTCCCTTAAACTTTCTGTCTCCAGATTGCTTGTGCAGGCAAGTTAGACTAGGCATGAGTTCTACAGCAATTGCTTTTCAAATGACTACTTGCACCCCTTCTCTTTTGGAGGGAATGATCAGTGAAGACCAGTACCTCAGGGRATTTCTATATATGTTGTGGCATTTGCTAATTATAACATGCTAATTCTATTATTATGTATTGATATTTGTGTTATTAATCTTTGGCCCGGTAATCTTGTTGCTACCCCAACTTTTGCGTGAGATCTTTCAGATGGTCCCTTCTCTCTTAGATTAAAGCCAACCTCTGCAAATATTCTTACTCTACATCAAGAACAATCCATGACACTTTCTGGTGAAACACCTCATGCCAAGCAAAACAGATGTGGCAGTGTATAGTTAACATCTTATAAAATAGATATTTAAGTGTACACTAATATGCATTCTGTTTTACCAACTGAACCCTGCAGRCACAAAAGGAAGAGAAAAATATTTGACTTAAGTTCATCTAGAATTTCKTCCTGTGTAAAGAGCAGAAACCAGTAGAAAGTTTTTCCTTTTATATATTTGCTTATTTTTCTATGTGAATCATTGCTTGCAGGAAGTGTTTAATTTCTTCTTTAAATGTGAAAAGTTATTCCCTCTATTTGCCTCATCACTTCTTGAGGAAAAAGTATTTTAAACATTATTTTAGCATACACTTTAGCATGGGCTTYTGCTGGGGTCACAAACTGTGGTCCGGCCATGAGACTTTCTGCTCTTCCTTTTGCCTTGGAAGATATCCTTAAATTCTTCCTCACTTTTTCTATTCTCCTGAACTTCAGATAATATCATCCTGTTGATTTGAGCAAAAAGTAGGAAAGAGAAGGCTCTGGCATGACCTAGCCRTGAYCTTCCAGTACCTAAAGGTAGCYTAGGAGAAAGAYGGAGAGAGATCATTTACAAAAGCATATAGTGATAGGACAAGGKAGAGTGRCTTTAAARTGAAAGAGGGGAGGTGTTAGATTAGACACGAGAAAAACAAATCATTATTGTGGTGAGGCACTGGCAYAGGTTGCCCAGAGAAGCTGTGGATGCCCTGTTTCAGGAARTGTTTAAGGGRAGGTTGGATGGAGCTCTGAGTAATCTGGTCAAGTTAAAGGTGTTCCTGCTCATGACAGGGGTTTTGGAACTAGGTGATCTTTAGGGTCCCTTCCAATCTAAATAATTCTATGATTCTATAATTTTAAATTCAATAATGTGTACTTTGAAATTAATACTATTGCCAATTAATATGCTGCATGGACACAGAGATAGAGGCTTAAAGTAGTTTCTTGAACTGCTGGTAAYCTTTCCCTCATTGCTCCAGTACTTTTTGGGACACTATACTGCCTTGTTCATCTTTGTCTAATTAAAATAGACAAAGAAGTATTCCATTTACTGTCAGGTCTCCATCTTCTGCTGCAAATATTGACTTTTGCTGTGGTGGTGATTTTTCTCAGAATTGAAGGCRCTGATTTTGGTGCTGTTTTACTGTATGTATACCAGCATGCTCTGCTAGTACCAGCAAATTCTTGCAGAGTGATAGTGTTCCAAAATTCCTCTGTCTCATGTTATGACTAACAAGGCAAGCTCAACTTGTGTTATTTACCACAGCAGGTGCTGGTTTTTGCAGGCTTGCTTTGACCTCCATATGTCTTTTTGCTTCAAGCTTCTTTTATCAGACCCATGTTRTCTGAGCTTTGTCTATTCTCTACAGCTGATGTTCTGGACAAAATAATTTCTTGTTGTCAAATCCTTGTTTTTTTTGTCATGGTCTAGTCTAGTTTTAGCCTGCCAGTTGCACTTGTGCTCTTACACACTTCCTCTTTTAGATTTTCATCCCATGTCTCTGATTTAATTTGGTCTTTTATTATGTATTGAATTGCCTCACCAAATTATCAGTTTGTCTTCTCTCCTTTTGATTGCAGACTCTCTTTTTTWAAAGTCTTTCTGTACTCTTTGGTGGATATTTACATACCTTACTTTAGATAACTGAGAAGGCTTGTGTTCTACACTTTCCTGTACAATCAGTGAAAACAGAAAATTCCTYACTAAGACAACTGCAGCATTTAAACTGGACTTTGAATTACTATTTAAGGAGCCTCCTTCTTTCAGCTTTTCCCTTTCTCTCCCTCTTCATTAACAACATACGAAAAGTACCCCTCTAATTTAGTTACCTAATTCTTAAGACCAAATTTAGACAGCCTGAGAAGTCCTAAATGCTGAATAATGTAWTTTTCCTGTTATGTTTCTTGTAAGTTTATAGAAACCTTGTTTTGCTTGAGCTAACTGGACGCTGTTAAAATAGTGAAAAACCATTACCCAAAAAAAGCTGCCTTCTGACCAATCATCCTGTTTTTGCTGGCTTCCACTCATTTAATCTTCCCCATCTGTCCTTTGCACTGTACCTCTCCTGCAGAGCTTTTAATTGCTCCATTCCTTTGCTGAGGCTATTTTCTTCATTTGTGCCACTACTCCTGGTATCACATTCTGCAGTTAAAAAATCATTCAGAGCCAAATATCTGACAGAACCATGCTTCATTCAGCATCTGACCCTGACTGATCATCCTGTCTGCCATAAGTCTCTGAATAATCTCAGCATCCACTTGCAGCTGGCACATGTCCCAGCTTCTTAAAAAACACAGTTGTTCAGAAACAGTGCATTTTCCAAAACATTGGTATTATAAATCCAAATATACTCTTCAAAGCAAATCCAAAGAAAGGTCCGGAACATGAAAGTCATAGCCTTTGAAGCCTGTCCCAACCCCAGCATGCCAGTTTCTGATGGTATTACTCTACATTCAACCATAAATAATAACCATAATCAAAAAGAAACAATATTGTAGGATGCACTCTGCAAAACAGATTCCAAAAGCAYTTTAGCCAGATGGCTGTGCTAATCCATGAACACTAATTTACAAAACAAAACAAAAATGTTCCAATGTTAAGAAACAAATTGCAAATAGTGGTACAAAACCAGGATGTGATTTTATTGAAAGTTATGTAGAGTTCCATTAAATTACTGTCTACGCTCTAAAAGATGTAGAAATAATGCCTCGTTACTTTAGCTTTAGATGTGCTTGAATGCTTGCATAATTCATATCATGACCAACACTCAATTATTGAACAGGGAGTAAGGGATTTTGAGTGTGGAGTTTTGTKCTTACATCTTTCATTCAGTTACTGGAGAAAATAGGGTTTTATTTTAAACACTTTTAGTTAGCATTTCAATGAATCTTTTATACATTTCAAATTTGAATAACTTATCAGGAATTTGACACACAGTACAACCTACAGATTTAAAAGTACCTGACGCTATTGTTCTTTGTTATTAAAAGTACTAAAAATATTTAGTCATCTTCAGCATGAATCAGAGTCCTAATGCTTTAGGTGCTTCAACAAATGGGAGATAAAGGTTCCAGTTCTCATATTTGTGCAATAGGTATGATTGAATACTCTATGATAAGAACTGCTTTCATCATGTATTGWAATGGTTGGCATCAGTCTAAGAACAGGAGGTGTTTTAAATGGGTATCACTAATCTATCAAATCATCTATTTAAACCAGAAACTTGTCCTTGAATCATGGGTACCTTCAAACATGTACAACACAGTGTTCGAGTGAAGATTTTAGTAAAGCTTTTCACTGTTGCTGCTCCTGGAGAGTACAGAGTGCTTTACAGACGCTTGAAACAGATTCCAAGTTCTTCAATTACATTGATATAATGTGAGTTGTTACTCTTCACTATCCAGCAGATTCATCAGGACTTTTTGCTATCGTGGCTCTAAGCTCAATATGGACTAAGTCTGGAGGTGAATATGTGAAACCTCGGTGTGAAAGGTCAGAGGGCTGATAACCAGAAAGCTGATCTGAAGGATAAACAAATATTTTATCTTCAGTGGTATTTATAGCCAGAGRGGTTTTCACCCCTTCACCAGAATTAAGTAAAAAGACTACAACAAGGAAGTTATACATTAGAGGGTAATATCCTGAATCTGGCATGCTGCAACTCCATGCCTCAGGTCCAACTAGTAGCTAGTACAAGACTGTGCTGATCAGATGCACGACATCACCAGATRGACATCCTTACCAGCCCCTGTTTTCCATAAGGCATCCTTTTGAGACTTTGAAGCTACTAGCTGGAGGATTTTGTACAGTTATCATAATAAATCTAATTATCTATGAGCTCTACACAGGTATTACAGAGGATCATCATTATACCCCCTCCTTAAGTAGCCATGAAAAGTTAATTGGAGTCCCTACTGCATTATAGTTCATGAAAAAAAATCACTGGACAATGAATGAAGTGATATAGAGTCCCTCCCAAAAGAACTAGGAAAAGCTTGATGGAGACAAGAAAAATATTCTYCTTGAGGAAAGAGATGGCTGGACCACATGTATGGATTGTGCTGCAAACAGAAGGGAATACGGAGTGAGCAGTAGTAAGTAACCTGGATCACCTCAAGGGGTGATGTTTATTATGGTATCTTGCCAAGATTTTAGACTTAAGATAGTTACTCATCTTATCTGCAATATGACGGTAGCACTGCAAACTGTGTTTGAATTTCAAAAAGATTTTACACCTCTTGAAAGGGCCGTTCACAAATAACAATTTCAACTGCCTCCAGGCATTTCTGTTGCTTGTATCATGTACATAAAAATAAGAAAATTAAATAAGACTTCTTAATAAAACATTCATCAGAATAAACCTGTAATGTCTTGAACTAAAAGTGTTTATGAACTCCTGAATACTTTATCTTCACAAACTGTAAGACAAAGAGAAAGTTTGACAAGYAATTAGGAGTCTCAAGATAGAAATTGGTATGAAAGTCCAAGGTATTCTTGTTATTAATCATTGTGTAGCTCCCCACTACTGTAAATCAACACCAGCACACTGAAGTCAATGGAATAATTGAAGCAACATTGATTTTTCACAAGCTGCAAAGCTGACCCAGAGCATCTCAGTTTTACACAGAAATATAGTTCTACTTTTTTACTTCTCCCCCTTTTGTTAGTCGAAGAAAGTAAATAACAAAACTAGACTAATTGTTTAGAGTTGAGCACATGAGAGGATTAAGAACTTATATTAAGGTCTTTTTTTAGTCTTTCATGTATAAAATATTTCTATTCYTATTTTCAACTAAATTGTAATTTCAATTATAACACTGTACTTACAGAACATTGCTAATGAAATACAGAGCTATTATTAAGATAAACATCTGACTGATAGTACTTTACATACAYTCCAGTGATGAATTTACAATGTAGCAATTTTTCATATAGGAAAAGCTTGCCAGAGTACATTACAAAARAATTTGCATAGTCACAGAATCACAGAATTGTTTGGGTTCAAATGGACCTTAAAGATCATCTTGTTCCAGTTCCCCTGCTGTGGARAGACRCACCTTCCACTAGATCAGGCTGCTCAGAACCCCATCCAGCCTGGCCTTGAACACTTCCAGGGATGAGGCATCCATAGCTTCTCTGGGTAAACTATTGCAGTTCCTCAYCATCCTCACAGTAAAGAATTTCTTCCTAATAACTAAACCCACCTTCTTTCAGTTTAAGACAGTTCCACCTCATCCTGTCACTACACTCCCTAACTAAAGTCTCTCCCTATCTTTCCTGCAGACTCCCTTTAAGTACTGTACGGCTGCTACATATGAGCTTGTGTTTGATCAGGGTGAAAAACTGATGCAATGGATTAATGAGTGAAAGTGAAGTTCCTACATATACCAAATGAAATACTGTGCTTGTTGAAAGTAAACTTTTGAGTGTTGACTGCTCACATTACCTATACAGGCTATGTCAGATAATACTGGGATGCAAACTATTTACCCCAGTGTTTTGCTTACCTAAATTTAAGGTAGTTATTTTGAGCTATCACATTYCCAAAAGCTAAATATGTGGAGCAGTCCTAAAGGAGTGAGTGGGGAGCAACATTGTTCATGTCTGTGCTTCCATGCCTGTGCCGGCGGTGCAAGGTTGGAAGGACACAAACTGCCCTTCAGTAGCCGCAGTGAATTTTGACCCGCATATGCACCCCTCTCCTCTTACCATATCATCCCCATTCCCTTTTACTTGCCTTCTCCTAAGTCACAAATCCTCACTCTTTCGCCCCAGATCTGTGCACCCCAATCTGTTGTTGCAAACCCCCTTCTTTCCTGCCTTTCTCACAAACACATGCTACAGCCTCTCASTTCCCACGCCAGCCCACCTCCTTTTTCCTAGGAGCTCCTGCAACCTTGGAGTTCTCCATTTGTTGCATGTCTTACACCTCTGCCTTCAGTTCCATTTCCCTGAGAGTATTCTGTACTTGTCACTACAGCATAGTCTCCTCCAGCTGTTGCAAGTCAGGTGCTGTTCCTGCTCTTCTTCTCCTTGCTGTCCATACTTGCATGCCTACCAACACACACAGGGCCCCCTCCTGATCTCAGCAMCTTACCTACAAAATCTTGCCTGTGGCAGATAGAAAAAAATCCAGGTACACGTTGTGTTTACCAAAAATCCACTTAGATGGGACRCTTAAGGAAAGAAAAAGATCTGTTCAGAGGAAAAGCCCACAGATGTATCATGGCCCTACTAATTTCTCAAAATTAGCATTGTACWAATACATTATTTATTTGAACATGGTGCTAAATAAATGCAGATTCTGTTACGCAACACATCACATCACAGAGAATACAATGTACCATAGATTCACCACATCTGACATGGAATAACCTCCACCAATAGGTCCAAATGGAAACACTTTTGATTCTTACTGACAGTCRGACCCAATTACCCCATGGAAAACATCCATTTTTGAAACAATGGGTCTGATTCTGAAGCCTGTAAAGCAATCACTTAGAATCCGTGTGGAGTACTTCGCCAGATCTATATTTACCCAAGCCTTGTCAAACTGCCTCCAAACAGATGTTGTAAATAAATCTTGTCTAGAGTAATATAATTTTATTGCTGGAGTAAATTAACTGAAGTGGAGACAAAAAAACCAGAGCAGAATAGAAAAGGTCAGTGTCACTCTCTCCACAGTGACAATAAGACATGGTGAGGTGGGGGCACCAAAACAGAGGTGGGAGGGGGGGAATTAAAAGGAAGGAAGGATAGATACCACAGTAATGTCTTAGAGTAGTGTGTGATTCACAAAGCAGCAGTGTGTGAAGAGGAGAAAGGGTGATTCACCTGAGAAATTCACACTACTTAGTACTGCAGCATCTCTCATTTCAGGGATCTGAAAGCTTTGACATTTTCATGCCACAACCTCAGTGCTGCCCTTGGTACTGGGCAGGGTTTCTCTGCAGGCAGCAAGTCCAAAAAAAGAGAGCTAAAACCATGGAAATACTGCCAAAAAGTATTATACACCAACTCTCAGTTGAAAAAAGAATTTCATTTTCTTTTTTATTTTGAAAAAAGAATTTCATTTTTGCCCTAATTTCATTGAAAAAGAACTGATGCAAAGAGAGATCAACGGCCTTTCCTGAACCCAAAATACGAATAAATCAGTGGCTAAGCTTTCATTAAATCCCAGTTAAATTCTCAGCTGTCTATCCTTCCTGCCCACAAATGACCTGCAAAAATCTATATTTCCTTTGAGTTCCCCTGAATTAGCCAAAGGGCAGCAGTGGCAGCAGCTGCTGTACAGGTCTCTCCATTCTTCTCTCCCATCACACCTTTCCAGTGACTAGCTACCTATATAGGAACTTTGTACATTTTGAAGTCACGTTTAAAAATAAATATCTGCAATTTCTAAAATTCTATTTCTGTCTTGTACTGTCACACTACGTAACTCAAACATGATGTCTRCTGACACTTGAGCATTTCATAGACAAAGGAGTATCAAACCTAGTAAGTAGAGAAAAGAGAGCTGCAGAAGTAACAGCATCAACTTCCAAGTAAATTGGTTGAATTTAACAAATCATAAAGCATTTGATTTTGGGGTCAGCAGGCTGCTAAAACTAACATGTGCAGATTCTATTAATTTCCATGTGGCTCTTGGAAAGACTGAAAGGGRAAGAGGAAGAGGTACAGGATGCACGGGCAGAGCTGGCTGCACTGCTGATTAAGAGGACACAAGAAAGCTTACTCTGCAGTACTGAGCATTCGGATGCCATCTGTCTCTCCTCCTCAGAAGATCCAAGTTCTGCAGCGCCGGACAAAGAGATGGGAGGGCTCTGGGTAACCCAGCCAGCCCTGGCAATTCACTGCTGTTCCTGATCTAGAAATAAAAGGATTCACTCATCTCTCATTTGCATGCATGTCTGAGGCATGGAAAGRAGGATTTTGCTTAGGATGATTTCCACAGAACTGTTCGAATCTAGCGATAGAAGCGTTGCTTTGCTGGATATTGAGAAGCAATAACTGATATTACATTGTAACTGATCTGTGGMATGCTCAGCATTGCTGAGTGTGCCATCATCAACCCTCAAAGATCAATTATCTCCTGGTGAAGGGTGTCACAGGTTTATCCTGAATTAAGGACACTATAAAAGTAAATCAGGCAAGGCTGGAAACTCAGGAATGCTTTTTCCAATTAAGAACACAAGAAGCAATTAGGCAAAATGCAGTTGGAATTTGGCCAGTAAAATCAAACCCTGTTTTYRTAAGAAGCAGCACAGGAWCCTTAAGAGTGCAAATCTAATCTAAAAAAGGAGAGGAGATGGAKTAACTGCTCTTTTTTTCTTGTCATGGTGTGGTTCTTTAATTTCCCTRATTTTTGCTTATAAATTACTTAATTATATTGTTTATTCATAAACACTCTATGATACAGCTGCTTGGAAGTCTAATCCTACAATTGTCATTGCAAATGAACAGTAATAAGACTCAAAGGACCATACATTGAGAATAATTCMTTGATCAGGAAATTAAGCTTATTTTAGTGAACTGAGTACAGGTCTCATAACAATGTGTTTATAAAATCTAATATAAATTTGAAAACTCCAAATATTAATTTGGGGGAATGTTTCATTTTTATRTCTGAATCAGCCACTTTTTGCTACTCTCATGATTACAGAAGTCAGAGAGAAGAAAGGTGTCATTTTAGACAAAGATGTGAATTTGTATTATATTGGACATTTTTTATTTGTTTACAAACAAAATTTGTGTTGCATAGAGTGTAGGTGAATTTCTTAACAAAATGAGGAACAAAGCATAGTCATAATAAATAATGTTCCCTGAAGCTTACAGGGCCACATTTGGTTTAAAAACTCCTAAACCTATGATAACAAAGCACTGGGAAGGTGGATAAAGGTTTGTTGGWAATATGAAAGGTATGGAAGCTGAACAAAGAAACCTGACAGGGTAAGATGATTTTAACTTTTAACTGTAAATATAAATATATATGTGTGTGTGAATGTTACTGAGAATGAAAGGAAAATATTTCTTTGGAGGGCTTTACAAAGACAAGAGCTAGAAGAAGCAATTTTCATTTTTCTTTTGTAATCTAGATAGTGTAAAATTATTCTGTCTTCACAACCTCAAGGCAAAGAAGACCGTCTGCTTCTTTGGCTATAAAAAACAATCTGTCAGATTTTTTTTTTTAAAGAAGTCACAACTGATTTTTCATAAAATAAAAAAGCAAGAGGATTAGAGCTTTGTGGYGACAATGAAATCTGCTCAAAACTCTTACAGTGAAACCCAGTGAGGTCGTGCTTGAGGCATTGATCCTGCAGTAAATGCAGTTTAGATTCTGTAGATTCRGGACTTGAACTATCAAACATGTAGACTTTCTTATTCATCCAGATTTAATTTTTTTTCATAGATTCCTATATTTGAACATAGCTAAAGGTTATCAAAATGAAAGCAACCTGCAGCACACAGACCCCAAACTTACAGCATCAACACTGTCTTCATAGAAAAGAGGTTGCTAGTCAGATGGAAAAATATTTTCCTTAAAATATAGTTYCAAACAAACTGTTTCAAGTAGTATGTCCAATTTAAAATTCTGTCATAGTACATGCTGCCGAGTCCAACTGCATTCCTTTGTATACTACCAACTTGCTGTAACAACTGATTTTTAACTCTGGGGTGATSCTCAATCATTTTTCTTTTGAATATTTTAATATTATCAGAGTCTCCCTAAAGTTTTCAAAAGCCCCAATATTMAGTTATTGGATTACTCTGCAAGAAAATTAATGTTGTTCTCTGGGTCTAAGGCCCAGTCGAGTGTTTGGGAAAAGAATCTGATCACCTTCTAAACATTAAGCTCAGGTGCCTGGGATATAGTCAAAGGAAATGAGTCAAGGATCTAGCCTTTCTGCTGAAAACCATTTTGTAAAGKCTGGATCATAGTCTTATTTAAAGCTAACAAGCTCAATTTTTGCAATTAGGGTGTAAGGAAATCTTCCAGTACTGCTCATATTTGGTCATTTGTCAAAACAAACCAGAATCTGTTTCCAAATTAGTGACTACTTAAAATCAGGAATTATATGTCTGTGTTTGTTTCTTTAGTAGTTAGCATGCTGTGGAAGGTGTGCAAACAATCASTCACAAATGTCCTGAATACAGGCAGTTCTCTGTGCCAAATTATTCTAAGTCCAGGGTAGTGTTTAATTTATCAGTGTGWGGAAATTGCAGTTGTGTTAGGTGCTGGCTAGCACAACAAGATAACACAGCTCTAGTGCAGATAAAAGAAATTCATAGCTCCCTCTGAGAGTTACAAAGAGGTTTTTAAGGGAACAAGAGGAGCTGCAGCCTACAACTACTTGAAGGTTAGTTACAAAGATGATGGAGTTAATAGCCGTGGACAATGTTGGAAGAGGCGACCGCCAAATCAGTTTGGGTTAGGTATTAGGGAAAATACAGAGACATGGTGGAATCTCTGTCCTTGGAGATGTGAAGGCTTTGGCCAGGCCAGACCATGGCTGGCMTTAATTCTGCTTTGAGGGGATTTCCAGAGGTGCCTTCAAGTGGCATTTCTGTAACACAGTGAAGTAATCTAAATTTTCCGTAGGATTGYGTACATAATCTTGTGCTTTTGGAAACCCCTGGTTTACAGGATTTTAACCTTCATACTGTGGTATGAGGCTGGGGAAGGGAGAAGTAGTAACTGATAGGAAAGAATGAATACTCTTTGTCCTTATCTTGACTGGTGTTTTCCAGCCCCAAGGGAAAATTTAAGTAGGTGTTTTGTTACTGACCAAAAAGATGTAACATTCATATAATACCCAAAGAGGCAACATTCAGCACCTTAAGCTGAATTGGATTTGGATTTTGTACATGCATACAAACTCTCAAAAATAACAACAACTGAAATCTAGGGGCTAGAATCTGACTACCTAGAAGAAACTGGCATTTCACTCTTAGAATAAAAAATGTGTTTTCCAGATAGAGGCATTACATAGATACTTCTCATTAAACTCAGCTTCTACATTGCATCTATCACTGTGCAAATGGGGTAGGTACTAGAGAAAAAGGTTTGTTTGCTTTTTGTAAATGGGGTTTGTCTTTTGCTTATTTAAATGGAAATTTCCAAATCAGCTTTGCTAGTACCTATATTATATTTAGAGATATATGCATTTCTATCAAGGAGAAGTTTCCACCCCCTCATCAAGAAGGATATGATAATTCACAGAGCCCAGGCACGCAACGTGTCCTCAGCTTGAAGTTTTTTCTTTGAAAGCAAGCTTCCATTTTCAGTTACTTGTGGAAGCCTTGGTTTGGGGAAAGGAGGAAGACTGGAGGCTGACTTATTTTTCTTGCAGTCAAGCAGAAGTCTCACTCCATGTTACCGTAATAGAAACACAGGGAAGGAACGAGCCGTGTAGAAATCTGAGGAGTTGCCTGGGGGGTCGAGYTGAGTTTACAGCAGGCTGCTCACCTCTGAGCACAGCAGTCTGTAGGAACACCAAAAAGCAAATATCCATGTCAGACTAAGCAGAATACCACAGCTATTTACAAAGAAAAACATGTCAAGAACAATTTGCTTTAGAAAATTCCTTATTAGTCATGGTGGTTTAAAGGCCTTCTACACAACCCAAGGAGGAAAAAAAAAAAAAGGAAGAGAATATGTTACAACAGAACTAGGAATTCACTACCTATCACACTACCTAACATTTTACTGGAACTAAAAAGATACACAGTCATCTCATAAAATGAAAGTAGCATTACATCTGTTTTTTTGTCTAGGAAAGGAGATGCTATTTACACAATCACAGAATAAACTTGGTTGGAAGGAACCCACAGGGATCATTGATTCCACCTCTAAACCCTGCACTGCATCATCCCTAAGCGTCACACCATGTGATTCACTCTGGGAGGAGCTCTATTCTAATATCCAATCTAAACTTTCCCTGACACAACTTCAGGCCATTCCCTCATGTTCTGTCAGTGGTCACCACAGAGAAGAGGTCAGTGTCTACCCCTCCTCTCCCYCTCAGGAGGAAGTTGTAACTGCAATGAGGTCTCCTATCAGTCTTCTTCTTTCCAGGCTGAACAGACCAAGTGACATCAGTCACTCCTCACACGGGGTCCCCTCAAAGCACTTCCCCATCCTCACTGCCCTCCTTTGGCCTCTCTCTAGTAGCTTAGTATCCTTCTTATATTGTGGTGACCAAAACCGCACACGATATTCAAGAAAAAATAGTAAAAGATTGAGAAAGCAGTTTGACAAAGTGTCCTGTCACATATTTCAGATCAGATTCTTAATTTATAATTTATAATTTCATGAGGCCATTTAGTTTGTAATTTCCTTTCTTCCCTTTTCKATCACCAAAATGTGATAACAAAGACAGAAACAATGAATCAGAGAGAACCTTTTGCCTCTAGAAATACCCTTCCCCAGAAACTAGAAATTGTATTATTAATTTATACAGTAAAGTACAATGAATTAATTAGGAAGACAGATCACAGAAATTTATTTTATCTTCAATTTTCATGCATAYGTATTTCTATATGTATTACATATTTCATAAACTCTGTGTCCACCTGAAGCACGTGATAGTACCCACCAGACCTGTGTTCTGGGACATCACTGAGTTGTCCCAGCCCTGCAGCCTTGTGGTGCTCCACACAAGTGCTGCCTACCCTTGTTCTCTCGAAAGAACACAAGATTACTTTCTTCCTGCAGACGAATAAGAAGCAGCTCAAGCTTCCTTAAGCGTGTCTGCCATGTTCATCCAAATAACCTGAGGCATACCAGCAGACAGACTAGGCTGCATTTTCCTGGCATTTTTCAGACAGTCTAGATGCAGACGGCAGCTGAAATGTGTGATCTCACACTCCCCTGTCACCGTAGATGTTGCTGCTCCCAGCTTTGCACTGGCRTTACATTAATGTGTGAGGGAGAGCAAAAAGTGATCTGGCTGGAAACTGTTGAGTTTTTGCTGGAGTTTCAGACAGAGCAGCCCCCTGATCTCATTTGCATGAGAATACATGAATGTGAGCAGGACACCTGGGGAAAGCACCGCATGGAGCAGAGGGGTGGGGTAGCAACMATCTCTTTCAGCACCAGCTATTACTTAAATGATCCCAAAACATCCAGGCAATCACTATCACACTAATTCTCCTGTGATACCTCCTTCTCTGGGATTTGGAGTACCAACGCATGAGTGTCCTTCCCAGCTGGGCACTTCCCAGGGACAGATGGCAAAAGCCAGCAAAGTCCTTTACCTTCCTCCAGGGTCTTAATCTGTGCCATGCAAAGCTCATGCCTCAACGTTGAACAGTAAATGCCTCTGCTGTCTTCGAATATGCAGTGTGGGCCAGACAGCACTTTTAAGCACGGCTGCTAGCAGGTAGGTTAGACATCTAGTGGAAGAAAAYGTGCTTGTTTTATCTTAGAGGAGATAACTTCCCAGCTTTCCAACAGGACTTTAGTTCTTACAGACCACATATGTGGTAWAGACACTGGATTGTGCTATAAAAGAGCTGGGAATGTGACTCTGTACAAACGTTACATCTCACTGAGGCACTGTAGGACAGCAATAACCAAAGGGACAAAAGAGAGAGGCAAGTCTAATTTTATAACTCTACAACTTTGTTTCTGCAGGTCCTGAAATACAGTGTGGTGGCAAAATTACAATACTGGTGTCCCATGATGAAATATGGGTAAATCCATATCAGCTAGCTGACAGCTTTATAAGGCTGCATTAGAAAAGATGGCTTCTATACTAATGACAGCTTCCAGTTTGCATGCAACAGAATTATAGAATATGCAACTCAATAGGATATACTTGACAATACAGAAAAAGGCACAATATTCTACCTGTTGCCTGTAGGACAAACACTACCACAGATTTGTGTGGCACATGTATGTATAGTTTAGAAGATAATTTGTACACATACATATCTTAATAGAAAGATAAACAATTATGTAACATCAGAACACCGATATGTCACTTGAAGTGATCTTGTTCTATCGAACTTTTTGGAAGGGTTAAATAACACTTCTTTTTTTCTCTTTGTAAAGACCATGTAACACTGGTGGGGGGTGGGGGAASAATGGTTTTGAAGTCCACCTTAAAAGATTTGAACTTTATCAAATTATAACCATTATTCCTACTAGAAGGTTATTGAAGAACTTAACTGCTTTTGGTATAAGGCTTAGTCTTCTAATTTTCAGCCTAAATCAAGATACTTTCTAAATGAGACCCAAAAATAAACCTCCAAATTTGGTTGTTTAGCTGAATTCTCTTTTGTTTCAAATTAAAGGAATTTCATTTTTCCATTTACCTTAGCAGAATGATAAACAATTTTAAAGCAACAATTTTTGTTGATCCATTCTCTATAGTCTTTGTCACAGAAGGGAAGACTCGGACCACTCAATATGAGTTATAAGCGAGCTTCCATTTATTGCAAACAATGTCTAAGTTTTATAGCACACATAATTAGCTCATACATATTCTGTAATACATATATYTCATAGGTCCACSTCCTAAACGTCAACTCCACCTTTAATGATTCACTTACCAATTTCCCTTATCTACTTCCAMTTTTTCCCAGGGCTAACTAACACAAGTATCTTGTAGGGAGTTTCCAGYRGCTTAAAAACATGATGTCCTTGCATTGCTTTCTTATTGCTTCAGAAGAATTRTTCACACAATCTCAGCAATTATCCTAGCTGAGTGTGATACTTGTATTTTTCCATCTCACTAAGCTGTAACATGTCTACGTGACCCTTCTCAGCTAGCCAGCCTTCCACAAGAGTTTATACCCTTTTTGAATTAGAAGACACACACATCTCACTTGAATTTCCTTGATTAGGACCTGAACCTCCGTTCGTAGGTAATTTTTTCTGAACCTCTTGTTTCTGCCATTCTCTCTCTCAGCCTCCTCAGAATGTGGTGACCTAAGCTGGCACACACCTAAGCCAGCACACGCCTCCAGCCTCCAGAAGACTCTACAGGAGGCACCATGGAGCACGGTGATTATCTCCATGTGTTTTACACGACATTTAGATACTATTTCCTGGGTTGGCATCACATTGCTGGCTCATATTTCACCTGCAACTTTCTATAACAACACCTTATTTTCTGCCATGCTGTTTCTCTGCCAGGTATTTCCCAATTAGTATTTCTACATTTCATTTCCCTTCCTTACTGTAGCTCTTTGTGCTCACCTTTCTGGCAGTATTTATGCTGGAGGTGATATCTATATGCACATCATCAGTCAGCCTGACTCCTTTATTACAGAAGAAATATGTGGTAGCTCTTCTAGGAAACACTMCTTACAGGTATGTTGATGATTACTTAAATCTGCTTGGGGGAAAAAGAAAGAGGCATATGGTGGAAAAATGTTGATCAACAATTATGCAATTAAATGGCCCAGCAGGCCCTCAAAGCTCTGTTGTGCTTGTAGATCAYGGTCTAGAAGGGAGTGAACAGATCTCCTGGACAGCATCACAGAAAAAAGGCAAACTGCACAGTGGGTTTATGACAAGAACAAATGTATGCGTTTGTGCAGCACCCCATGAAACCGATGGATTGCAGCAGAACAACAGGGCTGTAGGAGTCATTTGCTAGTGAAAAATGTGCAGAGCTGTTTTAAACAAAAGTACAAAAGGGAAAATGAATTCAAGCTCAGACATGACAGATACCATATGTCAGGAGGTTTTTGTGTATTCTTCCTTAAAAAATACTGGTCATGGGCGGGAGGTTGAGCCTGGGAGATAATCTCATTTAGGCAAAAATTGGCYGTATTTGCATTTATGGAGGTGTGTAAAGAATCTTTCCCTGTCCTTTGAACTCAGGTCACCCACAGAGCAATTCTGATACTTCAGAAAACATTTATCTTCTCTGTAGGTTCTCCTGCTCACCCCATGAGGCTGCTAAACTCAAATCATCATCATAGTTCCCCTTCCATCTTCACCACCCTGCCAACATCGCAAGTGGAATACACTGCAGACAGTCCAGTTCAYATATTGCCAAGTGCACTTCACAAAAATGTTGAAAGCTCATTCCTGCATGGTATCAGAGCTCCTTCTCAGGAGGTGACACTGCATAAAAGATTGTGCTAATTGTGACAACCCTGCCTTTGTCAACAATTCTTTTGAAGRTGATAGCATGGAGGAATGGCAGGGTATTTTCCCAGGGAAACCTGAGGTACCCCTTTCTGTAGCCAAAACAGTTCTGCATCTGTTTAGCTTGATGCATATCATCACTCTACCTGACACTTTTCGCCCACTGTGTGTCTGCATATTATCTCAGCTGACTTTACAAATGATCTGAAAATTTAGAAGAAATACCTAGGATAGTRAAATAAGGACCATTAGATTAACAGCTCTTGTGCATTACTACTATGGGTTTGAGAAATGAAGAGTAAATTATTTGGTAGGGTAATGTAAAAATGAAACAGAAAATTATAATGAAAATTTTGGGTCTCAACTATAGATATTTTRTTAGTGCATCTATCAACAGTTGACAGAACAAGTGAAATTGTCCATGCTTWTGCATAACTAATATGTTGTGGAGTTCATACACTTGAAACACTGGACCATACACTGGATAAATCAGATTCTTCAGTGACACGAGTATATGCACACATAGACATAGACATACATCCTTCCATGTGTACACATATATAATATATAAAGATGCAGACAAGGTTGCATTTGCAAATTTTTTACATTTGTAAAGTGTGCATGATACCAGCAGCTTAAAATGTCGGACAAAACAAATATTTTTTTCACTAACAAATTCCTGTGAAGTTGCTTTATTCAAAACTATTTCATTATTCTTCTTCTGTGAACTTCACTTTCTTCTGATACTTTGGGTCAGTATTCTGCTTAAAACATGAAGCATTAGGAATGAAATACAAAGCATGGATCTCAGAGCCTGCATGAATTTGGACTAGTAAGGTCACATTCCCTGAATATTCATGTCCTTGGTGGCTGTGTGTGCCTCAGTGTTGAATAGCATTCACAAGTACTCAATTTTGTTCTCCCTTTACAGCCCATGACAGATTGACAACACCTGGTCATTGAAATGTCCCTTTAACTCCTTGCATCTTGTCAGARGGCCACTTCTCAACACCCGAGAGGAAAGATTTATCCTCAAAACTTTGCTTTTCATTATACCAGCTCTCAGCCCATTCCTCAAGAATTGGCAAAGTCTCCCAGGCCAGAGACTCTCACATAGATTAATGTACAATGACAAAATCCATATTCTCGTTGTGATTTCTGCTGCTAAGAGCAGGTACTGRGGAAGCTGCAAGAGTTTGGCTTGTTGATTGTCAGTATGAAATTAATTTAAAGCTATAAGTTCCAAATGTAGCAGATTATTAAWCTGAGCATCTACAGACAGCCACTGCCTCTGAACTAAGCAGTAAATTAAATACTTGCTGTTTAGACTACCGTGGTCACAGTCCAGCAGTGAGGTTGCGTAATGGTTTTAATGGTAGCAAACTGCCCTGGTGGCAAACCAGGGTGGCCTTCAGGATGCCTCGGGAAATACATGGCCTGAATTCTTCCCACCTACGAGTGTAAGAGTGAGTGTGGGTGTGGAAGACAATCAATATCCTTTGCTCCTGTCTAAGTCACGCCAGTGTCTCTCCTAAGCAGATAACCTTTAAAGGGGAAAATTCGTGTTGATTAGTCCTGAATGTAAACAGCCCTTGAAGTATTCAAAACAAAGTTACTGGGGACAAGCAGACGYTAATAAAATCCTGTTGCAAACTACAGAGTTATGAAGGTACATTACTGTATGCTATTATGGATCTCCAAGACTTAAGAAACTGAAGGAAAAMCATAAAATCTTCTACCCTGAATGCTATTTTTAAGAATTAACTTTCTTCATTTTGTCTGGGTGATCTTACTCTGCATCTCCAAGAARTGCTGCTAAGTATCTTTGCATACACTGCCTCCATTTTTTTCAGCAGTGAGCAGTTTTGCCATATTTCTTAATAATCACGTTTCTTCTTCTTGACTGTTTCTCATCCTAAAAGTAAGATGTTATATGAAGAAATTTATTTCCTGTGTAGCTCCAAATCAACAGAGGCTGAGCTCAAACTGAACCTGCTGAATTACGCTTTGGAGTGCCTTGTCAAGCATTTAACTAAGGCTGGATAAAAATATTTTGGTTAGGACTCTCTTTTAACATGTGACATACTCCACAATTAAAACTTCTTTTGTAGAGGGCCAAGATGCAGGGAATATTGACTCAATTTGCAGCGGCTATTAAGTCAGATGACTTTCTTTGCCTTTGGTCCTAGATTCTGTTCTATGCTATCCATAAAATCAATGCTCTTCAGCACCCTTTCCATACAAAAAGAGGAACAAAGCCAGCATCACTCTTACAGAGTAAGATAGGGCATGATACTTTGGGCTGAGAGACTTCCTACAGATGTAGTAAATACRGAATCTTGCAGCCTCTGATCCAGCCCTCAAACAAGGACCTAAACTCAGTCTGATGATGTTGTACTCTGTCCATAACCCAAATCACTGCCCCTGAGCTTGTGAAGGATCTCTGCCTTCTGACTACTGATGATAAGGACTGCTCTCTGCAAAACAAAATTGTAAGCAAAATAATCAACTGGAATTACATTAATTACTCACAGGCAAAATAACTTGGTAATGTTATTGATAAGCCAATCTTTCAGAAAGTGGCCTTAKCTTGTTCTGACTACAGCGTGGCTATCTTATCCCAGAGTCCAAAACAAATTACATGAATGTTTCCTTGTATAATCCGCTGCCTGGCACGTGTCTTTCACCAGATTTCAAAGTTCAGGGGCATCTTCTGTCCTATCTAGAAGACTGTCAATATGAACAACTGGCAAGGCCAGCATCTGACCCAGGCCACTGACCTCTGACAGAACTGTACTTTGAGCTCCGCTGTTCATCACACTGCCAGCTCAGAGGAGCAGCAATGCAAGACAGGCTGACRCACCAAGGGCTCCTTGTTTGCTCCCAGACACAAACCAGCATGGGAGCATGAAAGAGAATTATTTACCTTAAAGCTACTGTGGTCCTTCTAGATGGCATCAATGTAGAGCTCATGGTTAACCCTCTGTGCCCACTTTCTTTCTCCCTCCAACAKCTTCAGACCTGAATTATGAAAGAATAAGGACCAGATGGATCCCACTGTTTTCACCTCTGCTTAAAAACATGAAGAGGTGTGGAGCACACAGTCAGCAGTACCAGGTTAAAGGCTCTCTGTCACACACAGGACRTGCTTGTACATCTGTAGGGTCATCCTGGACCCTGATGCCTGCTAGATCACTGCTGTCTTTTTCTAGGGGAAATGTAAAATTCCACAGCAGAGTCAAGGACTCACTCTGCAAAAGCAAAAGCAAAATAAATTGGGAAAGGAAGAAAACATTGTTTAAAGBGTAAAGGATGGGGCCACAGGTTTTTTGCAGTTTGATGGATGACTTGTTTAATTTGGCTCTGCATATTGCTGATATTCTCTCCATCTAAAATTGATACTGAAAATTCTTTGTCAGTAACTCTTTTTGACACTATCAACACCAGTAGTGAAGTTAATAAAATCCTAATCTTTCAATCAGTCTTTCTCAGTCCACATTATTTTTGCTACCAAGAGAGCAAAGAGCAAGCTTATGAGTACGCGTCTTTCAATTTTCTTACTTTTTGGAGCTCATGAACTTTATCTCCGTTTTTTTTTTCTCTGCATTGACATGAGGGTGAGTCATATGATTTCTGTTTCTGTTTTCTTTTTCCAGCTGTTCCAGGTTTGCTGGAAATGACTCACATGAAAGACCATRAAGATGTATTTGCTAAGAGGAAATCTGCAAATAAACTCTTTTCAATTTGCTCTTTTTAAAGAGAATTAATTTATGCTCCTGCCTCACACATACATTGGGAAAGGGACAGACCAGTTTTTCTGTGGGGGTAGATCRCCAAAGTTAGACATCCATATAAGCYTTGCCATCATTTGTACCACGAAGAATGCAGAAAAGAGAATCAGTGATTTTTGAGGCTATCATGGGAGAAACTGGGACTCAATTGATGTGTAAATTCTCAACACTAGTCCTGCGATAATTGAAGCTGTTAGGAAATAGCACACTATTTTAGCTGTCTCTGAATGTGCTGGAATCAAGTTTTCAGCTGGCATTAATTTTTCCTTTCTATTGGGTGCCATGGTCAGTTAGGCAGCAAACAATATCTTTTTCTTTGTTAAACGAGCTTGCCAGCATGAGAAAAGTCCCCATTTTTTAAAATAAAGATTTGTCCATTTTTCTCTAAAATGTGTTTTTCAGCTCTGGAGAACAGAACCATAATTTGAAAATCCTTTTAAATTTTGTCATCTTGGGAGCTGCTGGCATTTTTGGACATCTCACAGAGAATAAACTATACATAACATTCAAACAAAAAAATCAGTGTTCTGGCCAGCATCAGAGTCACAGTGAAAAAGAGAAAAACTAGAGCAAAAGCAAATGTGCAAGGATGAAAAAGCTTCTGTTATGGTCTGGATGGTGAGATAGGAAAAAAAAAAAAGTCTTTTTTTAACATGATGAAGTTTTTTGGTTTTTTTCTTTCTATTTTTTTTTTTTGGTTGCTTCCTTGCTTGCCTGCTTGCTTAGGGGTTTTGCTTGTATAGGTTGTTTGTTTGTTTTTTTGTTTGTCAGTACAGGTCTGGTCTTCGGTGGACAAAAAAATGACTTGCTAGACCATGCTTCCCCCTTCCTGCTCTCTCCTTTCTTCCCAGCACTGGGATTTATGACAGCTCCATTTCAAAACTTGCTCTGTTTTGCAGTTATATATAGGTAACTTCCTGGAAGTTATCTACTACTGATAGTAGTATTGGCATGTGTCTTTCTCTGATAGTAGGGGCCACAAGAARCAAGCTTTTGAAAAACATTCACTTTGTATTTGTTCTTAACCATATTATACACGAGAACAATGTTCTTCAGTTAAGAAYTTTTGTCTCAGTTGCACATTAAATACTTTGAATTAAGGCTACCCAGACTCTTGCTTCTCCCTTCTTCCRTTCATACCATGCCTTTGGGAAATAACTTCCTTGTGTTCAAAGTGGCACTATCTTAGGCTACAATGACAAATTGTTTTACTTATAGGAGCATAGCTCATCTGGTACATGTCCAGACAGAGCTGAGTGCATGAGCAGCTATTCAACATACTACTTCTTCTTGCTTAGCATAAAGCTCCAAGGTCTCAACATCACKAGCAAAGCCCTAGTAGAAGGACCATTACAAATTTTCCCAGGGGTTRTCGCTGGCAGTCATCCCTACAGTATCTTGATGAATCATCAGCATGTTCTGGCCTAATATGAGTTTTTATAGGTCTGAAATCTTGTGACTACTTAACATTACACATTCCCACTGATTGCAAATATAATGCTGTAGCACTTCCAACATKCCAGTTTCCTTAAACAAGGCACTCAGAAAAATCAAGAGTACAAATACGCAACTGTCTATGAAAAACTTGATTTAAATTACTTACAGGAATTTTTTTTTCTATAAGCAAGACTGAGTTAGTTGGTATCATATTTTTCATTTTCAGGTAATTGGAAAGATTAATAAAATTGAGGTCAGTCAGTCTCCATCCCTCCATCCATCCATCCATCCATCCATCCATCCATCCATCCATCCATCCATCCATCCATCCATCCATCCATCCATCCACCCACCCAAGCCTCTCTCTGCCTTTAACAGCATATGAACCTGCTGGGCAGTTTCAACCCAGTTTCACAGAAGGTCAGTGATGTCAAAGACAATTAACACTCTTCAGATTTGACACACTCAGGCAAAGCTGGGGATCTGGAATGGGCTCAGACACAACATGCAGTCATGTGCTTAGGCGAATAGGGAAGTTACAGAAGTAGGGGAAGGAGTTTAAGGAATGAGTAGCAGGAAACCATTGGAAAACAATTTTTATTGGTTCTGTGGTTCACAAAAATACTTTCCTATGGCCTTCTTTACCTTCCAAATTTTTCAGGTAGGGCCCCTCTCTTATTACTCTTCTTCTTCTTTGGTATACAACACCAATWAGCTCCCAGAGAAAGCTTAGGGGGAAAAAATAAGCAATTATAACTTTAAAGACTATATGACTGTATATATGTATAAGAACATAACTACATCAGCAAGAAAGGTATGGATAGCAAACTATACCTGTACAAGGCTGCCTTAATTGTGTCATTTCCTCCCTTATATGTGTTTGATGCTTAAACCTCAGAAACCCTGATTTTAACAAGGTGTTTTGCAAATCCAAGCTTTACACATACACAGATGGGAGCTGCAGGACTATGAAAKCGTGCAAAGCATTTCTGACTGCAGCATAGTTCCTGCAACTGAGAGTTTGAAATACAGAGTTCTTGACATTGTCTTATTAGTGAATCGCTAAATCTGGCGTATTTTAAATTCACAGTTCAACCATATTATTTGAAAGCAGGAAATTACTGAATCCACTTTTAGAAAAGCCTACATGATAGCAAGATGTCAAAGTACAACAGCTTTTTCAAGTTGATGCAGCTGGGTCCTGAGTTTGAGAACTTATTTATTTAATGTATTTCAAATAACACCTTTAATGCCTTGTATCTTGAAAGAACTTAACAGACAGGGTTCATTCATTGCAACAGACTGTCTTACGAATACCAAAAAGGCAAAAAAGTTTTATTTGTGCAATTTTCCCCCCAGTATTCCTTGTTCTGACAGAAAAAAATATGGTTTTTAAACATATAGTTTCTTAATTCAGGAACTGGGTGATAATTGACTGAAGAGAAAAAAATCACATCAGATATCTGTAGTTAATCGATGTTAAAATGTATGAGCCCAGTGAGAATGACAGGTCTGTAAGCAGGAGGGGAACCTTTAAGCTGTAGGTGCAATGTACACCTGCATGAAATCAACTGCTAACTGCACAAACACTTGTGTTTGTCTTTCTCTTCATAGATGTGTATTACACCTCATCATCTACAGCCATTAAGGTCCTCCTGAGGAAAGAAGACTTCTAAGGYCCTGGATCAATGTTCAAGACAAACACAGACAGTCCCAGGCTGTGATGCTCTGTGCTCCCAGGGGCCAGGTCACCGTGATGAATTTGACATATGCTAATGCAGGATTGGAAGCCCGAGGTAGAAATTTGCATCTGTGCATGACTAGGGCAGGAACTAAAAAAATACCAGGAAGATGATACAGAGAAAAGAAGGAATAAAACACTGATGTCAGAAGCATCCAAGTGGATCAGGTGAAACACCTAGGATGTATTGGACGTGATTTATTGACTGATTGAGTCAATATGATGACAGAAGGAATGAAAAACAACAAAATCATTCAGTGGCAACAAAATCAGGTGTGTGTCAGAGATTTGGTCTCTCCCATGATGCTTGCACCCTGGGATTTAGCCAGGAAAGGTTAGTTTGGAAGGCATGGTAAGCATGACAAAGAAAAGAAGAGTTGGTGAATGGAAGTGACATATCAAGTGACATAYCACTTTAGCAACCATTTGATGGTTTTAGCCCTCTGTGAAATTCCAGATGCGGATTTGAAAGTGAGAGAGCCAGCAGCCAGGTCAGTACTTCATCATTTCTAATGATGTGGGGTCACGGGACTGGACGGAAACTGACTGCTCCTCTGTGGAATCTAACAGCCAAGCAGAACCCACAGGAGYACCTCATAGCTCATAAATACAGCTAGGCTACAAACCCGTGCTTTAAATGGTTTTGAAATCACTGATTATCCAGGCATCTCCTGTGATAAACTGCCACACAAYTTAATTATCTTCCACAGTATCAATTTAGTGCGATCCCTCGGGATGTGTCATTGAACTCTGTCTTCACAYGGAGCAAATGGATCTGTTACATCCTCTTTAGCCCTTTGGACACAGAGGAGAGTCACATGCCCCACATGCACCAGCAGTCAGCTTTGGCAGCTTGTCCTTGATGCTGTTTTTATTTTTTTCTTTCACCTGTGCCAGCTCTGAGCTCTGTGCCCCATCAAAGAGCAGAAACCAAGAGACAGAGAACAGAGGGAAACTCCAGCAGGACACTTGCATGCCTGCTCTTTGCCTTCTTCCTTGAGGGACCTTCCTGTCCCTGCCTGGGAAAGAGTGTCCAAAGGGAGAACTCTACCAACCTCATTGCCTTGAATAACCCACTGGTAGTTWTGGAAAGCTAGGAAAGCATCCAAAGATACTTTCACTTAAGCAAAGCTTCATTCCTGCACATTTCCCAGGGACCAAGCTCCTTTCATTTGACCCCACAGAGTAGTTGCACTGCCGGTATATGGCAGCCTCCTTAAATTTTGTGATGACAGGAGCTCACAAACTCTTGTGTTAAGCCCATAAGAATACCACATGGTAGCATTGAAGATTAAAGCAATGCTGAACAAAAGAATCCAAACCCCACACTGTCCCTTGGCTTGCACAGATCAAGGGAAAACCATAGGGTGAACACACTCAATGGCAGAATGCCTGGGATTATGAATACAGAACATTGAGGAAGAAACCTCAAAGTTTTCTGTTGTGGAGATGTTTCTGAAGAAACCTGTCTCTGAGCAGACCAAAGTTTACAACAACTTGGCTCCAGACCTGGTGCTGTGGCTCAGACTTATCTCTGCCTATGGCAGGGTGTTTTTGTGAGAGCAGAATTCTGCTTTTCTGTGGTACTCGCCGTGCTCAAGGTTATCCTTTAATCCTGCAGGACAGGTTAATTTGGTCCAGCTGGAGGGCAGTGCGCAGCAGCACAGCAGGTACCCTGCATGTGTGCTTGTTTCATGTGTAAAAGTTGCACTGGGTTTTTAAGAAAACCKGATCCTCCTTATAAGGGGAGCAAAGCCAGCACTCACTTGCAGGAAAAATCATTATTAATGACCAAGGCCAGCAGGAGCTCAACAAAAGAGTTTTCACCTTCCCAAAATTCAAATGCCAGATTCCTGGAAACAATTGAGCAACACTCAAGGAAGCGATGCTGAGCAAGCTACCCAGCAGCTCTGGGACTGGAGCAGGCAGATGGATACAAGGAGATGGGTGCATGACATCTGCAAAGTCAGTATTGTCCTGCCCTCGTGCTTGATTGAATTCCTGCAGAGGAATTTTTCTCCTTGTACAGTTTCAGAGACAGTGGTTTATTCCACTAAATTATTGTTATCAGTATCATTAATACTACCTTTAAAGATCCTCTCACCCAAGCTCTGTCTTGTATCTTACATAGCTTTCAGAAAATTATTTAAGTTTGCTATGTTCCATCAGTATGAAGCACAACTTGTTCAAATGCACAAAGAATACAGCAAGGAGAAAAGTAATTTGTGTGAGGGAAGCAGTCAATGACTCCATTGATGCATACTACTTTATAGGCTTTTCACTGCCAATCAGTGTCACGGCTTTTCGAGTCTTTTTACAAACCAGTGCACATTATTTCATGCAGTTCAACTGATTTTAGCCTGACAGTGGTCTGTAAATAAAGCTGTCCCTTGTCAAACAGTTAACTCCTTTTCCCTTGCACATCACCTCTGAATATTGCTGGAGAAACAAGCCACCATCAGTGGCTACTGGCCCAGACAGGCACCAGAAGGCAATCTGACCATCTTCATTTCATGCAAAAATGCAGCTRGAGAAGAAGCTGGGAGCCATCTGCAAGCAGAGCAAGGTTCACAGTATCCTCCTCTGGATCCTCAGGGCAGGAGGCAAATTTTGACTACTTAGTACCAAGTTGAGCTTGAAATATCAGGGCTGCAGAGGGATTGGGTAGTGTGGATTTAGTGGGGTGGGTGGTTCTGTTTTGTTTTGGAGGGTTTTTTATTTTTTAAAGTAGCTAAGCAAGGAGCAACCTGATGTGGAAACAGCAGCAGTCTCATCACACTGGCACTGATTTTATCTGTACGCCCTCTGTTGCAATTATTTCTTTCTAAGGGTTTCAGCAAATGTTCCTGTTAATTTAATAAAGACATAAACAGATAAGTTGTTGAAGACCCTTCCTGCTTACAGGTAGGGCTCTTGAA
Organism: Malurus melanocephalus; assembly: GCF_030028575.1. Taxonomy (NCBI): domain Eukaryota; kingdom Metazoa; phylum Chordata; class Aves; order Passeriformes; family Maluridae; genus Malurus; species Malurus melanocephalus. Next base: position 611,524 of record NW_026623311.1, read on the forward strand.
GCTCTGAAACAGTTCCTGTTGTACCAGAGGCCTCTGTTTATACATCCTGACACAGACTGAAAAAAGCTGTGCTGGAAATCAGAGATTGTTGTGCCCCTCAGAAACAAAAAAGAAAAATGAAAGGAACATTCAACCGGGATCACTTCAAGAGGATCTTGCTTCAGTGAAATGGTGCTGGAACCTCCTAAAAGCTTTGCAATGTCCTGCCCAGCTGGGAAATGCATTCACTGCTCAAGAGACAACTTCGTTCATTCATGCTGTACTGCAACATTCGTATTTTTCCAGCTCAGTGACTCTGATATGCAGACATGGGTAAAGGCAGAGTTGAGAAGAAAGACATTTCAGCTTTTTCCTCCAGGCTTTTAGCTCTAAGACAACATTATTCAGTGATTAGATTAGTGCTCTCCAAACCCAGCTGTTATTTTTGAAGCTGCCCTTTTCCAGGTTTCTGATATCAAACAGTTGCTAAAATTCAACATGCCTCAGTTTCCTCATCTATAAAATTGGGGTGAAACCCATTTTTAAATCTAAGGGCAAAATATTTTTAAATGCTGGGATGTTTACCTATTAATGGCTCTGTGAAAAAACAAGCTATGACCATTCTACAGGTTATTTTCTTGTGTTTGGACCTGCCCTCTCTTCAAATTCAAAACAGAATGTTGTGACTGGCTAAATGGTTTTTATTGCATCCACCAGTGCAATTAGCTGCTTGATCCAAACAAGCAAATGCTTTATCCTGCATGTCTGCACATAGAGTTATCCAACAATTTATTTTTTCCCCAAAGTAACTCCACATAGAAGCATGCCCTTAAGGTTCACATCTTTCACTGAAATCAATCAACAATCCAGGATCAGGGCCTTATAAACTGCTTTAGAGGTGCTTCATAGACTGATTTGCTCAGCCAAACCAATGTTTAATTTAATATAGAGAAATGTCTTCCCATTTTAATTCACACAGCTTCAGAGGGATGTCACAAGAAAATACTCTCCTCCTTGGAAGAAAAATAGAAAAGATAATTAATTTCTTTCTAGGTAGAAATCAGTTTCTGCCTCAGACTCAAATTTTTCCTCAACTCTACAGAGTCAATTGAATCACAGGCTCGCCTCTGCAGTGTAAGCAGAGATATCCCTGGAAAGGGAATGAGGAGCTGTTTCTATAATCCAAATACAATCCTGACCTGAAGGGACAAAGTCAGAGGATATGTATTTGCTTAACTCCATCAACTGATAAACATAATTTTTTCCACAATATTTTATGATTCATGATAGTTGATTTGAGAAAAAAAAAAAAAAGTTGCCCCAAGCATGGAAACAATTAATTAGCATTTTTGTAGAACACAGGAATGCAGAAATAACAGTGGTGCGGTTGAAAGACAAATAACACCACTTGAATGTGCCTTGCAAAGGCAGATGAGCAAACTCCCCTTCACTACATCAGGTAGCAATACCTGATGCAGGTAGGTGCATTGCTCAGGTGCATCATTTACCTGTGATCTGTCTCACAACATTGCTGAATAGCACTGCTTCATAATATTTCTTAATTCTGGAAAACTTGTGCAGAAATTAATATGCTTTATAGGTGAATATTTGCAATTAAAAAATCCAATAGATAACCTTTTCTGATTCAGTCTGCTTATGATCTTTTTRCTGCTTTATCAGAAGCAAAAAGAAATTAAAGAGCCTGCCAAGGCTTAACTTGCTCAGCAGGCTGCAGGCATTAACATCAGCCTTGTAAGGAAAATGCTTGTGCTGGCCTTATCTGGGGAAGGTCAGCTCCCACAGGGACTGGGTGACAGCAGCTCCAGYACTTATTAAATGCATGAATTTTCAGTTCCTAGGACTGCTTCACAAAACAAATGAGTAAATCCCACTTACAAGCAGCCAGAAAATACCACAAGYTGATACCTTCAAGGCTTCCTGGCCCTTGTCCTCAGGAGCACAAAGGTCAGTTTGYACAGGGATAGAAGAGGCAGTACACACAAGGAAAATGGATATCAGATACGAAGAAAACTGCTTCTCCCTGAGTGTGATCCCATGCATCAGAAAGTCTCCTCAATTTTTTCAGGAATGGTTTGAGTCTCTTGCATAATGAAACTTTAATTTCAAGTCCTTAAAAAAAAAAAACAAAAACAAAAACAAAACCACAAAAACCCAAAACACAATATGCACCCCAACTGTAACAGGAAAGATGTTACAAAAAAAGGATACTGAAGGAATTGTAGTATCAGAGCAAGATGTCTGTGGCACAGCTCAGCTCTGCCTTGCCCTGTGGCATCCAGAACATGTCTGGTTTTATCTGTTATTTTTCCACAGCTTGTCTCTCGGCTTTTTCAGCCATCACAGCCTCATATTTACACAGCTGCCTCTGAAGCTGTAAGTCAGCACAGAGATTGTTGCACAAACAAATGGAACATGTGGATCTTGCCAAATATCACTTACTCCAGTTTTCTTCCTCCTTCTTAAGCAGTTTATGTTTTGGCAATAACAGACTTTGTGAAAATTAAAAAGAAAATGCTTTATGCTGTATGTCATGTATAATGCATATCTGTTTTGGCAGAAAAAAAGTTTCGAGTAGCTTTAGGATGGGAGAAAATACAAATAAGAGAAGTTTCAGTCTAAGGCAGCAAAATTCAATGTCACACTAAGATCGGTGCTGAGGCTGCTGGATGTGTTACACCCCACCTGAGCCAGAGAGATCCCTCCACACAACCCTTTGGGTTTGACCAGAGAGACACACCCTGCCAGGTCAGGTTTACTCAGTCACAGTGTGTAGTGTGACATTCTGGGGCCAGGTTCTGCATTTGCTTTCTCCCTCCTTCAAAACAGGTTAACCTTCAACATCTGGTTTTGTATTTTTTTTTATCACACCAGTTGTGATAAATGAATTTATGCTGTTGCTTGCTTCTGTAAAACAGGCACTACATGCTGAATAAATGCAGTGCAACAGGGAATGCAGTGCAACATCACACTGAGTATGGGAGACAGATCAGATGAAGACAGATACATATTTGCACTCTGAAATGAAGTTATCAAAGGTCTCTTAACCTGCAGATATTGCTATAAATAGACTGACATCCTGCATTATGAGAAACTCCAGAGAGGTCTGTCTCATAGAGGTCTCTTTATTCCTCCACTGCTTGAAGTGAAAATACAGATTGGAGAAGACAGGGCTGTACAGGTGGAGTAACAAAAGGTGTTACTAAACATAAGATACAGCCAGATGTCCATGCAGCAGCATCCAACTGCARACTCTACAGAGGAATGTGGGCTGGAAGAAACCAGCTGAAGGAGGTCAAGTGGCACTGGGCCAGGTCCTCCAATGTATTCAGCAGAAGCTGTGCCTCTGTAAGTATCCACACCAGCATGGGATCACACTCAGGGGGAAGCAGTTTTCTTCATATCTGATATCCATTTTCCTGTGTGTACTGCCTCTTCTATCCCTGTGCACCTTCAAGACAGTCACAGAGTAAGCTGAGTTGGAAGGGACCCACAAGGGTCTGACTCTGTCTCTCTGTGCCCTCATGTGAAGCAGGGGTACACAGCAATGAYTCCTCCTCAATACCTTCTCTTCCTTATGCTAAACAAATTCTATTTTCTGGGTAAACCTATTCAGCAGTTTCTAGCATTGGAGGAATTCATTCTCTCTCTGCTCTGCTCTCCTCCCTAGCACACACAGGATATTGAGACAGACTATTTGCAAAGGTTAACCATGAAGAAATAGTGCACCTGGAGAAATGAGGGCCATAAAGAAGCAAAAGCACCCCTGTGTCACCCCTCCTTTTAACAAACAGCCATGGGCTTTGCCAGTGAGAGCTGTGCTGGCAAGGATAATGATAAATCTGAGCCCATTCAAACAAAACTATTACAGCAGAAATCAGCCTACCTGCAATCCCACTACCTTTTATTACAGCCTYATTGAACTACACAGTTTGCTAAGTTTTAGTCACGGTCAGTGTGTGGGCAGAAAACAAAAGGAAGGAGCAAGCAGCAGTCCCTGCTTCAGAAAGAGAGATCAGCTCCCCAGCACTTCATCTCCTGTGATGAAGTGTTGAAGCCCCACCATCCCACTGCGCTGTGCTGGTTTTGCTTGGCTCAGTTTTTGGAAGTGGGAGGGGCTAAAAAGATGGCTCCTGTGAGAAGCTTCTGGAGGCTTCCACCATGTCCTGCAGAGCCAATGGTGTTGGCCCTGAGGATGATGGACATGCCACTGACCAAACCTGGGCCAATTGAAGAAGGTGGTTACACCTCTGTGAAAACATATTTAAGAAGAAATCAAAACAAGGGGCACTCAGAGTAGTTTTGCCAGTGGAGGAGGCTGAGAATATGTGAGGGAATGCAGACACCAAGGTCAGTGCAGGAGGGGGAGGAGCTGCTCCAGGCGCCGGAGCTGGGATTCCTGTGCAGGCCGTGGTGACGAGCATGGTGGAGCAGGCTGTCCCCCTGCAGCCCATGGTGACCATGGTGGAGCAGGCTGTCCCCCTGCAGCCCATGGTGACCATGGTGGAGCAGGCTGTCCCCCTGCAGCCCATGGGGTCCACAGAGGGTGCAGAGATCCACCCGCAGCCCGTGGAGGAGGGAGGTCCCCACGCTGCAGTGGGCGGACGCCGAGAAGGGGCTGTGTCCAGCAGAGAGCCATGGAGAGAGAGGCCTTGCTCCCGAGATAGAACAGCCTGGCCTTGGGCCTGCACCCAGGGGATGAGAGACCACATGGTGCAGCAGTTTTGGGACGACTGTCTGTGAGGAGGGACTCACGATGCAGCAGATGTGTGTGGACTGCTGCTTGTGAGAGTGGAACCACGCTGGAGAGGTTCACTGAGAACTGTCTCCCGTGGGAGGGACCCCATGGCAACGCAAGGGAAGGACTCTTCTCCTTCAGCAGCCGCAGACGATCCGGTGATGAACTGACCAACCCCACACCCTGAACTGACCAACTCCACACCCTGTTCACTCCCCGCTGCTTTGTAGTCGGTGGGAATGGGGGAGGGAATGGGGAGAAGGTCGGTGTCTTTGAGGGTTTTTATTTTATTTCTCATTCTCCTCCTCTGACTTTGTTAGTAATAAATTCACTTCATAATTTAAGTAGTGCCTGTTTTGTCCTTCAAGTGTTTCCTCCCTGCTCCTTATCTCAACTCATGAATGCTTTTGTTAATTTTTTTTTCCCATCACTCTTTTCTGCCCAGTGGTAGTGGGGGAGAGCGAATGAGTAGGTGTTGTTGGTACCTGGCTTTCAGCCAGCATTCTAAACGAYGACACTGGCGCCATGTTGGGCATCAAGAAAGACTATTATTTGAAGAATTCACGTAAGTCTTTATGAATTTTGTTTTACCAACTACAAAAAAGTTATTTTACTGCAGGATTTTCCTTTGAGGTGTTTTCATTAATTACATTGCCGGTATCTGCAGCCAAAATACCACGTGTCTCTTTGTAGGCGGTTCCATTTGCAGCTGAGAATAAATGAGTTTTCAGCCTTTGAATACACATGGAACAATAAGGAACAGTTGTAGGCAACAGTGGTAGCTGCCTAGAGGCACTGAAAGGATTTAGGAAGACATTTCTTCACTTTGAATTTAGACCAGGTGGTGATACCTGAATGAGCATTATTTTTAAACAGCATCATCCTTAGGAACTAATTTTTTGGCAATCAGTTTCAAGCTTGAAATTAGGATATTCCTGTATTYAATTTATGCAGCTAATTTTCTGTAATTATTAGCAGTGACAAAGTCTAGCACATGCCTTTTCAATTTACATAAAGAGAAACTGCAAACCTAAACTTCCTATTGCAGTTCAAGATTTCTGGTATTTCGTGGAGCTCCTCTGACTTCTTACTGTTAACTTGTGCCAGAAAGTCCAGTACAATTTGTCCTGTGTGGCTGAAGAGTAATTATTCATTCATGCTAACCCACAAGGGGGTCAGACTTTATTAATTTTAATCTGTTTTACACAGACATTAAAGCAAATTAATTTTCAAGTTTAATTAAAACACAGGTTTTAAATATAGACTAACAATATCTAAGAAACTAAAGAGGGTAGCACTGCTCTCATTGAACTTACATCCATGGGATTTCAACAGATGAAGAATCAGATCCTTTCCTTTCTCCTTGAGATTAGTGACCCATACTCAGTAGTGTTTTATATCACTAATGTGTGAAGAACTGAYATTTGTCATCCCCAAGTATGTTGTTTACAAAATTTACAACTTCWTAAAAGTAATTTAATCTTTGATTTCAGTGATGCTGAGAGTCCTTACAGTTGTTACACTTCCACCACAACAGAAACAGAAAATTCTGAAATTACTTGCTCTCCTTCAGTTTTGGAAGCAATGAAGGTTTTGGATAACTATGGTAGGAATAAACAAACTGATCAGAAATTAGAGACAACTGTTGTCATTTTAAGGAAATTGGGTGATGCTTAGGAATATTTATGCTGGAGAGAAAAAGATGGSCTTTTAAAACACTTGATTCTGTGAATTGAAAGAACTGCAGTTGGACAGAGGTTTCTGCATGACCCAGYTGGTTTGCCAAATCAAGATGTGTTCCAGTGTATTAAGTGACAGAGYTGAGCAAAAGAAAGTCTATGGCTGAGCTATAATAACACAGGATTTCTGCTGGAAAATCAGTTGGGAAATCCACGAACAGAGCATCCAAGTAGTAAGAACGCATTGCTTCAATAAGATTTCTTTTATAGTTTTGACACTACATGTTCTTACCCAAAGCAGATGGTATCCTTGGACAAGGTGATTAAATTGCTCCAGGAGATATTCTTACTGAGAAATATTAATTACATACTATTAAATGAAAGTTTCATAGTGCTATTAAGTGTTTTAAAAATGGATAAGCAAGAAGCACAGTCCTGCAACTCATTGAATCTTAGAATTCCAAACAAAAAAATGTCTAAATAAGRCCTCTACAATGCCATGCAGTGCTTGAAATGGTGTAGCAGGCAAAGAAGTGTTTTATTAGGTACAGTTCAGAGTACTTTATTTGCAATCTTGAAACTTAAAATCAGCAGTAGAAATGACAAATCATCAGGGAGACAGAAAAATCACAAGAACAGAGACACATAATTTCCTGGCAAATCAAAGATATAAAAGGTAAATCATGTGTGCAGTAAGAAAGCCACAACCAAATATCCCATATGTATCATTTCCCACAGGTTTTGGTTTTCCTTTAGTGTCCCACATTTTTTTCTTTTTTCTGCAGTACACACTTCAATTAAAGCAATTTCTGGTGATCCTCTATCTGAAGGATACTCTCGTGGAATGTTCTTTGATGTACTGTACTTCTAGGAGAATCTTTGTTTGGATCATGTTTTCTGAGCGCAGTAAAGCCATTAGATTTCACGTTATATTTCAATATACCTCAGAGATTGAAAGAAATTATATAAGCACATAGGTTTTTCAAGGTGGTCAAAACTGGTCACTGATGACAGGGCATGTCCTGATGTCAGTATTTCCTAAGGAAATGCTGATTGAGTAAAGAGAAAAAGCACACAGCCTTTTTTGTACTCATGACTGACACTKAACATTAAAAAGTATTTTGTAGCAGTAGCCTCATACTCCAAGTATTTATCCTGGGGGAAAAAGTAGTTTTATCCATTAAACTCTTGTTTACCAATAAAAACTTTGAACTACTCATCTAAGTAGATGTTTCCTGTAAACAGTGAATGGGACTCTTTTGCAGCGTGAATGAAGTTATTTGAACTGTATGCTGCCTTGAACATGGAAAGAGAACTGKAGGCATTTAAAACAAGAATAAAAATGTGTACAGCATTTGTAAGATCCTTTGCCAATTCACRAAGAACCTTTAAAGTAAATAAACAGGAGAAATCTCAGCTTGGGCTAAAAAAAACCCTGAACAACAAAACATCTACCAATACTTTTGCCCTGCTATACAAAGTAAAGAATGTAATTGTTACATTGTCCAAATACTTTTTCTTKTAAGTGAGGTTGCTGTGTAGTTCTGGGAAGACATTTTTATTGCACTGCTGATTTTGAAGTCTATACTGAGTTGTTCCAATGGTTACTGGCAGCAGAGCTCACAAAAATTCCATTCAGAGCAATTGAGAGAAAACTGATATTTCAATGATTTTCAGCTTTGTTCCRTTCTAGCACAAGAGAAGACAAAAGCCAGTAAGCAATTCAGCTGTCTCACCTTCATGGTTAGCATAAAGCAGGCTCTGACAGAGAGTGCTACTCTCCTCTTTTGAATGGTTTGTGCTTCTGGATACCTCTAACAGCTCTAACACACATCTCACCTCAAACCAGCAGTTGTGCAGACAACACACCCATGACCCTCTTCAAAATTTAAAGGCAGTAAACCTGTTTTGCAGTTGCAAGCTCTTAAGGGAGACAAGARCCTCTCTTGGCATCAGAAGTCTCTGACTTCCAACCTTCAGCTTCTCCAGAAGCCRCATTTACCTTAATAGCAGGGGAGAACCCCACCTGCCTCACTGTTACAGATGGGATTCAGCTCCTCAAGCTGCTGCATTTCAGAGAAGATCCTCTCCATCTTCCTTTCCTCTTCTCTGGTGCTGTTCTCCTGTAAATCCTCCACTTAACAACATAGCTCCTCCAGGACAAAGAGAGAGACTCCAAGCATTCCCCACAGCYTAAGACACTTTCAGGGCTGCATCCACCATTTCCAACTTTCTGTCCAAGTCTCTACCTCGGCACAGATAGCTGCCAGGGAAATCACTCCATGCTGTGTTAACACCACATTGGAGACTTTTGCTGCAGAACCAGTTGATCCGACTCCCTCTTCTTTGTCACCTTTTGTATAAACTGCTCTRTTAGCTGTGCTGTGGGAGCTACACTTATATATTTCTTACTTAAATACCAGCTAAAAGAGTGACCTGTCCTAACTGGGGGCAGCTGTAGCAAAAGTTCAAGGTACCTGGAATAAAATGCAGCTGATTGTGCCCATTGAAGCTGCCAGAGCAGCTTCCTTACCTTGTCTTTGCCTAGTAACAGCAAGTATCTTAAATTTCTTGAAGTGTTTCCAASCACTCCCTGATGATCTTGGACCTTGTCACCAGAAAGTCAAGAAGCTTCCAAMGAGCCCAGAGATCACTGCACAAAAAGCTGCATCTTTAGCTGTGCTCTTATAATACCCATTTCATAATATTTTGAATTTAGCCTCTTTTMAAGCTATAAATGGAACAGTAACATGACATGATGGATAAAAGATGAAAAATGATTGGGAGCCRTTTTTTACACCAGCAGACAGGTCTGGGTGTTGCAGAAGATGATGAAATACTTTCCCTTCCCCCATTTTAACTTTAAAATTCAACTTCAGATGCTGAAGATGGAAGATCAAACCTTGATTTGCTATCATAATTTATGGCACCAACGGATGTTTGTGCAAGCCATGCCTCTGTCTGGTTCTTAATCCTACTAAGTTCTTGACCTCCACACTGTTTTATGTCAATGAATTCATGTCAGTTTCCACAGAAAACCACAACATTTCCTAGGACTTATTTCATTTACAACCATTATCATGCAAGAATCTCTTCTGTGCTACTCTAAATGAGAAATCTGGGGGTTATATTCCCCCTTCTCGTTCATTTAATATAGGCCTTAAAATGATGACACTCCCATCCTGCAGCCTCCAACACAGTCCTGATATTGTGGACAGTATTATGAGTCTCACCAAAAGACAGTGCAGACCCTTGGTTATCTCTATAAAGTAGCTCATTTCTGCTGCTTTTCTGACTCAAAAAGTATGAAAGGGGCTACTTATYTTACCAATATCAGCAAATGTGGTTTATAGTGCGATAGTCAAACTGGCTGAGTAAAAATTAATAGGCACTTCTGCTCAAGTTCTCTACTCTGTTCCACTCCAGCTGGAATGAAACTCATAAAACTTAAAACACAGTTGAGTGAAGGCTTTCACACCTTCATTGTTTGATGTTGCTTTATGATTAATTATGTGGCTATTTCYGTCAAGCTGACAACCATCAGGACAGGGCACAAAACTATTATTCAAACAGGAAATTTCGGGTCCAGCRATTGGTTTCCTGTCTGGCCTGATTCACATGATGCAGGGTTGAGGATTTTTTGTGTTTTGCATCTTTTCCAGTACGATATCAATATCAAAAAAATCAATCAGTGGCTGATGGTGAATATTAAAATCACTGGAATGCTAAAAAGATAGCACCTTTTGAATAGACAGCAGGTTTCTGGAGGCAGAGAGCAAGACACTCATAGGTCCAAAAAACTGTAAAGTTTGGCAGACTAGCAATTCTTCTGGCACTTAATAAACCTACATTACATTTGTCAATTCCTGTTTTAGGCTTCTCTCCTTATCTGCCTACAACTAGGGAATGCATCAAGKTATTTTGTCTAATACCTTCACATCAAGGCACTGTTTAGTGGCTGAGGCAGCACTGGGGAAAGAAGCACCAGAAGATGTCAGCGCATCACATATCACACCAATTTGATGCATTATAGAGCAGATCAATTGTGATGGATAGACTTTCAAATAGTAAYATGATTACAGAGGGACAAACCCAAGAAACATCCAGGGAGTTCCACAATGTGGAAACACAGCAGATTAAATCTGAAATTAACCTCCACTAGATAACTGCTTTTGTATTCTGGATTTGCACACACAAAGATGACTGGCAAAAATGTATGTCCCCCAAGAGACATAAATTGGTGGCCCTTGGGGTAACCTCAGGAGTCAGGGAGAGAAACACTTTGGTCTACATCAATTTTGCCATTCATTTCCAAAGGGCTTGCATATTGATATTGCACAAATCAAGCTTTATAGCTTTTCCTTTCTCAAGAGCACATTTCTGTTATGCTCTATGGATTTTGGCCATTTCAAAGGGTCATGATGAGCTCTTTGCRGGGAGACAATCTAAGTCTTCTATCCTTCATCTTTCTGTTTAAGGCTATGAATAGTCCCACTGACTCCTGTGGGATTACATGGATACTGAAAGTCAAGTACATATCAAAGCGTTGGCAGTATTGCTGCCTAGGGAGTGAGACACAAAGGGCTGTAGGAAAAACATTCCTTAATGAGACTCTATTAAAAAAACCCACAAATGTTATTAAACTTCAGTTAGTTTGTTACTGGTGGGGGAGTACACTGAATCTAGCAGTGTGTATTTTCACTATAATTTTTATTATTTGGATATATGCTATTATGCATGCATATAGTGATGTTTTCTACTCTAATATCTTTCAGATATTTTACTATGAATGTCATAACTACATAAAATCAGCTAATTCCTTCCACATTATGAGTGCAGAATACTGATTGTGGAGCTATCAGTAATATGCATTCAGAGGATACACTGCAATGACTCTGAAGAATCCACTATTGAATACTGAATAATCCAAAAATATGACAAAATACAAATAAGGTGACTGACATGATTCTGGAATGTTGAATTATTAGAGGAATACAAAGGAAGTATTAGTATTTTGTTCCTCTTGTAGAAAAAATACTTGTGAGACTTTGATATAACTGATTTCAATTTTTATTAAAACCCCTTTCATTACTCTGACCCATCGCATATGACAGCTGCATGGCAAAATTAACACTAATTTGCAAGCGCAGCTGGCCTCCCTTGACAGTGAGACAGAGCACAAAACATTGTCAATTTTATAGYACATATGTTCCAGAATAATGTATTATAAATATACCCCAGTGACATCAGTGCCMATTTTGCACCCGCAGTTCTCTCCTTCTGACTTCCTACGAGCCAGATCTCCACAGATCAGTTTGGTCCAGGTGTACCTTTCATTACTTTTTTATCTCAGGCTTCTGTTCCCTTGCTGTTTACTCCTTCTGGGCTGTGAACACTGCCTGCAGAGATGCAGAGTTTGAGTTTAGGGAACTGAAAGGCTGGTTTTCCCTTGCTGCAGGCAGTAACAGCTTTGGGAGGGAAAGCTTCTTGCAGAMTCTTGCGGTGGCAAACACCAGCACATCCTACCTGTTTGGCAGTAATGAGTGTGGCACAGCAGGTCAGGCCCAGACTCGGCTGGATAAATGCTTGTTAGGCATGTGTTTATCCAAAAATCTTGCTTGAAGATTTAATTTGATGTACTAGAGCTTTGAAAACACTGTTGTAGCTCTTTGACATTTGCTTGTGCCGAATGTTAATAAAGTAGGAATAACAGGCAGCAATTTGCATTTTGAAATTTATAATATATATCTATTTATCATGGACTCATTAAGGCTGGAAAAGACCTCTAAGAGTCCCACCACTAGCCCTGCACCACCCTGTTCACCAWTAAACTATGCTCCCAAGTGCCGCATGCACATGCTTTCTGAACTTTTCCAGGCATGGCCATTCCATCACTTCTCTGGGTGGCCTATTCCAATGCCTGACYGTCCTTTCTGTGAAGAGTTTTTTCCTTATATCCAATCTACTCCTCCCTTGGCACAACTTGTGGCCATTTCTTCTGGTCCTGTCACTTGTTACCTGAGAGAAGAGACCAACCCCTACCTGCTTTCAGGTAATTACAGAGAATTGAAAGGTCCCCTCTGAACCTGAGATAGATAGATAGATAGATAGATAGATAGATAGATAGATAGATAGATAGATAGATAGATAGATAGATAGATAGATAGATAGATAGATAGATAACTTCAAAATTCTAAAACATTTAAGCTCTAATGTATACCAAATTCAGCTTTGGACAGATGTAGTATACTAACTTTCAGCCTGAAATCTTTGGAAAGGGCTTGTTATTTATAAGGGATCTACAATCCCAATGCAAGAAGATAGTAGGGAGATCAGTGCAAAAAAATAAAGTCAAGATTCAAACACCAGCATTGAAGGACTTTTGCTGGTCAGACACTTACTTAGGGGTGCCTACATTAGGTTTTATGTGGCTTTTCCAGAGCTGAGGAATTGGTTATGTGCCTAGGTTATAATTAGGCAGATTTCTAACCCTCTCTGTCCTTCCATCCTCCAACCTATGACTGTCAGTCTGAGTTTGAGTTTATCTAAGGTTCTAATGTTTCTTCTTAAGCCATACTAGCAGCCTGCAGCGATGTCCTCTCTCATCCTACATATTCTGCCTTTCTCCATCAGCTTTTACTACCACCAAAATCTCTTCCTGCCCCTTTAGCTCTCATGTCACTCATGTGCCAATCTGGGGGTCCAAGACCCACCTCACCTCTGTCTACTGGAGTCTTTTGACACCTTTTGACCTTAAGCAGCTGAAGTTCACTGCAGAATGTTTCAGCCCTCACAGCATCTTACAGGCTGTCACACAGTGTGACCTGTTCCCACGCACGACCTTTGTGGTGCAGTTTGTCTGCAAGCAGCACCCGCCACTCAGCTCAAGGACTGAGCCAGTTCATTTCAGGGCTGATCTGGGCACCCACCACAGCACTGTGTCTTGACAGGGACACAGACCTTTTCAAGACATGAGGAGGATACAGACAGGCAGCTGTGAGGCAGTAGTGGTGCTGTGCTCATGAGCTACTTGAAGCTCAAAATACATTGGATAAAAACCTTYCTTGTTTATTACAGACTTCTGTGGGTATTAATTTTAAATAAAAATGGAATTAATGGGAAACTTCAGCTCTTGATAAAATTAGACAGTCCTTCACATTAAACTCTCACACAGAAATTACTAATCTCTCTATTATTTGTTTAATAAAATACATTATTTGTCTAGTAAAAGGGAACATTATTATTTATCTATCAGTGGTTTGCTAGACATCTCATTCATTTTGGTTTGCACAGCGAAGCTTTAGCATGAAGGTGCTGATGTTTTTGAATGCCTGCCTATCCTCAGGGGAGCTGGAAAAGGTTAAAAATTTATTGCAGGCACTCAGAATGTACTAACGCCTTACAGACAGAACTGGCATTGATCCTTTCTCCTCTCCTGCTAAATCTTCCACAGATGGGAGTAGCTATTTACTTTACATTGTGCAAGCAGAGCTCCTTGAAGAGAAATAAAATCTTTCTAACTTGGAACGTACYGCTTGGAGCAGAGTTGGATTTCTGTTACACAATGACTGATCATTCCCAACTTAGAAATACTTGAGGCAAAGAGTATGTGTCTTCCAGAGCATCAGCTCTAGGTGAGTTAAAAAAAGGACTGACAACCTGGAGACGTCTGCAGAAGCACATAAGGCATTTATTTATCTGGGCACAGGTTGAGCTGGAGTAGCAGGAAAAAAAAGCATGCTCATTTTTTTAAGTTAGGAAAAAATAATGAAGAGTGTTCAACAAGAAGAAGATTTAATTAATACAAATATCAGGAATAACTCAGTACTTGCGGAAAAAATTCAAGTTGACTCCACTTCAGGATTAGACAAAAGTGTCTTATGAATGCATGACACACTCCAGCTCTAACTTGAGAAATACTAGATTAAAATGCTACATTCTATTATCAATACAGCTTTATCAAGATACTACCAAATCTCATGCACTGTGGTATCTGCATTGAAAAATATGGGGAATTTCTATTTGGTTACAAATTTGGTCCTCAGAGATTCATATTCTCAGTCCTTGTGAAAACTAATGGAAAGAGTACCCAAAATTTGGGTTTGGAGCATAACCCCTTATGAACTATGTCTGAAGCACTTCTTGTTGATTTGATTTACAGCAGTAAATGCTACAGTGGCATCTGAAGGTCTCACCTGCACTTAGGAGCCTTTTGAGCTAGGTACCRCTCACATTTGTTACTCCAGGCAGTCTCTGTGGAGTCCCAGTTCAATTTGTTGCCCTCTCTGGGCAGCAGGGAAGGAGCCAAAAAGTTGAAAGATGCCCTGTGATATTCTCTGCTTTCATATAAACAATATCATGTTAAGACATAAATGGGTTTGAGATAAATTGTAGATGAATTTACATTATAACTATAGACTTCTAARCAAATTTCTTTTGAAGGGGCTTGGCTGGCTCGACTCCAGCAGCATCATTTTGCAAGAAGATGGGTTTGAAATGCAAAGTAAAACCAGTGTTGAACAACCTACAAAGACAGAAAATAACAGGAGCTGAAGATGTGCATCAGCTGGAGCCACTTGCTGCATGCCCCGATCCCCAGAGTGGCTCTGTCTCCATGCAGCTGCTCATTCTGGGCAGATAATAAAAGCCAGTGACTTGCTGGTAGTAGGCAGTCACCAGAGCTTTGCAGACAAAAGATCTGAGTTGTTATCAAATATGGAGCTGATCTCTCTGTCAGCCTTTTATGCATAAAGCACATGTCCTTTTTATGTGACTGCTTTAAGGGCAACACATTCACTCTCAGCCGCAGCCAAGCTTCACTTTTGCCCTGAATACCAGAAAGTAGCCGTGCAAGGAAGGCTGAGTGAAAGAAATTATGGTGTTTGCATTAATTTTGTAAGCCACAAAGCTCAGAAAGCAAACCCAGCTGGGAGTGCTGGGCTGGCTGGGACACCCCAGGACTGTCTGGTTGTGGAGTCACCCTCCTGACTAATCACTGCTGTGCTTGCACAGGACTTGCTTGTGAAACATCCCTGCACATAAAGCAGAACTCTCTCACCTACATTTTTTTCCCCAAAAGAACAATAATCCTTGCACTAAAGGTTGTATAACTTAACATTGGAACACATAAAAAAGTGGTCTCCAGCCATATGAAATTCAGGAGGGATTTTTTTCTTTCCAGTGCTCCATTTTCCTATGAAAAGACTCTGTCTCTCTTTACAGGTAAGATTTTGATACCTTCAAACATTCTTCTCTGTCTCTCACTGGGATCAACATGTCTCAAAATTTTCACCATTTGTACTAACAGGCATGATGGTGAGGTTGGGAACTGACTTGCAGACTGCTTTTAACTTCAATAGCTTTTTAAACCAAGAACAGTTAAAGCACTGGAAAACCCTTGATAAAAGACAGCTCTGCTCTATTTAAGAGAGGATTATCATGGTTCAGTTTAAATTGCTCCCTTAATCAAATTGACATAAGCTTGCTTGATATCTATTTAAGTTTCCAAATTATTTTTTCTCGTGTTTAATTAAATCATTTTGAGTTATTCTTGGAGGCAAATCTGCACAACTCTGTATGTACACAAACTCTCAGATGGTGTTACCAACAGCCCATTTGGAAATGGTACAGCTCATTAGCTTTGCTGGCTCCCAGACAGTTCAGGACAGTTTGAATTTCCTGCCAACTCAATGGTATTATTTAGTTTGTATTTAAAAGCTTGTGTTTCCTTTTGACCCAGGATGGTCAGCAAGCACAAGCACTGAAGGGCCTAGTCTTTCATCAGCGTCTGCAAGAGCAGAAGAGCCTTGAGACTCTGGGTGAGTACAGTGCATTGCCTTTTGCTTCCTTTTACTGCTGTTTTATGGAACAGAAGGAAGAGGCAATGTGAGCTTTTGTACAAAAGTGAAGTGACCTTTCCCAGTTACATGTGGGATTTGCTGCTGTTTCTATAGAGACCAAATGCATTAACCTGAGTCAAGTGGGAATGCCTGAGGCTCATTGAAAGGGATATCTTTCTCAGAGAAAGCTGAAGGGAAGATTTAAGTAAAAGACTTGATTCCTGTGTTTTACTTTTTAAACAAAGGGAAGCTTCATTTAAATTTCCTCAATTGGATGTCTGAGCAAAGACATACATTTTGTGTCTGATTACAGCTTCCAATTTCCAACCTGAAACAGTCTTACCATTCCTGCTTTGGGATCCCAAATGCTTCTTTGGCTGCAAAAGACTTTACAAGAACTAGGTTTATATTGGTGAAATATGCTTCTTGTTCAGTCAGAGTCTGCAAAAATACTCTGAAATACTGCTTTGCTTGTCCGTCCTACATCCACAAACCCATAAACTGAAATAAAATCTCCCCTCAAAGCAGGTCCTAAGWCTTCACTCATTCTCTTCAGACCCAAACCCATTTTGTTTCAATACTCAGAACTAGCGAACAGAATAAAATATTATTCACTATTTGTCAGAAAGATTTTTTTAAAAAATATCTTAAGAGATCAGTTGCATACCTTTTCTGGGAGCTGACAAGAGAGGAGAATGCTGATAAATTTCTATACTAACTAATAAAATAAATTATTTTCACTGATTCTAGGTGCTAGGCCTATGTAATTTGCAGGTGGGTAGACATGAATCATGTCACAATTACTGCTTATTGTCATCTGTCTAGAAGTATTCTGTCTGATCACAGGAGGAAATTCAGCTTCTGTCTGTGTGCCCAGAGAGTTCAGCTTTTCAGTGGTGGAACAAAAGTTAAAGTGAGGATTCTCTCCAATTCTCCCTTTCTATCTAGTTCAACAGGTATATTTGGTACAAGACAGRTTCCGTGCAAAATCATCCCCAAGCCCTTGCCCTTCCACCAAAGTGGTTTCCCCTCTGTGTATTTGAAAGCCTGAAAAAAATGGATTTTTAAGTGTTTTTTTTTTCTCTTTGCATCTCTCAGGCATGCACTCCTATGCCCACCCCTAGCTTTGGGTAGTGGACAACACTGGACTGTAGAAGTGAAGAAAAATAAAATAACTCTCAATACTAGCTCATTAAAACCAAAACGAAAACACCACAACCAAATAGAAAACTCCACATAGTTCCAAAATGGCAGAGTTTAAAGTTTGATTTAAAGGCTAATCTGACAAATGGTGCATAGGAGAGAACCATGTAACTAACAAACAGGAAAATTTCTAGTTATCATCCATGAAAAAGAAATGCTTTGATTAGTTTGAACTGTGATGAACCTTTGACTRTTTAAGGAAAGAACTATTCAAAAAGGCAGCCAATGTCCAAACAGCTCTTCATCTTCTACGTAGCTCAGTTAACTTTTAGATCAAACAAGTTGGATCAAAGTTTGTTTTTACGAAGTCTCCTTTAGATGCAAGAGTCCCAAAAGTACTTTGTAAAATGGCCCTTTGAGAAATATAATATCTATTAAATAATAAATTAAGAATGCAGAATTAAGCAGAATAAAGAGTGATGCTARGTTTTGGCAGCAAAATAATTGGTTTTGTCATCTCAAATACAAAATTAAAKATTTCTAACTGGCTTTCATTTTCCATTCTTCTCACCGATCACACAAAACACACAAAATGCTGCCGTGAGGGCCTGAACACCCTATTGATCTTAACAGTTCTGATGGCACTGCTCACTGCTGTGTGCTGGTGTTCCCTGAAAGCTTAGTGGTCAATTTTAGGGTGCCCTTCGAACTGTTGTCTCATTGCACAAGCCAAGGGTGAAGGTCATGTCCCAAACACAACTCACTGACAGCATCCTCCTGTTTGCTGGTTTGCCTCTGCCGGGAAGTGGGGATCAATGCTGCCTGTACCCAGCACTTCGGYTGGGATAGGTGATGGAGCAAGGAGAGCCCTGACAAGGACCAGAAAAACTTTCTAAATTGGAATTGTTTTGGCCTGGTCCTTCATGGGTACATGTTCTTTGTTTGATAAGGGTTAAGCTTTTTATTAAAGACGTTCATATGGGTGCTTTGTGTGCCTGCACAACACGATACCTCCAGATAAATAGAAGAGCATTAGTTTCGGTCGCAATCCTGGTTTATCCAGTGCAATAGCACATGCATATGAATAGACTGGAAATATTGACACAGTGTAACAGAAAAGGTTAAGTCAATGTTTGCTCAATGCTGCAATCCAGAAGTCATTTTGAGTGCAGCAAATTCCGAGATTCCTGAGCAGGAAGTAAACAAACAGGTCAAAGCAATTAATAGGTAAGTTAGG
Organism: Malurus melanocephalus; assembly: GCF_030028575.1. NCBI lineage: Eukaryota > Metazoa > Chordata > Aves > Passeriformes > Maluridae > Malurus > Malurus melanocephalus. Next base: position 630,157 of record NW_026623311.1, read on the forward strand.
CAAGCCCAGAGCATGCACAAACAGGCTTAGCAAAGCTCTCTGTTCCAGTCTGCTGCCTGGCCTGAGCACATTGGCAGCATCTCGCTGCCTGTGGTTCTGCACTCTCGTGTTTTCCTCCTTGAAGGGGGCATTAAGTTCGCGCTTACTTAGGGAAGTACGACAGCCTGTGAGGGCACTGAGGCCCTCCAGTGGAGCAAGGAATACAGCGACCTACATTTGTGGTGTTTTTGTTTTATCCGAATAGGGAGCTGCTCCTGTTCATATTGGCAAGGAAAGTATTGACTTCCATAGGAGCAGTACTGGGAGCTGAAGGAGTCATCAATCTTGTTACACAGTATCGAGCCCAAGTGAAATAGGTGCTCAATCTGGTCTGTGTATTTTTCACTTGCAATAGCTGTGTATCAGGGGATAASACATATTTATAGGAATCGATCTGATGGCCAGAATCTGCAACTAAGGACAAGTAGTGCAGCCCAGGAAGGTGGCATCAAGCAGGCAGGACAGTCGCAGATCTCTGAGTATTCCTGGCCAGCAGCAAGGAGAGCAGTAGCCTGGCCACCCCCTAATCTGTGTTAGTGCTGCAAATCAAACCATTGGCACCACCGCACGCTGGGCAGCAGAGAAGCAGTTAATGTGGCTTTTGAGGGAGAGTTATGAGCTCCTGGCAAGCCCAGGTAAGTAAGTCAATATTAAAAAGCAAACTCCATAAAGAGCTTAATGTTCTCCGGCAGAGGACCTTTATTAAAGYAGCAAGCGAAGCAGTATGCTTGTTTCCCTGGGGTCAGCAACTTGCACCTTAAACTTTCAGAAATGAAATTTATTCCCTGTATTCCAAAAGACATTTCACATAGTATTGCCCTTTTGGGATTATAAAATCAAAATCTCTGACATTTTCCTGAAATTTTTGTGATGAGAAGGAGGGCATAAGGGTCACATGGTTAGAGCTGAAGGACATTAGAGTGCCCCACAGTGCAAGAGCTCTCTTTTTGAATGTCTGAGCCACTCTTGGCTGAGACAGGGAACCTGCTGGAATAAATCAACACTTCAGTAAACTCTCGAAATATAGATGGTTTCCAGAGAGAAACAGAACTAAAGGCTCAGACTGGAGCTTCTCAAAAGTCTGCATTCAGTTGCCAGGGATTTTCAGGTGAGGGTTATTTCTGTCTGAAGTCTCTGTCACGTTTATGTGAATTTACAGCTGCAAATGTGAGAACTTCAACAAGCACGTGACAACTGCAAGAAGGCTTCAGTGAAAGAATACAGTTTAGGAGTTGAGGCAAAAAAAGGAAAAGGTTATTTCGGGGGTCTTTATCTTTGACGAAGAAGATAAAAGGGAACATTGTAACTTCAAAGTACCTGCAAGACTGCCGCAAAAGAAGCAGCTTCTCCAATTACTTGTCAGATGGGACAAGAAATAATGTGTTTAAGCTGAAGGAAGAATCGGGTCAGGCACTAGCAAAATAAACGTTCGAACAGCAACAACCTGAAGCACAGGAGTAGCTTCCATTGGAAGCTCTTGGGATCTTCTTTGCTGGGAGTACTGAAGTGCTAGACCAAGCTGGTGACCCAAATAGATGTAAATACAGCTGACATTATCTTGTGAGGAGGTGAGACCAACCTTCTTCTTGAAGTCCCTTCAATGCTGCTTCGTTTGCTCAGGGCCAGGAAAACTCTACTGCAGACCAGACCAATTCCAAGACTTCAGAGGCACTTTGGAGAAGACAGGAGGGATGATGTTTACCCTGGCAGAGCAGTTTGCCCAGTAGGGGTCTTTTCTTGCACCACAGAGATAGCACTCAAAACCTTGCAGAGTGCTTTTTTCTCCTCATGCATGATTTCTGTCATGGTAAATAACATTGGAGAGGTTTTTACACAGTTTGTCAACTACTTTCTTAGCTGCAAAACATGACAGCATGAGTCACAACTTGTCTGAGGGTAGAAATTATTTAAATTGAAAATAAATATCCAAGCTGAAACTCACGGAAGTCAAAGGGAAATTGCAGACCAAAACAAATATTCAAAATGAATATTAATAGCTCCCCATATAAATTATTCTTCTGGAAAGCAACTTTTCTCATGACACATATTTGAGATACTCAGGTAAATCTTACAAATATGCCTCAGAACACTGAAAGTAATGCACACCATGTACAAAGCTATGCTGTTTTCCCTGGCTTCAGCTGCATTTGATATTTCAGGAACAGCTTGTATTACCTCATTCATCAATCTCTTGTCTTGCTCTGTTCCCACATTATCTACTTAAAGTATAAAAAATGCTCCTGTTTTATTTAACCATTTGTTTGTATATCAGACCACCAGGAGAGCAAATAGAGTGAAAGATATGAAGTGCCTACTAGGTATGTGGGATCTATGAAATAGCTCACCTGGAGGTAGAACAAAATACTAGCTATGAAAAGCTTTTCTTTTTGTAGTTCTTCAAGAAATAGTTAGATTTAAGGCGCTAAATGTGTTAGACATTTCATAAAGATCTTTCTCTGTGCTCAGACTACTGATCTGACAGGGAAAGATGAAAAAGAGAATTAATTAGAACTAGTCTTAATAGGAAAAAGGAAAGTACTGGATCAAATTCTTGCAAGACAAAGGAAGAAGTTGTTTCATTACCTAAAAAAAAGCAAGAGCAAACATTTTTTGATCTTGAAATCAAYTAATCTAAAGCAATTTGCACCTGACCAACAGAGGAGTGCCTAACTGSAGGCAAGCTAGATAAAAGAAAGCAGTAAATTAGCTAGAATACCCTCCCATTCTGACATGATTTGATCACTTTCAGTGCTTAAGATAAACTATTTCAAGCTACCTCAAATGTTTTCACACAGCACTAGCACAGGTTTCTTGGTTCTGCTCTTTCACTACAGAAAGTTGTACTGTGGTTGAACAGGAAAGGCTGAATATAATTGAATTCTAAGTTGATCTGAAAAGCGTTTTTTTTTTYTHTTTTTTTTTTCCTTCCTCAGAAAAATGTCTTGTGTTTAAAGACCTTTTGTTTTTAATTTTGTATTTTCTACAGCTTTTTTTTTTTCCTAGTGGTTTTTACTCCCCATTATACACGTCTAAGTGAAACATTATTTTGAAACAAAGAAGGAYGTCTTAAAATATTAATTTTAATGAGGGGATTTGTCTTTGGTGGTAGTTTGTGCATACAAATTAGATAGATTTAAATTTTTGTTAGTTAACATTTAAGTTAATACAACTTTGCTCTGTGCCCATCAGCATTTTCAGTGTATCTAACTAAGAAAGCCCTCAGTTGTCCRTGTGCATCTGTTTACCTTCAGCATAGCACAGTCTTAAAATCCAAATGGAATTTGGTCATCACATGGTCCTGCTAACAAGACTCTGACCAACAAGCTTGAGAAAATAATACATCCCTGCCTTGCTCTTTTCCCACTGCAGCGTGCTCAGGGAATGTCACAAGTGACTTTAGACTGCAAGGCATGCATCCACTTAAGGATTTCCATTCTAATCAGACAAAATGTAATCTCCCTCTACCAAGGATGTCCTTCATGTTCTGCACTAAGACAGATCCAGTTCATTCACTCTCTCTGAGAGGGAAAAAGATAAAGAATTCAAGACCTTGGAAAGTCTTATGACTACTGATAGAGTAGCAAATTCGGATGGTAAGTTCCATGTGACACAAGCTGACAGTAATTGCTCTTCCTAAAGAAGAAGAAATAACCATGGGATTCAGGACAGGTGAAGACTGTTTTCTTAGAGAAGCATCTTCAGAGCAGCACTGAAAAGCCTATTAGCAAACACCTGAATTATCCTTTCTGGAGTAAAATTATTTATATACTAAAGAATCCTATCCCTAACAGTGCTTTCAAATGTGAAGATTTAGAAGGCAGAATAGTTCATTTAATTAATTAGAAAATAGGTAATATCCCTTGGAACCACTGTACTTCCACCATCCTTCTTAAAACCATTTTGCCTTCCCCATTTTTAAATGAAAATTTAATTTAACCCAGACAGCTCTTTATGTCTCAAATTACAATTTTGGACTGAGTGCCATTTAAGGTGCTCCAAAGAGGTGAGATGCTCCTCTGAATCTGTCTATTGGGCAAAAATGCWAGCTGCCACGTGTATATAGAGGAAAACAGCTTCAGAATGTAGGCAGGGATTTTCAGAGATAATTAAAGGGAAAGAGCACAATATCAAGCACTTCTGGTCTTATCACAATTACCCTGGGGRCATTTACAGTAGCTTGGAAAACAGTAGAGGGTACTGTAAGAAAAATCAACACATCTCAAGGAGAATAAAGACATCAGTGCTTTAAAAACAGCTCTAACTGCTTTTAGGAACTGTGCAAGGCTAAAAGGAGCTCACCAAGTTTGGTTGACAAAACACTCAGGTTTTCCCTGCAGGTCATTAATGCTTGCTGTAATGATCTGCCCCTTCATTCTCATGCTAGCTAGGTTTCAAATGACTGTAAGGAAAGAGCCAATGGAACATGGGCGAAACAAATCAACGAGCAATACTTGTCACCGAGTGAGGCAGACAGTGCCACGTGAGGGCACAGGCTGCATTAAAATATTTGCCAGGTTTTTAGACAGGCAATTATGGCCTCAGTCTTTTGTAGGCCTCTGATGTATAATGTCATATTCACACACAAACACATGCTCCCTCTTATTTGTGCATTTGCCATTTTAACCACATTTCCCTAATTGAGTTCTTTTGAGGGAGATTAGCAGTCTGCTTTCACGTGGAAGCTGCGGCAGTTCACCTGGAGGAGAGGAGGGTCAGCGGGGTCAGAAAAGCCACCAGACAAGTTAATCATCCCCTGAATACGAAAATGACAAAGCAGATAAACAGCCTATTCTGTGCAAATAAAGACCTTTTGCGAGAGTAACTGATCGAATCCCATACAGCCTGTCCACCACAGAAAGTGAATAGTGAAGGACTGGGGGTGGGGGGGGAATGGGGATGGACAGAGACACACGCTGCACTGCTGACACCAGTCAGAACTGAGTAATTATGATGTCTCACCAGAAACAAGTACCCCAAAGAGAGAGAAATTTGTTACATATGGTTATTCCTGGAGGTGAACACTCCATGTCTTTTTCACAGGCTCTGCAGAAAGCTTTGAGAACTCAGTTTTTGGCAAGTGAGGAACTCCTTCCCCCCACCTCCCACC